>NC_088920.1:59682500-59927500 GCF_038396675.1 Hydra vulgaris | reverse complement strand
TTTGCGATAGTTTTACGAGGCCGTCCAACACGCTCTAAGTCTGCAACTGTACCGGTGTCTTGCTCTTTTCTGGCTGTTCTGGTAACAGTTGACAGTCCAGTTTTTATTTGCTCAGCAATATCTCTGTAAGAAATGCCTTGTTTAATCATAACAATGATCTTCAGTCGTTGCTCAGTTGACAGCTTCTGATACATAGCATACACAATGTTCTGCAAAATTATAATACAAAAATAATAAAATGATTGTTTAATGAAAGAAAACATGATTTCAACCATTATTTAACAACAACAAATGTTTAGAAACACAATAAAACTCAAAAGTTCTGAAAAATTATTAAAAATAGCTAATTAAGATTAATTAAATCCTAATTAGCACTGCTATTAATAATTAAATCTAATTAATTTATTCTCAATATTAGCTCCACGTTTCGGTACAATATGTAGTCGAGTGATAATACATTAATTTCAAGTAAATATCTACTAAAACAATGCTAGAAAAATCTTAAACTTACCAAACTGATATCAACAATTTCTGATCAAATCAACACAGAACAGTAATTAACAAAATTACAGTAATTATAATAACAAAAATAATGATATTGCTAATAACGCGCCACATCGGTAAATAGATATTTAGTAAGATTTCCGAATAAAAGTTGCTACAAAATTAGTTATAACGTAAATTTAATGGCAAAGATTGTTTTTTTAGTTAAATTAAGGTTTTACAATAATCTGTGTAGGCATAAACTGCCTGTCAACCTAATTAAATAATACTTGACAATTACAGAGTTCGTATAACTAATAGAAAATAAAATGTGGATTAGTCGTAGAGAAGCCATTCATTTTTTAGATGATTGTCTAGAAGAAGCTTAAACGTTTGTATCAGCGTTATCTCTAAAAACATTTAAGCTTCTTCTAGACAATCATCTAAAAAATGAATGGCTTCTCTACGACTAATCCACATTTTATTTTCTATTAGTTATACAAACTCTGTAATTGTCAAGTATTATATAATTAGGTTGACAGGCAGTTTATGCCTACACAATTTATTGTAAAACCTTAATTTTAAAAAAAAAAAAAAAAAAAGTATTGCCTAAGTACACTATTAGAGAGATCAAAATATGCGTGTGGTCATGACTTTGTGCCATCACTGTATATATATAAATATATATTAGGGGGGGGGAGGGGTTGTCCAAAATTCTATATTTTTTATTTAGCCAATTATTCTTAGTTTTTTTAAAGAAGTTCAATAAACAATTCAGTTTTTGTGATTGACCTTTACTTCAATTTTTTTTTGTGGTTGACCTTCTACTTTAATTTTTAACATTTTAAAGATATTAAAAAATTTAAAAACTAGAAATCTTTGAGGCGTGTAAAATTATGCAACTTTATGTAAAAATTGATGCAATTTAAGTTTTGATTGGATCACTTTGAATTAAAATGAGTTGTGTTTAAACAAAAATAAGTCTTATCTAGTGTAAAAATTTGTTTTGATTTACTTTGCTAGAAAATACTTTGCTAATAATTTTGTTAGCTGAGTTTAGATACTGATTAAAATGAAAAATATTGCAACAAGAATTAACAAACTAATAAATTATTAATTCATAAACTTGTAAACAAATGAATCAAAAATTAATAAACTTCTTTAGAAACCTTCCAGTAATCGACTAATTTTATCATACAAAATTGCTTTTACTCAGGGTTGTTTTCAACAATAAATATTTCAGAAATTTTTATGAAATAAGATTGACTGCTCAGTAGTCATCGAAGCGGTTTGTATATATACATCGAAAAACTTGGATAATTTATCATTCTTGCAAATAGTTTGGCAAAATTTAGTTATCTTTTTTGAACAGAAAATAAAAAAGTATCATGAGTTTGGAAAAAAGATACAAAAATGAAATAACAAATGTATTATGTTTTTAGTCAGGTTTTTGCAATTTATACAACAATTTCAAATTTCAAAAAAACATTGAACTTAGGCGTGGCACTCACTGCAATTGGCTTTGGAAATATCGTCGATTACAAAAATTCCTCGTGGTAATATAATTAAATATCCAAACCATTGTAAAATCAGAAGAATGATTGAAAATTTCTACTAAACTTGGAAAGTCTTAGTGTGTGTGTGTGTGTGTGTGTGTGTGTGTATATATGTATATATATATATATATATATATATATATATATATATATATATATATATATATATATACACATATACAAAAGATATAGATATATATTTATATATATATACACATATATAAAAGATATATATATATCTATATAAGATATAGATATATATATATATTCAGTGTGATGTCAGAACGCTCATCTCTGACATCGCCACTGAATATATATATATCATCTTTTCTATTTTCTTTTCTATCATCTTTCACTCTGAATACATATATAGCATCTTTTCTATTCTATATATATATATATATATATATATATATATATATATATATATATATATATATATATATATATATATATATATATGTATATATATATATATATATATATATATATATATATATATATATATATATATATATAATATATATATATTATATAGTATTATATATAGAATAAAAAAGATGATGTACACACTTAAGGTGTGTTGAGTCTTAATTACATAGAATCAAGACTATGACAGCCGATTAGAAATATAGTTTTCAGAAACCAAAATATTTATTAATGCTGTTTTTAAAAAGGTTTAAGTTATCTTTATCTATTATCCATTGAGGAAGAGAATTCCAATCGTTTGTGAAGAAATGGTGACGAATTCTTGAATTGGTTAATTGTGTGCGTATTTTACAATTGTTACTTCTACTTGATTGTTCCAGCTCAAAATTTAATGGAGGGTGGTGAAAATTAACAACATCTTTTCCTTTTGAGATCTTATACATTTGAACCAGATCACCTCTTCTTCTTCTCTCATGCAAAGTTGGCAGTTCAAGTATCTTTAATCTTTCTTCATATGATTTCCCCCTTAAAGATTTGATTCTTGTAGCCCTGTGTTGCACTAGTTTAAGATTGTCAATGTCCTTCTTCCAAAATGGACTCCGAACTGCTGCTCCGTATTTTAAATGAGGACATAATAACGATTTGTATAGTAACTTTAATGAAAATTCATCTAAATACTCAAAAGAGTTTTTGATCATGCCTAATTTTCTGTTTGCTTTGGCTATAGCTGAATTAATATGATATTTCCACTCTAGATTATTTGAAATGAAAATCCCAAGATCTTTTTCTATTGTTGTTTCTGTTAAAACAAAGTTGTTCAATTTATATTCATATCTAGGATTCTTTTTACCAATATACATGACTTTACATTTTGATTCATTAAATATAATTAACCAATCTTCAGGCCATTTTACTAACATGTTAATGTCCTCTTGTAATAATTTATTATCATTATAACAATGATTGATTGAAATAACTTTGGTTTAGTCTGCATATAATTTTCATTGAAAACAATTTAATTTATAAATTAAATTGTTTTCAATGAGAAACACCTCTAATAATTCTATCTAATAATACTATCTCTAATAATTCGCTCCATTATTTTACCAACAATTGATGTTAATGAAACTGGTCTTTAATTTGTTGGATCAAGTTTATTACCCTTTTTGAATAATGGAACAACGTTTGCACATGACCATAACTTTGGAATAGTTCATGTACTAAAAGGTTTATTAAATATTAATGCTAAACAACTTGACAAAGATTCTAAACATTCCCTTAAAACTTTTGGGTGAACATTATCAGGACCTACTGATTTGTACATGTTTAAGTTACTTAAATGTTTCTGAATAATAGGAATACTAAAATATGGATCAGGACATTTTTTTGAAAGATTGTTGCCTAAAACTTCTTCTGATGAATCAACTTGTATAAAAACAGATGCAAAAAATTCATTAAGAGTGTTTACTATCTCTTGATTATCAGTAGTTATAATACCATCATGTAGCTTTCTTGCTTTGATAGTCTTTAAATCTTGTTTTGTTATCTATATATGCGTTTTGTTATTTATATATGTTATTTATATATGTGTAGACACTTTTAGGATTGTTTTTTGAATTAAGTGCCAAGTTTCTTTCAAAATTGTGAATACTTTTTTTGACAAGTTTTTTTATATCTTTATTTAATTTTTTATACTTATTGACTTTTAAAACTTGAATTTCTGTTTCTAAACCAACTTTTTTGTTTTTGTCTAAAAATACTTTTAAGTTCACTTGTCAGCCACAGTGAGTTGTTTTTGTGTTGAAAAGAGTTTTTATTTGAATTCATTGTTGGAATATATATTTCACACCCTATTTTATATTTTCTAAGCCATTTTTCATAACATTCATTAACACCAAGCCCTTCAAATTCTTGTACCCAGTTTATGTTATTAAAATACAAATTTAACGCTTTATAGTTTCCCTTTTTCCATAAAAATTTTTTCTTCCCTATGGTTTGTTGTGATATTATTAATTAGACCTATTTTCATATCCAAATCTAAATTTCAAAATATGATGACTATGATTGATGCCACCTAACAGTGGAAAATGCTCCAGAATATAAACTCTGTTACTATTATAAGTTAAAATAAGGTCTAAAATGTTAGTATCTATACCAAACTTTAATTGAAAACTAGGACGGATAACATTTTGGTGCAGATAACAGTCATGTAACAATTTAATAAACACACTTGCTGTTGTGTCACTCTCATTTATAATTTTACCAAAGTTTTTGTTGTTCCACTTGATGTTTGCATAGTTAAAATCACCACATATGAAAATACCAGAGCATTTGTTATTTTGTTTGAGTACATATGCCTGCTTTAATGATTTTATCATGTCAACACACTTTTCATTATTATTAAGAACTGTCCGGTAAATACAATCACATAAAATTTTCTCTTCGCCAAGTTCAATCAAACACCATACTTGCTCAATATTTTCATTTATTAGAGATTGTTCATTTATTTCATAAGATTTAATATTCTCTTGTATATAAATACATTTTCCACCACCACGACTAAATTGACGATCCTTTTTAATCAGATTATAACCTGAAATATTATTAGAAGACGTTACTGACCACCAAGTCTCGCAGACAATTATAACTTGAGCCTTAGATCTGGATATTTGTTTATTAACACCACTTGTTTATTTCTAATTATGTGATTAGAAATAAACAAGTGGGTTTTTACTTTATCCCAATCGACGTTCAGATTCAGTGGTTTATTTAATTCTCTACATTTATCTCTGAGTTGTTTATCCAAATTTCTCTGGGCATCAGTTAAATCAGGATTTACATAAATATCCTTAAACTTACGGTATGATTTTTTTAAAAAGTCATTTCTTGTTTCTTTATTTCTTAACTCGACAATTACTGGAGCAATACCCTTTTTAGATTTTAATCTAAACACACGAATCAAATGATGTCTATCTATCCATACTTGATCCAATAAATCTAAAACTTTACTTTTGTCATCTTTTTTATATCTATGCCATCGGTTTTATTTGATTCTTCTAAACCAAAAATAATAACATTCTTTTCTCTTTTTTTTTTCTAATAATATCAATCTGAGATTGAGTTTTATTCTAGGCAACTCATTCTATCTCCTAATGAGGGTACAGCTCTAAAACTGACTTTTATGGTTCTGAGGTAAGCTGGTAGTCAGATTTCCCAAACTCCATGTTAGCTCTCAGAGAGGCTGATTACATCAAAAACTGAAAAATATCAAAGTATTAACAGTGCTATGTTGCGCATAGATGGTGTGCATTGTCAAGGCCACATTTGGAGCCCTTTGTTACGGCTTAAGGTTTAATAATAATACTTGGGCTATTAAACAGTGTACTGAGTACTGTCTATACTTTGAGTCAAGTTCTTTAACAAATTTAAAAATGCATAAAGTACCAAAAACTTTAAAACACAAAAAACCATCACCATCACCAAGTTCTCTAAACCTATCATTTACAAATATTTGTGGTCTTCGATGTAACTTTTCTTCTGTTGAGTCTTATCTCTTGAAAAGTTCACAAGACCTACTTGCTCTTAGTGAGACTAATTTGAGTTCAGCTATCTTATCTTGCGATCATAGTGTTAATCGTTATCTTGCTTTAATTTGTAAAGACTCCAAAAGCAACATACTTAGTCTTGGGATTTACATTCATAACAATTCACCCATTTGTCGGGAAACTAGGTTTGAATCACAGACTATTCTTTTATGTACTTTCGTTTAGCACCACTTCACTTTATCATCTTTCTCTTTGTTCTATATCGCTCTCCTTCATCTCAAGACTGCACTCTTTTTGGTATTATTTCTGATCATATCGACCAAGCCTTCTCTCTTTATTCATCAGCTAGTATTGTTATTGTCAGTGACTTTAATGCTCATCACACTGAATGGCTTGGCACTAGTGTCAGTGACTCTACAGGCATTAAAACTCACAACTTTTGCTTTGCTCAATCCCTAACTCAAATAGTCAACTTTCCAACTCGCTTTCCAGACAACCCAAATCATTACATTCTCTACTCAACTCATGTCTTGTTTCTGATCCTAGTCAGTGCTCAGTTTCTCCACATTTACCCTTAAGTGGTTCTGGGCACAGTTTGACCTCTCTAAAACTATTATCTCATTCTTCTTTATCATCTGAATCTCCCTATCATCGTACCTCTTACAACTACCTTAAAGCTGACTTTGACTCTTTCCGTGATAATCTTCGTGATAGCCCTTGGGTAGAAATCTTTCATCTTCCTGTTGACAAATGTGCTTCTTACATAGCTTCATGGATTCAGGTTGGCATGAAATTTTTTATTCCCTCTCGACAATTACAGGTCAAGCCTCACTCTTTTCCATGGTTTTCCTCACATTGTGCTGCTGCAATTGCCAATCGAAACCAATACTTCCATATCTATCAGCAAAACAATTCTCCAGAAAACAGACGTCTGCTTATTACTGCTAAAAACCATTTCAAAAAAGTTTTGTCTAATGCCAAAGCCCGCTATTCTCAGGTCATGAAATCTCGTATTTCATCACAAAATTTAGGCTCTCGTGACTTCTGGAGAAACTTTAATTGTGTCAATAATAAAGCAAATCTGTTATTCCACCTCTCTTGTATGGCTCAGACTTTTTCACCTCACCTTAAGACAAAGCTGAATTGTTTGCTAAGAACATTACATCAATATCATCTCCTGATTCCACTAGTTGCGTTCAACCTCATATAGCTGTCAAACAAGTTGATCCATTGCTTGACATTCGTATTACTCCAGCTTCAGTATCTAAAGTGATTTCCTGCTTAGACTCTTCTACAGTTTGTGGCGCGGACAACATACCTGTTATAGTCTTGCAGAAGTGTTCTCCGGAGCTTTCGTCTATACTTTTAAAACTATTCAGCAAGTGCTTTTCAGAGTCTTATTTTTCAGCCTGCTGGAAAGCAGCATCTGTTATCCCTATTTTCAAAAATTCTGGAGAGCGATCTGGTTTGTTTAATTACCATCCCATTAGTCTTCTTCCTATCATAAGCAAGGTTTTTGAATCTTTGGTTAACAAACACTTAATCTCTTTTCTTGAAAAAGTAAACTAATAATTTAATTTCTGATCATCAATATGGATTTTGATCTTTTCATTCTACAGCTGGTTTGCTAACAGTAATAACCGATAAGTTTTATCGTGCATTAGATAAAGGTGGAGAGGTTAAGGCCATCGCTCTTGACATTTCTAAAGCTTTTGAAGACCTTTAGCAGGTCTTCTCCATTAGCTTTTTTCTTACGATGTATCTGGTAACATCTTTAAGATTATTGAATCCTTTCTTACCAATCATAGTGGAAAAGTTGTCCTCAATGGACAGCACTCTTTTTCTTATTCTGTATTTTCAGGGGTTGCTCAAAGTTCAATCCTTGGCACTATACTCTTTTTAATTTACTTTAACGATCTTCCAGATATTTTGACATCTAAGGTGGCATTGTTCGCTGATGATACTACCATTTATTCTTGTCATGATAAGAAGTCAATACTCTCTGATTGCTTGGAGGGGGCATTTGAGCTTGAAAAAGGCATTTGAAAGGATCTCACTTCTGTTACAGCATGGGACTCACAGTGGCTGGTGAACTTTATTTCAGATAAAACCAATTTTTGTTCAGTCAATCATTATCGCAATAATTTAGATCTTCCTATATTTATGAATAGTTATGTACTCGATGAGTCATCTACCCTTTTTCTTTTAGGATTATCTCTTACTTCCAATCTTTTTTAGAAACCATATATCAAGTCCGTTGAAAAGTTAGCATCTGCTAAGGTTGCATCTCTTTATCGAGCTCAACACTCTCTAACTCGGGATTCTATTCTTTATCTCTATAAATCTCAAATTCGGTCTTGTATGGAATACTGTTGCCATATCTGGGGCTGAACTTTTAATGATGCGCTTTCTCTTTTAGACAAAGTGCAAAAATGCATTGTAAACATAGTTGGGCCTACTCTTGCAGCCAAACTCCGACCATTATTACATCATCGTAATGTTGCTTCTCTTTCTCTTTTCTACAAATACTATAATTGGCACTGCTCTAAAGAGCTAGCGTCTCTTGTGCCATCTACTAAAATTTATTCTTGTGTTACCCGTCATTCAATTAAGTGTCATCCTTTTTCTGTGACTACTCCTAAGTGCTCCAAAAACTTTTATTCGTCTAGTTTTTTTCCTCTAACATCAGTCCTTTGGAATTCGCTTCCTTTACCTTGCTTTCCTGATTCATATAATTTGCAATCCTTTAAGTTGTCTGTCAATCGTTATTTCGCTCTAAAATCTTCATTTTTTCTTTTCCATAACTTCCAACTCTAATTAATCATTGCTTGCAGCCTAGTTGGAAGCAAAGATGTTTAAAAAAAAAAATCTCTTTTATCTCAAGACGGCACTTTTTGATGTTATTTTTAATCAAATCTACCAAGCCCTATCTCTTTATCTTTCAGCCAATATCATTGTTGTTGATGACTTTAATGCTCATCCCACTGAATGGTGTGGTTCTAGTGTCGGTGACTCTGCGGATGTTAAGACTTTTGCCTTCAATCTCTAACACTAATAGTCAACTTTCCAGCTTGCTTTCCTGACAATCCTAATCCTTTTCTTTCTCTACTCAACTTATGTCTTATTTCCTATTCAGTGCTCAGTTTCTCCACATTTACCCTTAGATGCTTCAGAACAAGTGAACATGGTTTGATCTCTCTAAAACTATTATCTCATTCTTCTTTATCATCCGGATCCCCCTATAATTGTACCTTTTACAACTGGGACACTTTCCATGATCTTTTTTATGATGGCTCTTAGGTAGAAATCTTTAATCTTCCTGCTGACAAATGTGCTTCTTACATAGCTTTTTGGATTCAAGCTGGCATTGAATCTTTTTTGCCTTCTCAATGATTCCAAGTCAAACCTCACTCTTTTCCATGGTTTTCCTCTCATTGTGGTGCTGCAATTTCCAATTGTAACCATTACTTCCATATCTATTGCCAAAACTATTCTCCAGAAAATAAAGGTTCGTTTACTATCGCTAGAAACCATCGTAAAAAGAATTAGTCTAACATCAAAGCCTGTTGTTCTTAGGTCTATAAATTAGGCTCCAAAGACTTACCTACCTGATATAGCCAGCAAACAAATTTTTCCATTGCTTGATATTTGTATCACTTCAGCTTCTGTATCTTACCTGATTTCTTGCTTAGACTCTTCTACAGCTTGTGGTCCTGACAAAATACCTGTTATAATCTTGCAGAAGTATTCTACAGAGCTTTTGTCTATACTTTCATAACTATTTAACAAGTGCTTATCAGAGTCTTATTTTTTAGCCTGCTGTAAATCCTGCAGTTATCCTTTTTTCAAAATTTATATATAAATATTACCACATGTTTATCTTATTAAACTTTGAACATAATATAAATATATATGCAAATATACGCATGTATAACTTGAATTGCGCAAACAAAATTTTTCAAAATGAGAAAATTTACTCCTAATTTTAACATTTTGTTTGGATATCGAAGAGCAATCTCACTACTGCTTCCTATCATAAGCATGGACTTTGAGTCTTTAATTAACAAACACAATTTCTCATCTTGAATCAAATAACTTACTTTCTAATCATCAATATAGATTTTCAATTTTCTCAAATTTGTTATACTGCTGATTTGTTAATGGTTATAATTGATAGGTTTTATTGTGCATTAGATAGATGTAGAAAGGTTATTGCTCTTGACATATCTAAAACCTTTGATAAAGTTTGGCATGCTAGTTTTTTTCCATAAGCTCTCTTCTCACTGTGTACCAGTTAACATTTTTAAGATTATTGAATCCTTCTTACCAATCATAGTATAAAAGTTATTCTCAATGAAACCACTCTTTATCATTTCCTGTAACTTCAGGGGTTCCTCAAAGTTTTATCTTCGGCCCTATAGTTTTTTTAATTTACATTAATAATTTCCCAGAAATTCTCACATCTATAGTGGCATTGTTTGTTAATGATAGCATCCAAACAGATTGCAGCCAACTTTAAACTATTGACACATAACTGTAATATTGATTTATTTTCTCTTTTCTAAAAATAGAGGCTGTTCTAAAGAGCTAGCATCTCTTAAAAAGTGCCATCTACTAAAATCCATTCTCGTGTTATTTATCATTCAATCAACTCTCATTCTTTTACTGTGAAAGCTTCTTAGTGCTCAAAAAGTTCTTTTTCATCTCTTTTTTTTTTTCGAACTTCAGTTCTTTGGAAATTGCTTCCTTCATCTTGTTTTCTTTATTCATTTTATTTGCAATCTTTTAAGTTGTCTGTTCATCGTTATCTTGCTTTAAAAACTTTATTTTTTCTCTTTCAGTAAGTTCAATAACTTGAATAGTGGTTGCCTGCAGCCTTGTTGGAAGTGAAGATGAAAAAAACAAAATTATACTTATAGAAAGTAGTACTTTTAATTACACTTTTAAATTCAAGTCATGTTATCTAACATTTGTTTTCGAGCTTAAGTTTTTTGCTTCTAGAAATGTTTATAAAATTAATCATAGCAAAAGTTTGAAAAAATTTATAAAAAAATACATATTTGTATAAATGAAATTTCATACAATATTCTTTGATATTTTAAATAAAATGGTTTGTTGTAAACAGTCATTAAAATATATATATATATACATATACTTTTTATAATAGTGTCAGCATATCCTACAAATGTTTGAAAATTTACAGTAATTAAGACATTTATGACTTCCTGTAATTAAATTTTTGGAATAAATTAAAGTTTTAAAAGTTTGATCATTCAATCCTGATGAGTCTTTATTAATGAAACATAATGTTAAATGAAAAAGTTTGATAAGTGATTTTCTTCAATTTTACATATATATATATATATATATATATATATATATATATATATATATATATATATATATATATATATATATATATATATATATGTATGTATATATATATATATATATATATATATATAAATATATATATATATATATATGTATGTATATATATATATATATATATATATATATATATATATATATACATATATATATATACATATATATATATATATATATATACATATATATATATATATATATATATATATATATATATATATATATATATATATATATATTTATGTATATATATATTTATATATATTTTCATACCTAAATTAAAGGGCTTAGATATACATTTGTAGTAAAAAACATCTCTTTGCTTATCTAAGGTATTTAGACTGACAAAATTAAGGTTAGATTATAACAAATCGCTAGTGACGAAATTAAGGTTAGATTATAACAAAAAGCTACATTGACTATCTTATAGCCTCACTCGCAACGGAGTGTTGCTACATCGACTATCTTATAGCCTGACTCGCAATGGAGTGCTGCTACATCAACTAACAAATATTCTGACTTGCAACGGAGTGCTGCTACATTGACTGAAGGTTTGGTTGGTGCACTCTTTAAAAAAAATTTTTTTTTAAAAAAAAACCTAGAACTGACATTTTGTGGTAAAAACTTTAAGACGACCATGCAAGAGGGTATATATATATATATATATATATATATATATATATATATATATATATATATATATATATATATATGTTTATATATATATATATATATATATACATATATATATATATTTATATATATATATATATATATATATATAAATTTTCTTCAACAAGTTGTTTTGCCATCATTAGGAAGCTATATATATTTATGTGTGTATATATATAAATTTTCTTCAACAAGTTGTTTCGCCATCATTAGGAAGCTAAATATATATATATGTGTGTTATATATATATATATATATATATATATATATATATATATATATATATATATATATATATATATAGTCCTGCATAGTAGTCAAAAAATTTCTTCCATAAACTGTAGTTTTGAATCAAATGCCAGACCAGAACATTTTTAAAAACTTGAATAAAGTTTTAAAAAAATTTTTGTCATTAAAAAGAATTTTTTTTTTTTAATGATAGATTGTTTACCTTAACCAAACCCGCAGTTGATGTAGTGGCATCTCCTTGACTATCTAATAGCAGCAGGCTATTAGATAGTCAATGTAGCAATACTCCATTGTAGCCACAGGTTATAAAATAGTCAATGTAGAAGCACTTCCTTGTATCAGCAGGCTATAAGATAGTCGATGTAGCAACTCTCCAAGCATCTTTTATTGTAAAAGAAAAATACTCCTCTAATGCAAAAAACATAAACAAAAAGCGATTAGTTAAAAAAGCTTTCTATTCAATATTATTTCGGGGTTTTTTTAATGATTTTATGTAGTTTTGCATTATTTTAATTATTTTAACTTTTAGAAAACATTAAAATGTCGTTTAATTGTTGATGTCCCTTAAATGTTATAAAAAAGCCTCCTTCAACTACTATATAAGGATATATATTTATATACAACAGAAATTTAATTTCTAAAAAACTTATATTTTTTGTTCATTTTTTAGCAAGGTATCAAGTAAAATTGTTATCCAGCACTCGAAAACTAGGTTTGTTTTATTTGAATTTTTTATATATAGAGTTACAGACAGTATAGATATAGACAGTACTCAGGAGAAAGAAGGCAAAGTTTTAATGTAAATTATAATATATAATATATGCGATTACTCTTTTTATGAATATAAAGTGTGCAATTAACAATTATTTATACAATTATTTTTTATATAAGACGAAGCAACATTTAGTCTTGGATAGGAATAATTATCGAATGCTATTCTGACCATGCAAATAGTTTTTTTTTTTTTTGACAACTTGACTATGACTGAATGTTATGATGATTAAATACTTCAGAAATGTGCTGCAAAAAAAGAACGCTAAGATAAATTTAAACTAGGAAAAAAATTTATATAAATAATATTAAAAAAAAAAAGAAACTCAAGATAAAAGAATACAATTTCACACAAAAAAGAAAATATATAAGCACTAAAAAATTGTTTAAAAATAATATCATAGTCTTTTTAAAATAGTAATCTATTAATAAATAATAATTAATAAAGTAACTATTAAAATAATAATTTTTAATCATTTTATCCTCTGATTAGTAAGTGGAGTAAAAAAAAAGGTTTTAAAAGGTTCTTTGTAAATATAGAAACAAAATATAGTAAAAATTAAAAAAAAAATAAAGTAATTCAATCATTTTAATCGCTTTTGACAAAAAGATTTAATTTAACTTATAATTTCAAGTAACTTATTAAAATAATCCTCAAAAATATTTCTAAAAGGACAGTTTGAAACTTTTAAATTATCATAAAAAATAAATGCCTTTATAAAAAAAGTTTAAATATAACATTTTATTTTAATTTACACAAAATGCATTTAGTTCAAACAATCATTATAATTAATTTTTTACTTTATTTAAAGCTTTTACGTAAAATGAAAATTTTAGAAAAGATTAACGATTAAAACTTCTTTATAACGTAACAATTTTTCTATTGCATTTAAACTGTTAAAACATGAAAACAGCCATTGTCAAATTGTAAAGAAAAAAAATTGGAAGCGTGGTCAGTTACAGCATGTACTCGTGCGCCATTCTTATTTAAGCCATTTATAATGCTGTTGGCTAATTCAGTATAATGGGTATTATTATAGTACAATAATTATATGTGTATATACATTTATATAGGGCTTTTGATGGGTCAAGTCTGGGTATAACAGGTTTAGATATTATAAAACCCTTACTCGACTAATTTGAGTGTAATGGATCTGGTGCATTTAACTTTGTTGTGGTTACAACCCTTTTTTAACTCTTTAAATCTGAAACACAAACCTAGGCTAATGAGGCTGCTGCACAGAGAAGTAAGTTGAGCGCAGTATTACCAGGGGCCTGGTAGGGATTGAGCACAAAACTTCTCAAAGCAAGCGCTCTACCACTAAATCACTACCACCTTGTGATTACTACTTTCTACTTTAAAGCAGAAAATAAAAAGTAGTATAAAATAGTAAAAGCAACGAAAAAGAACTGTGGCACATTTTTATTCAAGTAAATTTTTGAATAAAGATCTTATCAATATGAAAGTTAAATGAATGTGTTAAAATAATTATCACGTTTTAAAAATTGACAGTGAAGGTTAAAAAGTATTTTTTTTAAATATTGCCACTATATCTGCTACTTGTAGATAAATTGGCAAATAAGTCATTTAATATGATTATGATCAAATAGTATAATTGCAAATCTACACAAAATCATCTCTCTTTTATGATATATGTCTTGTGTAAACTTGTTAAGATAGCAAATAATGAGCACTAATGCTTAATATACAAATATAATTTAAATATTAAGCAATAGTATAATTAATAAATTACTTTTTTAGTATATAAAGGTCCAACTGTAGTTGAAATCCCTGAAAATATCTATACAAGTCTTGTAATTACAAAATGTTTACAACTGTCTGGAGAATACATTCGTGCCTGTCAAAATGCTGATATGGTATGTTTACTTTTGTATTTAAATTGAAAAGACTCTTGATTTAAACATGCATAGTTTATTGGCAATGCCTATAAATTATGATAAAATTTAATATACTTGATCTTTAAAGAGAGTTAATGTTGATAATTACCATTGAGTAAGAATTTTAGAAAAAAATGAGTATATTATTTTGGTTTAAACTTGATTTGTACTATTTCCATAAGGTTTAAAATTAGTTTTTAATAAAATTGGAAATGTAAATAACACTTTTTAAAAAAATATCACCTATTTTTATCTAAAACCTTTCAGGTTTATGTAAAAGGGTATAAATTGATTAAATTAAGTTACGAATATAGAGTTAAAGGATATAAATTAAGTTCACAATAATCTTTTTTTGTGTGTGTGGTTTAGGATTATAATCAAGATCTTAAGGTCATTAGTATTTTTTATTTTTATTTTTTGTTTTTTTATTTTGTTTTTCACTAAAGTAAATTTCCCATGGTGGCAGAGGGGGTCAAAAAAAAAAGAAAATTTCTGTTAACTAGTTTTACACCCCTTCTTCATATAATAGGCTTATGTAGATATAAACCTGTAGAGCTTGCACTTGCTAATGAACTTTAACTCAAAACCCATTTATTTTAAAAGTTTTAATAATTGTTGTAGTGCTGTTGATATTTCTATATTATTTAATAACACTCTTACTCGGCCTTCTACTTTATATCTTCTTGGATTATCATTTACAACTGACCTCTCATGATTGTTATATACAATCAACAGCTAAATTAGCATTTGCTATTTGCTCTTTTTCTTTTGCTTGCCATTTTCAAACTCCCAATTCCATTTTTAACTATTATTAATAACATATTCTTCTCTGTATGGAATTATGTGGTTTATGATTTGGGCTAATTCATCTAATGGTGAATTAGTCCAAATCTCTTTTTTGTCTATAGAAGTTTAAAAGTATATTGTAAATCAAGCTGAGTCTTCTCTAGCTACCAAGTTTGAAACTGGTTCAGTTAAAAAAAAGTTGATGTTTCACTTTATCCAAAATTTAGCAATTATTATTCATTCTAATTTCAATCAAATTTTGCAATTATACTCTAACGACTAAAATAAACAAAGAAAACCTTTGGAAATTGAAGAAATTTGATTTTATTGAATTTAAAGTAAGTAGAAACATTCTGTTAAAACTTTCACATTAACAAATTATAGTTCTTAATATAAACATAAAGTATTTATATATTTATATATAATATAAACATAAAATATTTATATATACTTAAATATTTATATATTTAAATGTAACTTACAATTCTTGCACTTAATACCCTAACCCTCTGAATTAGGGTCGGCATTTGGCAATACCGACCTAACTGCCGACCTAAAAGTGTTTGAGATCGGCAAAAAATTGCCGACCTCGTTTCTATGTTTTATGGTGAGACCTTTAATCAAATTTTTTTTGCCGACCTGATGCCTACCTCTAAAAGATTGAGGTCGGCAAATTATTGCCGACCTCATTTTTCCTATTTCCGAGGGTTGATGCCCTTTTGAATGTTTAAAATATAAAGTAAAAATAAAACCATTTAAGAAGTAAAATTTACAAAAATAAAGATCTAACCAAAAGTTACAACAGTTGCAACTGATAAAACAGGATAAATTGTGACAATAGGAATAAAATACTATAATACTAAAAAACAAATTTAATAATAATATATAATATAATAAAAATAACTTAACAACAGTATAATAATAAACAGTTTATAAACAGATAATGGCTGATAAAAAAAACACTTTGTTATTTTCAATTAATCCTTTTTATTTATTTTTTTTTTTTTTTCACTTGCTATTCTACATGAAGTACATGAAACCTGTTACCATGTTCCATATTGCAATACATAAAATAAATGAGCAAGTTTTAAAAAAGAATTTAATTTTTTTTTTTTTTAATTGTGTTCAGTACAACAAGCATATGCCTTTTTTAGGTCAAAGACATGTTTGAGTGTATTATAATTGATGGCAAAGTATTCCATCTTCTTTTTTTTTGTTAGTTATTTTTTATCAAGTTTGTAGTGTTTGTGGATTGGTTCCCAAAATAGGAAAAACTTTATAATTGCTTAGAGAGGAAAATCTAGTTAGTCATCTTTGGGTTTGATAACTGACATTCTCTAATTATAAGTATAAAGTTGAATATGTTCAATTTTATACTTGTTTTTAGTGCTTCAGATGTTGCTTATGGCAACTATCATAATGTAATAAATATATAAAATGTTTTAAAGGCTATAAGTAGTTTAAAGATCACCTGAATAAGTCTAAAAAATGGTGTATTAAATGTAATTTTTATTAAGTTCTATGTGATCTTGGTGTTCTACAACTTGATGTTGCTTTTTTATTGAGCAACGATTCCAACATGTGTCATATATGCTGCCGACTGTTTATAATAAATAAATCAGACAGTTTGCAACTTGATATCTTCATGACAATTAGGTATAAACTCTGTGTAATATGGGCATATTTTGTTACGTCACTTGTTTTTGGTTTTGTGTTGTTAATGTGTCCATTAGAGGTATGATTAAAAGCAATTAAATAAAAACTTTGATAAACTATGACAGTGTTTTGTATCAGTTATGCTATATAAGGGGATATAAAGTGCTTCAATGGAAAAAAATTAAAAACTGTTATAAAATATATGAGCGATTTTTACTTATAACCAATTGATTATTTTTAAGCTTTTATTTGCAATATGATTAACTTAATAGTGAAATAAAATGCAGATTTAATTGTTGCAAAAAATTAAAATCTTTGGTTTTATCAGTCAAAATTTTCCTCACATAATGTTGAGTTATCTCTATCTGCTTATTCTTATCCATCTTTTTATCTACATTAGATAAAGCCTTTTTTAATTTTAAAAAAGGCTTAATTTTTAGTTTTCTCACACTATAGTGTTGACAATCTGACTTGACAGTTGTCATTGGGATAGTTAGGGCATAGTTAGTAGCAAGCTGCATCATATCAATCCACTTCAGATGGTAAACTGGATTTTAGCACTAGAGCTGATATTTCACTAGTTGTTTGAAAATTAGAAAATGTCTCCTTAGCAAGTTTCTTTTGTAGAGCTTGACAGTTTGCAGCTTCATATCTTCATATATTCTTAACTTGATATCTTCATTACCGTATAATAATAT
Organism: Hydra vulgaris; assembly: GCF_038396675.1. Taxonomy (NCBI): domain Eukaryota; kingdom Metazoa; phylum Cnidaria; class Hydrozoa; order Anthoathecata; family Hydridae; genus Hydra; species Hydra vulgaris. The sequence continues at coordinate 59,909,365 of NC_088920.1, read as the reverse complement.
TCTAAGTTTTATTAAAATACACTTGTAATAGAAATCTGCTTATTAACTTTGTAACAGAAATTTGCTTATTCACATTAGCTTCACATTAGCTTCACTGCTCATAAGGATCGAATGTTTCAAATGCAAAAAACAGTTCTAGTATGGAAAAAAAAGTTTACCAGGTTTTTGATCATACTAGAGCAATATTGTAATGCCGGTTTTTTTATAGTTGACATATCAGATCCAATATAGTTGTCAACATAAGGCTTATATCAACTCCATGAGGAATGAAGTGATGCACACACTTGACCATCTTGTAGATTTTTTCATGTTCTCTTCACACTCCTGTAACTTCTGTGATGCTAATCTCAAAATGTAGGTCACCATTTTGAATAATAAGACAGAATTTTTTTAAGTTTTTTAACTGTAAGCTAGTGTAAAAATAAGCTAGTGTAAAAATATGAAAGTCTTATCGCATGATTTCTCTCAGTGACCAAGTAGTTGCAAGTTATTCAACTTCTACCTATGGGGTTGCTTCTCTGATTGCAACTTCAACATGCAGAAACAACCGAGTCTTGCTAACCTCTTCTTTGATGTATCTAAACTTTTCTGCACCTCAGCCAATTTAGTAGTCTTCAATAGGGAATCAGTTAATCCATTTCTGGATGAATATCTAGAAATGGGTTGACAAATTAACTTTGATACTCTTGTAATGCAGTGATATTACTAGTTGCATCCACCATTGCACCCATACTGTTACTATGCATGACCTCATTTTAATGAACCAATCATCTTAAGTCATTTAACCAAGAACATAATCACTTTTATTATTTTCTTCAATAATCCTCTTTTTTTATTTTTTGTATTTGCTGGGGCACAGTTTTTGTTTTGTTTTTTTGCTGTATTTGCTGGGGCACAGTTTTACACAGTTTTATGAAGTATATAACTATAATGTTAAATGATAAAACCATGGTAAATAGATGCTTGATTACCTCCAAATGTTCTAGCTTAATTGCCTTCTGGTGTTTGATAGAAGACTAATGGTCAACCATCACATAGTATTACGGCGGAAATGTGATAATTGCAGCTGTGATTAAATGCAATGCTTTCAGAGACTTTTGTGTCATGTTTATGGTACAGAAAACAGTATATTCAACTCACTGGAGTTGAAGTACACTGTTTTCAAATAAGAGTGAATCCAGTAAGAAAAATTGTTGACAGTTGCTCTGACAATACCTTTTCTCACTTACAAGTTGAGAAAGCATTATGAAAAAATTAATATTATTAAAATATTATAAAAAGGTATTTGGATTCATCGCTCAGTATAATGCTGAAGATAAAAATAAAAAAGCATATATAAAAATTAATCAATTGAAAAGTCTACAAATTCCTAACATATTTTCAATCCATATTTTAATTCTAAACTAACTTTTCAAACTACTACTTCATTATGTGTTTCATTTTTATGTTTAAATATTGAACATAAAAAACCATCCCCACCACCTAAGTGTTTCAACATATCTTTCACAAATATTCTTGGTCTTCCAACTAATCTTCTATCAGTTGAATCTTACCATTTGCAAATTTACCAGACTTGCTTGCTCTTTGTAAGACTAATTTAAATTCAGCTGTTCCTTTTTCAGATCTCATTGTCGATGGGTACTATCCTTTGGTTCACTAAGCCTCCAATAGTTAAATGCTTGGGTTGGGGGTATACTTACGCATCAGTTCATCTATTTTTCAAGAAATCAGATTTGAATCCTTTGACCATTCTTTTATGCACTTTCACTTAGCACCTCTTCACTCTATCAACTTTCTCTTTGTTTTTTATCATTCTCCTTTTTCTCAGGACTGCACTCTTTAGGATGTAGTTTCTGATCAGATTGATCATGCTCTTTCTCTTTACTTCTCTGCAAATATTATTGTTATTGGTGACTTTAATACTCATCACCCTGAATGGTCCAGCTCTATCACTACTGACCTTATTGGCACTAAAACCCATAACATCTGCATTTCTAAATCTCTTATTTAGTTACTATAATTACTATATTTAACTTTGTGACTCCTTTTCCAGATAACAATAATCTTCACTCCTTTATTTGTATCTTGTCTCTGATCCTAACTTGTGTTCAGTTTCTCTATTTTCTTCCTTTGCAGGTTCCGACCATGCAATGATATATATCTTTTATCTATAATTCAATCTATAAATTTTTCATCTTGTACTACTTCTTCTGACTCACTTTATCATCACACTACTTACTACTACCCTATAGCTGACTGGGATTTTCTTTGTGGCGGTCCTTGAGCTGATGTCTTTTCTGTCTCAATGAAAGTTTTTACTCTTTCTGTTTTAAGTCAAGCCTCATTCTACTCCATGCTTTTCATCTTCTTGTGCAGCTGCTATATCTAATCGAAATCATTTTTTAAAATCTTTTTCAAAAGAATAACTCTCTTGAGAACAAACAGCTATTTATTATTGCAAGAAATCAATTTAAAAAGGCGCTGTCTGATGCTAAGCTCCAATATTTCCAGTTCACTAAATCTCATATCTTATCTCAGAAGTTAGGCTCTAGAGACTTTTGGAATTTTTCAACTCCAATTAAATAGATTACCCCATTGTTAGAAATTCAAATCACTCCAGCTTCTATTGCTAAAGTCATATCTTAATTAAACTTTCCTAAGGCATGTGGTCCAGACAATGTTTCTGTCATAGTCTTACAAAAAATGTTCTCCAGAACTCTCTTTAATTCTCTCTAAATATTTGACTGAGTCTTGTTTTCCTGAAACTTGACTGAATCTTGTTTTCCTGCCTGCTGAAAAATGGCATTAAGATACTCATTAGATTTTTAAATTTATATTTGAATTGAAAGAAAAATCGAATTTAAAATGATACTGAATATTCTCTGAATAATACACTAAAACAAGATGTTCCATGTTTGATCCTCGCCACATCAGAAGTAGTCTCTTCTTGTTTCGTTTTGCAGCTTCCTAGTTAATTGTAGGCTATCATTACATCTTTCTATTATTAGCAAGGTCTTTTAGTTTTTGCTTAATTAGCTTCTAATATCTCATTTTTAGTCTAAAAAGTTAACTATTCCCTACCAACCAAGTTGTTTACTCCCATCTTGATAAAAAGTCATCCTTTTTTTGATTGCTTAGAACATGAAACTGGTCATGAATCTGATCAGTCTTCTGTGATAGATTAGGGCTATATATATATATATATATATATATATATATATATATATATATATATATATATATATATATATATATATATATATATTAAAGATGTCTCGTGAAGTTAACCAAAGTGGGCTAATGTTCCTATTAGCATTTGTGCTAATCTTGTGAACAAGTATTCCATCGTTTAGAAGCAGTTTTGGCTGCTAAAGGTCACATGACGAAGTATTGAGTAAATTTTTTACAATGTGTTGGATACTTTTTGAACCTTAACCTTTACAAAATTGCAATTATCAAGTCAACATTTAATGATATTGTTGCTTTGATATGATATTTGTATTTCCCATGTAAAATTACATTAGAATAGTGTTTGTTTATGTTATTTTGTTGAATGGTCTTTAATTAAACAAAGTTTTTCCTTTGTGTCGGATACTTTTTGCACCCACTGTATATATATATATATATAAATATACATATATATATATATATATATATATATATATATATATATATATATATATATATATATATATATATATATATATATATATATATATATATATATATATATATATATATATATATATATATATATATTAGGGGTAGTCAATTCGACTAAATTTTCATATCTAATGTACCATACACTTTAAATTTAGGGCAGATATTTAAAAATTACTTCAAAAACAACTAATTTCACTTGAGTTTTTTTTTCCTGCAATGTTTATTTTTACCTATATATTCGAGTAAAAATACACATCTTTTTTTCATTTTTTTTTCTTTTTTTTTTGTTTTTGTATTTTGAATTGAAAAAAATATAACATTTGATAATAGACTTACCATATTGACGTAACTGATAAATTTTTATACCTAATTGCCCAGAATATACACTATTTTTTTAAATAGTAATGTAGATCTACTAGAAAATTTAGCAACAGGGAATCTAAAACTATAAACTGGGAGTCTGACAAGACCTGGCCATAGTAACCCAAAGAACGATTGAGCAGTTCCTTTTATTGTAGTTGTAAATTATTTAACAAATATGAATAACAAGGAAGAAGGTAGTAAGAATACAGGCGATGAAATAAAAGATACAGAATGAAATGAAAGAATATTAAAATTAAAAAAAACTGTTCATTATCAAAGAAGCCATAAAAGGTTTTATAATTAATCCCTAAAGCAAAAAAATGTAGTTTAACTTTTTATTTCTTCTTTTTGTAAAGGTTGTAAGCTTCCAACAGGAATAAAGATCTTGCGGCGCATATTTTCATTTTTGAATGGAATTCATGCCAAGAAAATCAAAAAAAGCCACTATTCTTGCTTTTCCTTCTCAAAAACACTTTAAAAGATGTGCTATAAAATGTAAAAAACTGGTTTTTAGCTAGGATAAAAGAACCGTGGATTAATACTCGATTTTATATGCTAAATAATCAAAGTCTAGTAATAAATCTTATTTTTTATTAGACTTTGATTATTTAGTATATAAAAAATTTTAAACAATGGATCCCTTGCATATTTTGCACAGCAAAAAGGTTTTAAAGTTTGCATAAAATATTCTGGGCTAACATTGGGATGATCCTAGGAATGCATTTAAAAAATAAGGATCAGATGCAGAGAAGCTTGAGGATTTAGAGTTTTTGAATGATCAGGAAGGGGAAAGATGATTTATGCTGGGATCAGAAGATAAGAAGTACAGAAAGAAAGTATTCATTTCTTTTAAATCAAAAAATGCAATTGCAAAGCTTACTAACCGACATACTCACCATTGACATGCCAATTAAAATTAACATTTACATGCCACTTATGGTTTATAATAAAAATAGCTCAACAAAAATGTTCACTCTTATATCTATCTCTCATACAAATAAATTTATTTAAAGTAAATTTTTTTAGTTTTTTATGCAACAGAAAGTAGCAGAAAGAGAAAGCTGCAAGTGAAACAACCATATATAAAATTAGAGGGTACATCTAATTTTTAGATTATTAAAGATACTAGTGTAGACTCATGTGATTTTTATTTTGATCCTGATGATTGGTTTGAAAGAGAGTCTTTTCAACAAAAAATCACTGCTTAAATACCATAGATATTTTTTCTGGTAATGTAGCTCTTATGGCTCCAATCAGTGACATTTCTGCAAGTGTTTTGCACAAAATGACAGTTGCAATTTTAACTCAATCAGGGGTCGTTCTGCAGATTTCAAATGCAGTCAGTCATCAACAGCATCTAGAAAAAACATGCTATTCATAATATATCAATGATAGCAAAAGATGATTATCAACAAGTAATGAATGATTACCCATATCTGTGCAAAGTACATTTTGATGGCTAAACATTAACTGAGCTAAACAATGGAAAAGCAATTAAAAATGATAGACTGGCTTTTCTTGTAATTATTGATGATGAGACACATGCTCTTGAAGTACCTCCTTTACTAACATCCTTCGGTGAAGACCAGTGCAATGTTGTAATAGACCTTCTTAAGGAGTACAACCTTTAATCAAAAGTAAGCGGAATATGTTTTTATACTACTACGAGTAACACTGGATAAATAATTTTTTTAATCAGAGTATGCAATAGTATTGGCAAATATATTTTACTTGTTACATGCAGGCATCATGTATGTGAGTTATTATGGTTCATTTTTGAATTGTGAAATTCAGTTTCAGATGAACATTCCACAGGACCAGATAATCCAATGTTAGTTTTAAAAAATTAAAAACTGTTTTTGAAAATCCTGGTTTTAATTACAGTTAAACAGAATTGATAAAGTTTAATTGGAAAGCAGTAAGAGAAAACTTTCTTGAAAAACCTGCCCTAGAGTGTTTAAACATAAAAGTATTTGCCAAGAATACATTGCAAATGTAAAACAAAGTAAAGATATCAGAGAAGGTAGAAAGTAGCTTGCAGGACTTGTTATGAGTTACTTTTCTCCATCTTTAGTAAAACTAAGAAAACCTGGAGCAGTTCATCATGCTTGATTTCTATCCACTGAACTACTTAAGATAGAGCTTCTTTTGACCCAAATTTATTTTTTAAATCAAAGTAATAAACCTAAAGACAGAAATCAGGCTAATAAATGAATTTACTGTTTGCTTTTATGCAAAATAGTATTTACAAGCTAATGGCGCTACTAGAGCTCCTTTCCTTGATATAGAAGCAAACACCAAATGTGCTAGTTTCAAAAACTTAATACTAATAAACAACCCCTCCCCCCATCCTCCCCCTGGACCTGTAATTTTAGAGATTTAAACTTTTTTTTATAAAATGGGGTAAAGTTCAATTGGTCCTGTTGAGCTTAGACTTTTAGGGGTTATTTTTTTAATATTTACCCCAAATATAGTGTATGGTATTTTATATTGTAATATTTCCTCAAATCAACTACCCCTAATACCCCAGGAATGATGTGCGATCTTTACAACTTGACCACAGCTGTTATGATGTTTTTAGAAGAATAAATTTTAATTGTTTATCTAAAAAAATTTAATTTTTGCGAAAGCTTTAAATAAAATGAAACAAAGTTATAATTATTGTTTAAAATATTTATAATTTTCAAAATTTTTAAATTTAAATTTTTTTTACGCAAACGTATTTTTTTATGATAAATAGTTTTAAATTTAAGCATTTAAAACTATTTTTTCATGTCTTCCTAAAACCCTTTTAAAAGATTTTTTTTTTAAGTTACTTGAATATGTTTGCAACTTTTAGGGGAAAAAAAATGTTTTTACAATTTAAAAATATTCTGTATAACTCTTTTTAATATTTTAAATAAAATTTGTTTATTTATTAAATAATCATTAGAAGTAATTTGTAACAGAGTTTTGCGTAACTTTAATAAAACGTTTCAAAATATAAGTTTTAAAGTAATTTATTTTAAACGCAATTAAAAACCTCAAAAGTTAATATTCTCTTTGCGTTTGAGTTTTTTGAGTTTGATTTTAATTTTTATAAATTTTCTTTTTGTAAGGAATTGTTTTCTTTTTTCTTTAGTTTTTTTTTTTTTTGGTTTCTTTCCTAGTTTAAGTTAGCTTAGTGTTTTTTTTTAGCGCATTCATGGAATGTTTAAATCGTGAAAACATCTAAACTGCCGTGGTCAAGTTGTCAAAAAAAAATTATTTGTATGGTCAGCATGTATTAGGGTGGTCATAATAACAACTTTTATTGAAAATGTCTTCTCCTACCCCCTAAATGTGTTCTATATAATAAAATTATACTGGGTTTAAAAAATTTAAACAAAAGTTGTCTTTAGGGGTAGAGTAATAATAGAATAAGAGGTCTCTAAATAATAATTTAGGTCTCAAGAGAAGCAAAATTAAAAAAAAATTTTAAAATTATAAAAAGTTTTATAAAAAATTTAAAAACAAAAGTTATAAAAACCATGAAAAAATTTTATTAAAAATTATTATAAAAAATAATAATTTTTAATAAAATTAAATATTATTATATTATGTTGAAAAACCATAGTTTTTGTGCAATAAAATCTAAAATAAAAATTTTATATACAAAAAATCTATTATTTTCGATTAACTACTTCTTCATCTATCAGGCTTGTGTAGATGTATTTATAATACATTGTTTGCGGTGATGTTTTTGATTTTGTTCAAAGCTGTTTCTTCTTGACTTATTGCATGGGTTTTGCTTGTGTCTGTTTTTATAACTAGGAAACTCATTCTATTATCTCCTAGGTCATCTCTAAAACTCAGTTTTATGGTTCTGGCTGGTGGTCAAGTTTCTCGAACACTTTAGTACCTCCCAGAGGTATTAGTATCTCTGAGAGCTACTAAAGAGTTCATCAAAAGGTGTATATCAAAGTGTTAACAGTGCCATGTTGCGCATGGATGGTGTCCCTGTTTGTACTTTTGGTGTGCATTGTCAAGGCCACATTTGGAGCCCTTTGTTACGGCTTTGGGTTTATTAATAGTATTGAGGCAATTGCTTGGACTATTAAACATTGTACTGAGTACCATCTAACCTTTGAGTCAAGTACTTAAACCAATATAAAAAAGGACTTAAGTATCAAAAACTATAAAACACAAAAAACCATCATCATCACCAAGTTCTCTAAATCTATCATTCACTAATGTTTGTGGTCTTCAAAGTAACTTTTCTTCTGTTGAGTCTATCTCTTGCAAATTTTACCAGACCAACTGGTAAAATTTGCAAGATACTCAAAGAAGACTATTAGGTCTTGTCACAGGGAACCGCTGATGAAGAATTTAAAATTTATACAAAGTATAAAAGTTGTTATACAAATAAATTAAATCGTTAAAATCCTTTTACTAGAAACTATAAGTTAATAAAAAATATACAAGTAATTAATTTAATACATACAAAGAAAGCCGGCACTTGCAGAAGACCATCAAGTCTTCATCGAGAACAGTTCGTAAATTTAAAAATCTCATGAAAATCAAATGCATACTTACATTGTCAAGTGTATAAAGCACAAGAAGATTTTAAGTGCATTTATATTTATGTTCAGTTGCATTATTGCATAAAAAATAAAAAAGTAAATTATTCAATGTTTAAAAATACAAAAATGCATCATCAATAGACAAAATGATTTCCTTATACTTTTTTTTGAAAGAAAGGTAACCCCATTCCTAAGAAAAATCAAAATGTTTTAAAATTATTTTATTCCAAAGAGAAGCTCTACAAAATGAAATGCTTGATTTTCCAAAATTAGTTTGAAAGAATGTTTGACAAATGAAATTATCATTTCTTAAGTTGTATTTATTTTTATCTTTAAAGGTAAATAAATTATGGAAAGAAACTGGGTTGGAGTTAGTTTACATTTGTACATAAAGCTAAGAATATTAAAAACATTTAGCTGATATATATCAAGAATTTTCATTTCAAATAAGAGAGGTTTGGCATGAGTAAATCTATCTTTAAAATTGATGAGACAAGCAACATGCTTTTGTTGATGATAAAGAGGCCTAAGTTTAAATTTATTATTTATTATTATCACCAAGCAATATTTGCATAGTTTAAATGACAATGGATAAAGGAGTAATATAATTGAGTTAAATTACGTTTATTTAAAGCACTACTAGCTTTATACAATATTCCTATACTTTTAGCAACTTAATCACACAGAATTCTATGTGATATTTCCAATTAAGGTTTTCATTGATATAGATATCCAAAAATTTTGTATTAATTACACTTTTTATTAGAATTTTATCAATAAAAAGTAATGGTAAATCGAAAGGCAGAAGTTATTTTTTAGAAGCCAAATGAAAAAGTATCCAATTAGTTTTTTCAACATTAAGTGAAATTCTCTCTAAAACTTTAAAAAAAAAACAGACAAAACAGAAATTGGGTGATAATTAGAAACATTGGTTGCATCACCAGCTTTGAAAATTGGAGTCACTTTAGCTATTTTCAGAAAATCAGAAAAAATGCCCTTTTATCAGGCAATGTAAAACTTGAAATAGTACATCTTTTAGGGGTTCACAAGACTCGATGACAACATTACCATTTATATTATCATGGTCAGCGGATTTATTACACTTAAGCATTATAAAAGATTGCTCAAAATCTTCGTAAGATAATTCATAAGATGTTAAGACTAAAGTTGTCGGAAAATCATACTCATCTATTTTAGTCACGATGAATTTTATTAGCTAGACTAGGGCTAACAGAAACAAAAAATTTATTTAATTCACTACTTATTACAATTCGATCAGAGGAAGTAAGTTCAGTAAGTAAGTTCTCTAAGAACAGTCCTATGTGCGTTAACAATTATGCTTATTCCTCTCAAGTAAATTTGAGATCTTTTGTGATCCATGATGACATTAAACTCTGGGTTTTTATATTTAATGTACATTTTGGAAAGTTTATGTCATATATTTCATAAAAAGTTTTAAAAAATCATAAATTTGATTTGTGTCTGTAGTTACTTTAATTTGATTCCAATGAAGCAGAGATAACTGCTCTTTAAAAGATTTTAAATTTGTTGCGGTAAAAAAAGCGTTTTTAAAAACTTGTTTTCTGTTGAGATATTTTTTCTGCAGCAATGTTAATCGAGATAAAAATAGGGAAGTGATCTGAGATGTCGCTTAAAATTATACCTTTCTTTAAAGATTTATTAAAAATATCATTTGTTATGATATTGTCAATTAAAGTAGCTGAAGTTGAAGTTACTCTTGTTGGTTTATTAATTAAAGGAATTGCCCCATGTTCAAATGCATCATTAAAAATTTATTAATTCCATTATTGGTGTAATATTAAAAATATCCAAATTAATGTCACCTATTAAATAGTATAATTTTTTTTCTTGACTGCATTTTCTTAAAATATTATTTATAAATATATTAAAATTTCCAATTTGTCCCGAAGGTGGGCCAATAGCAACAACTTAAAATAAAATTTTTGTTTTTTGTGGTTAAAACCTCTTTGTCGTCATCCGAATTACTCATGTCAGGCCTCATAATAACCTCAAACATTCTTTAATATAAATTATTAAACCACTGCCTTGCTTTCTATTTTAACGCTCTAAAAAAATTTTATTAAAACCTGGTAAGCAGTTATTTCCGTTAGAAATTACGTCAACAGAGCTACAGCAAATTTCCGACATGCAAATTAAGCTAAAAAAACAGGGATTCTTTCACATTTATACAAAAAATTTCAAAATTTTTTGATACGCTGCTTATATTAATATGCAAAATGTTTAAATTTTTGGGATTAAGAAGTTCTTTCATTTCATTGGAATAATAATAGGAACAGTTGCTTAGTAAAGCACCAGCTGCGATAAAATAATTTAAATACGGATCCAGTTCATGGTTTTGTAAAAAGTCACATGTTTAAAAGAAATCAAAAGAGTTTAATTCAAAATTGTTCAAATTATTCAAATCCATTTTTATTTTTAGATTTAACCTTAGTAAATAAAAGAAATTCTTTTAAAAATCATGTGTTATTAGTTTGTTTTAAACAACTTTGGAATATTTAACTTTTTGCCTTAGTTCTTTAGCGTCTGTAAACAACTTTTTTTGTAACTCGCTTGTCCGTTCGCAAAAATCTTTGTTTATAAAGAAATTTTGATTTCAAAGTTTCATTTTTATGTATTTGTCAAGGATAGCTGATTTGTCTTTAAAATTTCAAAATTTTACAACGACAGTTCTAACTTTATTATAAATTTTTGCTTTTTTTGCTACTCAATGTGCTCGTTCAATAATAAAGTTTCCTTGGAGTTCAATTTTGGTTTTAAGTATATTTTGGACTATCTTTTGCAATCTTCCCAACTTTCATTTTCTGGTTCCGCAACTCCATTAACTCTCACATTGTTTCATCTACTTTTCTCTTCTAGCTCTGTCAATTTATCCTTCATGGATTCAGTTACAATATTTTCTAAAATATTTGGTTTACTGTGATCAGGTTTTGCATCGGCAAGTTCAACTAAAACTTTGTCATATTTATTAATTGTAAAATCAACACCTTTTTTAAATCGTTAATTTCCAGTTTCAGAACTTTATTTTTATCTTTTAAAGTATTCACTTGATTCTCCAACTTTTCAATTTTATCGTTAAAAATTTTAATAATTGTACAATCATAAAGTTCTAAAATTTCTTTTAATTAATTAACTGTAAAATTTTTTGCCATTTTCCAATTCCTTGTTTAGTTGCAGTTCAAACACATCCGTTTGCTATATGACGAAATACCAATTTCTCTTTATCCACCAGCCAATATCCTTGTTGTTGGTGACTAATGTTTTTTGTTTATACTGAATGGCTTGGTTCTAGTATCAATGACTCTCCAGGTGTTAAGGTCTACAAATTTTGTCTTTCTCAATCTTTAACACAAATAATCAACTATTCAACTCACTTTCTTTACAATTCAAATTATTTACCTTCTCTATTCAACTTTTGTCATGTTTCTGATCCTAGTCAGTGCTCAGTTTCTCTACATTTATCCTTAGGTACTTTTGATCACGGATTGATCTCTCTAAAACTATTACCTCATTCTTCTTCATTATCTGAATCCCCCTATAATTGTACCTCCTACAAATACTTTAAAGCTGACTGGGACTCTTTCCGTGATTTTCTTCAAGATGACCCTTAAGTAGAAATCTTTTGTCTTCATGCTGCCAAATGTGCTTCTTACTTATCTTCTTGGATTTAGGCTGGCGTGGAATTTTTTATTCCCTCTCAGCGAATCCAAGTCAAGCCTCACTCTTCTCCATGGTTTTCCTCATATTGTGCTGTTGCAATTTCTAATTGATATCATTTCTTCCATATTTATTAGCAAAAAAGTTCTACAGAAAACAAACATCTGTTTACTATAGCTTGAAACCATTGAAAATATATCTAACGCCTAAGGCCGCTATTCTCAGGTCACAAAATCTTGAGTTTTATCTCAAAAATTAGGCTCCAGAGATTTCCTGAGGTTTTTAACCTCCTCTCTTCTATGGTTAATATTTTGTTGCCTCACCTAAAGACAAAGCTAAATTGTTTGCTAAAAGTTTTTCATCAATCTTATCTCTTTATTCCACCATCACATCTTACCTGATATAGCCAAGAAACAAGTTGATCCATTGCTTAACATTCATATCACTCAACCTCTGTATCAATAGTCATTTCCTGCTTAGACCTTCTACAGTTTGGGGTTCGGACAACATACCTGTTATGGTCTTACAAAAGTGTTGTCTGTGCTTTCAAAACTATTTAACAAGTGCTTATTAGAGTCTTGTTTTCAAAAATTATGGAGAGCAATCTGACTAGTCTAACTACCGTTAGGCTTAGGCTTCTTCCTATCCTAAGCAAGGTTTTTGAGTCTTAAATTAAAAAACACGAAATCTTTCAACTTGAATCTAATAACTTATTTTCTGATCATCAATATAGATTTTGATCTTCTCGTTCTACAGTCGATTTGCTGTAATAACCGATAGAGATTATTGTACATTAGATAGAGGTGGAGAGGTTAAGGCTATTGCTTTTGACATTTCTAAAGCTTTTAATAAAGTTTGGCATGCTGGTTTTTTCTACAAGCTTTCTTCTTACGGTGTATCAAGTAACATCTTTAAGATTATTGAATCCTTCCTTTCCAATCGTAGTATAAAAGTTATTGGACAATGGACAGCACTCTTCTTCATTTCCTGTAACTTCAGGGGTTCCGTAAGGTTCTATCCTTGGCCCTATGCTGTTTTTAATTTGCATTAACGATCTTCCAGATATTCTCACATCTAAGGTTATTTTGTTTGCTGATGAGACTACCATTTATTCTTGTCTTGATAAGAAGCCAACACTCTTTGATTGCTTGGAGGGGGGATTTATATGAACATTTGAGTGACTTACGATTAGCTGAAAAAATTTTTCAACTATTTGTTATTGCAACAATCTAGATCTGCTAAGATTCATGAACAGTAATTTACTCGATGAATCGTCTACTCTTTGTCTTCTAGGATTAACGCTTATGTCCGATCTTTCTTGGAAACCATATATCAAATCCATTGCAAAATTCCCATCAGCTAAGGTTGCATCTCTTTATTGTGCTCACCATTTTCTTACCCTAGAATCTATTTTTAATCTCTATAAATCTCAAATCTGTCCTTGTATAGAATACTGTTACCATCTGGAGCGAACCTTTGAATGATGCCCTTTCTTTTTTAGACAAGATACAAAATTATATATATTTCTATATATATATATATATATTTCTATATACATATATATATATATATATATATATATATATATATATATATATATATATATATATATATATATATATATATATATATATATATATATATATATATATATATGTATATATATATGTAAATATATATATATATATTTATATATATTTATATATGTATATGTATATATATGTCCTTGTGTAAAGACATATATATACATATACATATATAAATATATATATATATATTTATATATATTTACATATGCGTATGTATATATTTGTCCTTGTGTAAAGACATATATATACATATACATATATAAATATATATATATATATATGTATATATGTATATGTATATATATATGTCCTTGTGTAAAGACATATATATACATATACATATATATATATATATATATATATATATATATATATATTTATATATATATATGTATATATATGTCCTTGTGTAAAGACATATATATACATATACATATATAAATATATATATATATATATATATATATATATATATATATATATATATATTTATTTATGTATATGTATATATATGTCCTTTGATGTAATATGTTTATGAACATAAATTACGTTAAACGTATTACGTCAAAAGTCAATTACAAATACTTTATTGGTATCATATTACGTCAAAATGTAAATTACAGATATCTTATTGGTAACTGATAAAATCTATCTTAAAGTTGTTTATAAACTTTATTAAAAATACGTAAAATTATTAAATACGTAAAAATTAAAATGAATAAAAATAAATTTTGATAAACAAACAAAAGATTATGTTAAGTATAAGATTGTTTTAAGAAATAAATTATAATGTAATCTTTTTAAAATACTACATTTAGATTCTATTAATAATTTTTTTTGAATTAGTTCAAATTTTTAGCACGTTTTAAAATTAAATTCAATTATGCAATACTTTAAAATACTTTCAAAATATCAATAGTTTTTAGGCTTTGGCAACAAATTAGACCTTAATAATTACAACACTTTAAACCAAAGGGTTTTTAAGTATTTGTAAATTTTTTTAAATATTTGTCAATGCTTTGTTGTTTAAAAAAGAGTGCTTTTTTTTTTTTGATAAAATAAGCACTCAATTCAAGAGAAAAACCTAATGGCGTATATATCAACATACGCTTTATCTGAAAGTATACTAGTGAATGTTATCAATAGTTTACAATATTACTTTTATTTGCGCTAATTAATTTTAGCCAAATTATTTCTAGTCTACATTTAGCCCTATAATAAAAAATGACTACAATATGCAAGAAATCTGCTGATTGTGAAAATTTTTATAAAAAATAGCAACAGCGACTCAAAAAGTTGGCAGGCGACTAAAATTAACAAACTGGTTACTTTCAGTTGCCCTACTGGCGACCGACCAAAAGTCCTCATGTGCACCTCTGATACATATATATATATGTATATATATATATATATATATATATATATATATATATATATATATATATATATATATATATATATATATATATATAATTTAATTGATTTTGGTTTTTGGTAAGATTTTAATTTTCTATTTAACACTTATTATTACATTTGATTTTGTAGGACGGTCCATGCATCCAATTTGAAACTAAAGGTAGTTTTTTGTTTATTTTTTATTTAATATTATTACTGTTTGCTTTTGTTTTCTTAATAACTTTTTTTAGACTTGAATCCAAAAAAATCTATAACAAATATGCCATTTAATCCTAAATCTTTATACATTCCAAATGGCTGGAAAGTGCATAAAATAACTGGAGAATCCAGGGTAAAACGTAAGAAGTTTGGTGTATCAAAAGAAGGTATAATTTGTTTATAAAAAAGTTTATTAGTGATGAACAAGTATATATAATATACTTATAATATGTATAAGTAATAATAATCTAACAAAAATTTCATGTAAAAATTTTTAGCTTTTTTTAGTAATTTAGTTTTTGCTACAATTGGTGGTAAATATATATACGTTTTTTCAATAACCAATACCTTTTTTTTATATAGTTTATTTATAATTATGAACTAACACTTTAATGATTTAAGTTTAATTATTATGTATATAATAAATGAAATTATTAACAAAGGCAAATCATTTACGAAGATTGACTCATCTCTCATACATGAGTATGACCTTATCATCTTTTTAAAAATACAGCAAAACTATTTGTAAAGAACTTTTCTTCTAATTAATTGCTTGAATCTAATGATCATTCTCTTTCTGATAACCCAATGAGACAGGTTAATCTTTTGTTAGACATTTTCTACTTCGCTCTTGTTTCTATTGCTATTCTATTTACTCTATTTATCTATTTAAAATTTTGCTACTTCAGTTGTGGACAAGATTAGTCTGTGATCGCACTTGATACCTGACCAAGCATAAATTTTTTTTTTTAAAAAGCTTGACAGTGGCTTTTTAACGCTTCAAAAATGGGCTGAAAAAACCTAACAAAAGAAAGAAAGTTATAAACAAGCTTAACTATAAAAAAAAGGAAAGAAATCTTTCCTTTTTTTAAGAAAAATAAGATGTTTAATTAATTTTAAAAAACGAAGGAGAAAATAAAGTAAAAAAATTATTAAAAACTTAAAATAAAAGTCAATATAAAACTTAAAAATTAAAACTCTCATAGAAAATTATTTAATTATGCTTATAATAATTTTAAGGTTGAAAAAATTTTTTCTAATGTTTTTGTTATATTAGGTGATCTCTTTTAAAACGAAGATGAATCATAAAATAAAATCATTCATAAAATTGTATTTAAACATAATTATAAAGTACACTAATTTTTTATATTAAATATAACTTTTTTTATAATATTCTTTGTTAATTTATATTTAATGTTTTTTCTTTAAAACCATTAAAGTTTGTTACTTTATTTAAAAAAATTTTTGTTGCTGTTGTTTTATAAACTTTCTAATTAAGTGATATTATACTACAAGGGTAGTATAATAACATTCAATTAGAATGTTTACAAAATTACAAAAAATCCTTGTAATGTTTTTGACTATATTAACTTTATGAATTTTAAAAAAAGTTTATTAAAACACATCGTTGTCGTTGTTTATAAAATTAATCAAACATATTGTTTAAAAAAAATTTACATTCATCATAAAAAATAATTTTTTTATGATGAATGTAAAAAATACTTTTTTTTATGATGAAATTTTTGAAATAAATAAAATTTTATTCAATATTCTATGATAATTTATTAAGTAGGGTTTTAAAACTTTATTTATTAGTGTTTAGCTTAGTGTAAAAACATGTAGTTAGAAAGTTTACAAGCATTATAAAAAATAACTTTGTTATATTTTTTGACTATTAAATTTATGTATTCATTTAAAGGTTTATTGAAACAATCTTTTTTATTGTTGTTTATTATATTAATTGTACGAATTGTTTTAAAAACATTTACATTCATCTTAAAAAATACACTTTTTAGCAACATGATATCTTTCGATAATTTAATTGTTTTTTATTGTACACGATCATTATAAGCAATTTAGAAGCAATTTCTCGCTTTATTACTTTATTTCAGTGCATTTTTGAAGTCGTAAAAAATATAAAATAATGTGGTGAAGTTGTTGCAAAAACAAATTAAATGCATGGTCAGGAATAGCGTGCAATTGCATGTCTTTCCTGTCCACCTATACTTATACTTCGATATGCTTCTGATTACTGCGATATTTAATCACTATTTTCAAAAAAACGGGTTTTATGACAGTGATGAACCCAGAGTTTATTTAGGGATACCAATTTTTTACAGTGACACGGAGGGAAGAGAGAGAAAGAGATGTTCTTAAGGTTGTTTTCTCTCTCTGCCTAAGACTTGTATTCCAATAGTTATTGTCTATAAATAATATAATATATTATATAGACAATAACTATTCACATTCAAAATATAAGTGTTCAATTACTATTACTTAAATTTTTATTTCAAATTATTCATTTAGCTTTTACTATAGGTTAATAATTTTCACAGTGCTTTGAGTCACCTTTTTTTAAAAAAAAAAAAGATGACTATGGCAAACTTAATGATTTATATATAATTAAAAAATTGCGTACATTAAATAAGTTACATTTACTATCAATTTTAACATTAAAATGCTGCAAAATATATGCCTCAAACTTTTCTACAAGCATGATGTGTTTCTAGAGAAAAAAACTGTGAAATAAAGTTTTATTTTTTACGGAATTTTTCAATAAAAGCTAAGAAAAAACAATACTCAGGGTTCAAATTAAGCCTATCATAATCACAAATTGTGATAGCTTTTTGCACATTTGTGGTTAGTCTTTTCTTAAAAAAAAATATTTTTGAAATTTGTAATTATGTTTAACTTTTTTTTTTTTGTCTTTCTTAATTTTGGATTTTTTTTCTATAAAATATAAAATATTTTTTTCTGAGGTTTTTATTAGAGATCATTTATTAAGTACATCACGCTAAATTTAACTTTTAAATAGAAGTATAATCATTTGCTCATTTGCGCTTTTCATTCAACATAAAGCGCTTTTGATTTTAAATTACTTTTGATCTCTGCGTGAAAGCCAATATATAAAGATAACACTATAATATACTATACTTTATTCTATTTCTATTTTAATATTCTACTTCTTAAATTTCTAAATTTAAATTTAGTGTGATAATACTGGATAAAATACATCACAGTAAATTTACCTTGAAACTAAATCAAAGCAACCAGTTAAGTTACTACAGTTAAGTTACTCAACTATTAAATATACTTAATATGCTTTAAGACATTTACTTGCTTAAGTTAGCGATATAAATGTTTATATTTATATCTTATATGTTGTTAACACATAATAACTAAAAAATTATTTTAACAAGATGTTTCGAATGGAATATGAAAAATGCAACATTTTTTTTTTAATTTTCATTTTATTTATTACGATATCAAGGTTAAACATTTTGTATAAACTCAAAAGTTGTTCTTAGGAATTTTAATAGAAATCTATTTGATTAAAAGATTTTTAGTCTTCTTATAATTGTAAATTTAAATGAATGAAAACTGCAGAGGTGTCCATAACACCCAGTGGCATCGCAAGGACCATTTTTGAAAATCAAACATCGATCAGATCTAGCATTATATAACATTATGTAACATTTGATTTAGAAGATAGTGCAAGTAAGCAAGAAAGTTTTATTTAAATCGTCTATCCTTGTTTTCTAGACTGGGACATCTTGTTTGAGAAACTAAACTATAATAAAAAATTATCACTTTATATTATTAACACAATATCCTTGTTATCTAACCTAGATTGCAAATTACATCCAACTTATTTGGATGTGATTTGCAATCTAGGTTAGATAAAAAGTTTAAAAGTTCTTCCTTTGCCTTGCTCAATTGTTCAAATAAAATAAAATCATAATCATAAAATATCATATCATAAAATGTCAGTTTTTAGGTCAGTAATACAAAATTTCAGTTTGCAGATCGGTAATACAGTCAGGAATCCACTTTGCTCATCCAAACTCTATTGTTCAGTTATATAAAACAATGGCTATTCCAGCATTAATCTATGGTTATGAGCTTTGTGATTATAAAGACATAGTAATAAAAAAGCTTAATTTAGTTGGAAGAAACACACTTTTTTTTAATAATTCAGAGTCACTCCTAACAAGTCTGCAAGTAACCACTATTAAGTTGTAAGTTACTAGAAAATAAAGAATAGAGTTAAAGAACAAAGAAGTGGTTTAAAAAAAACTTAAAAAGTTGTAGGTTAAATGAGTCAGAAAAACATGAAGATGAGAGAGAGAATTCCAAATTGTTAAAATGCATAAAAAAACTAAGCAAATAAAAGTTTTTAGAGCATAGAGGAACAGATACAGTAACTTTGTTTTCAAAACAATTAGTTTTAATTGAAATGGTTTCAAATCATGATAAGGAGCAATAAAGTATTGAGCATTTTTTTGTCAAAAATCCTGGTTTGTCAAACAAAACAATTTCTAAAGAGTTGCAAATTGCTTTTAGAGCTTTTTTTCACAATTATCTTTGAAACCAACTAACTAATACAATTAAAAGCGTATTAAATGTTTTAATTAATTGATTCTCTATCGAATAGTATATAATTGGAACTCATTAGGTTAACCAGTCTTGAGTAATTATTAATATAATTAGTATATACCTGTATTTCAAATGTAGCAAAAATATAGAGTTAATTAAAATTTAATGACTTAAGTTGAAATATCTCAACGAAATGTTATCCGAGCGATCTAAAATTTGGTGGTTGATTTCTTTCGAACTATATAAACGTTCTTGCAAATTGTAGGTCTGCTAAAAGATAAAGCAAAAAGCCAGCGAGAAATAGCTTGAATGTGCAATGTTTCGCTTAAATGTGAACAAACAACATTAAAAAACCACGAGCTACATAACAATGTCAAAGATTTATCAAGGCTTGGTAGGCTTTTAAAGCTAACTTCAAGAGACCAAAGTTATCTCTATCGAAAGTTAGATAAGACCCTAAAATTTCTTACCCCCAATTTGCTGAAGGGTTCACAAATACACCTGGTAACGTTAGTGTTAGTAGATGGACTGTACGAAGATGCCTAAATAAAAAAGGCTTATATTGCTATGTTGCTGCTCAAAAACCACTTTTGCTTGTCTCAGATCGCCTAAAAAGTGGTGTAGAGAAAGACTTCACTGGTCTGGGAAGACTGGGCCAAAATCATTTGGATTATGACGATGCTTCTCTCATAAAGGAACAGGGTCATACAACATTTATAACTGCAGAATAAACCAGTACAACTGCAGAGTCCTTTGAAAGTAAACTTTTGCCAACAGCCAGTGCTTTTAATGGAAGACAACTACAAAGGATTTTTTAGTACGATGGTGCTATGACTCACACTGCAATCTAGGTTAAAGAGTGACTTGATTGGAAAAACATTACGGTCATGCCTTGGCCAGCTTGTTCTCCAGATATCAATCCCATCAAAAACATTTGGGCTTGGATAGACAAAAGATTGGTCAAAGAGAGCATAGCCAGTGTTGTGCAATTACAGCAGGCGTTAGAAAAGCTTTGGAAAGAATTTCCAAGAGAATTATGTATTGGACTAGTTGAATCTATTCATAGACGTGTTCGTGCATGACGTGGTGCGCATACAAAATACTAAAATGCACCCTGACTCTATATTTTTGCTCTGTTTTTTTTGTTGGTTTTTTTTTTAACAGTTGTATATACTTCTCTTAAAAAATTTCTTAAATTTTTTTTAAGAAATTTTTTATGAGAAAAAAATGATTCTTACGCCAACATATACGTCACTTTTAATTACTTTTGGCTTTCGTCCAACATTTGCGTATTGGATGAAAGGAATTGACGTCCAACATTTGCGTGTTGGAAGTCAAAACCATTAATTTATATACAAATGAATATAATTGATATAATTGTAACCAGGCCTCGTAGCTGCTGAAAGGTACTTTCATCTGTGAACATGACTCTCTCCCACCACTCCCTTGACTTGTCTTTCATCGCACGGCAAAACTTCAATCGCTGGAGGAGTTGTTGTTTCGTGATTAGAGGTTTCTTCGCTGGTCTGCGAGCGACAAGACCAAAGTCACTTGACAGACGTCTCCTAACAGTCCTAGCACTCACTTGAATACCTCTGTCACTAGCTAGGCTTGCAACGCGTGCAGAAGAAGTATGCGGACTAGACACAACAATGCTCTTCAAATAACGATCATCACGATGATTTGTTTTCGTACTCCCTTGCAGTTGGAATGTCGTGAAACACCTCCAGATCTTAAAACATTCTCAACGGCACCTCTAAAAATCTTCAGTTTCTTTGCAATATCACGCTGAGAATAACGCTCAGCATTCAATGTTACAATTTGCCCCTTGACAAAATCATTAATATCTGGCTTTTTCCCACTATCACACTAAAATAAGCAATAACAACATTATAGCTTTTCAGCAAGAAATCATGAGATTTAATTAAATACTAAGCCAAACACATGTATAATATGCATAACATAAATAATAATGACGTCATATATAAACAAACCGAACGGCATGACGTTGTTCTTACTTTTTTATACATATTTCATTTTACAGCAAAATCATCAAGTGGCTTTAATTCAATGGCCACTAGTGTATATATATATGTATATATATATATTAGTGCTGAGCACAAAATCCGGGTCAATCCATATCCGGATTACCGATCCAGATTAATCCGGATTGAAACAAAAGTAACAATCCGTTTAATCCGGATTAAAATACCAAATCCGGATTATGATATAAATCCGGTTTATTCAAAAAAAAAAATACTTGGAAAAATTAAACAATAAAATTTAAAAAACTCAACACTAATAAAAACATTTGGTGAAAATTTAAAGTATTTACATTCACAAAATTTTTACTGTTGTAATAAATATTAAATGTATTATGTATAATGTATAAGTATAACAATATTATGTGCTCATTAGCCTGAATTTCTACAGTTCTTTAAATATACTAAGATTTAATAACCAACCTTCTATCAAATGTTATAACAAACAAGTTTTCAACTTCATACTTTAATACATTTTTGATGTTTATAGTTTAAAATTTTAAACCTAAATTTGGTATCACAATTTAGTCTTGATATATAGTATATACATACTACATAATATTTTTACTTTATATTTTTGGTTATTTTTTTATTTCACTATTATTTTTTTTTAATTTTGTTACTAGTTGTAGAATACAACTTGGGAGTTGGGTTTGGGACCTCCTAATAATTTTGATTAAAAACCCATGTTATATATTATCTATATTACAAGATGGGACATACATATACTTTTTAAAAATAACTTGAAAAAATGAAAAAAATATATTAATTGATTAGAAAAATTAATAAAATAAACTTTAACACCTTTGACTTTTTATTTTAAAACCACATGAGGTTAGATTTGGCTATGAATTGCATACAAATACGCACATAACATCTCCTTTTTTTATTAATAAAAATAGTAAATACCTACTTGCTACTTTCTAATTCCTAGTTCCTACCTCATAGGTGGGTATCTAATAATAAATTGTGAAAAACTCGAAAACCCTGGTGTATTTGCTATTAGGGGTCTTATATTGAGTCAATTGTCAATAGATCTGAGATCGTAATTCGAATTATTTAGGTTGATACTTGATAATAATGAAAAAATAGCTGATTATCTCAAAAACAATGAAGCCGGATTGGATTCGAAATCCGAATCAACGTATTGAATCCGAAATCTGAATCGACGGATTGGATCCGTGAATCCGGATAAAACGGATTGATCCGAAATTCGGATTAAATAATTGTAATCCGTAATCCGGATTGGTCAAAATAATGCTCAGCACTAATATATATATATATATATATATATATATATATATATATATATATATATATATATATATATATATATATATATATATATATATATACATATATATATATATATATATATATATATATATATATATATATATATATATATATATATATATATATATATATATATATATATATATGTATATATATATATATATATATATATATATATATATATATATATATATATATATATATATATATGTTTGTAATATATTGATGAAGTTGTGCAGAACCAGACACCTCCATGCTGACAAATATTGGACTCACAATGTGTCTAAAATTATACTGTTAGTGCATCGAACCGACTTTTGAATGTGTTGGTTGGAGTTAACAATGCTTGATGGTAAAGTATTCCATATGTTGACTACGCAATTTGTGAAGAACTTTTCTATTTCGACACAGTTCTTGACTAATGGCTTAGCAAGTCTTAAGCTATTGCCATGCGTTTGCGCATAGACTTGAGGCACAATAAATTCAATTTTCTCAACACCATGCGCAATCTTATATTGTTGAATTAAATCATTTCTAACTCGTCTCTTCTAGTTTGGTTAGGCCTAGAATTGTAAGCCTTTCTTCATATGATTTATATTTGATGTCTGTGATCAGCTTTGTCACATGTTTTTGAATGCATTTGAGAGCCTTGATGTCTTCCTTCAGATGTGGTGACCACAATTGGATGGCAAATTCAAGGTGTTGTCTAACATACGATTTTTAAAAGACTTTCCAAAATATGAGACTTCTGCTTCTGAAGGATTTCTTAAGCCGACCAAGTACCTGGTTTGCTCTTGCAGCCGCTGCTTCAACTTCTGAAACAAGAACACCTAAATCTCGTTCAACTGAAGTCGTACCCAGTTCTTGTCTTATTCCCATCTGATCTGTCATTGTGTAGACGTAGACTGATTTATTTGAGCGACCTATGTTGCATTTGTCCAAATTGTAAAACATTAGCCGCTTTTTGGACTATTCTACTGCTTTACCAATGTCTAGCTGGAGACGTGCTTTGTCCTCCTCTGTTTTGATTACACCTAGTATTTGATGTCGTCGGCATATATCTTGATGTGGTTAGCTATGTTGTCTGGTAGGTCATTTAGGTAAAAAATTATGCTTAGGTAAAAAATTGTGTTGAGCTTTTGTGAACAGACCATTATAGCAGTGCTTCATGATTCGCTCATGAATGAAGCTCTCCATTATCTTTCATGGTACTGGTGTTGGTAATATTGGTCTGTAGTTTAGCGCTTTCTTCTGCTACTGGTCTTGAAGATTGGTGTTATAATTGACAGTTTCTATAGATTGGGTACTTTGTCTTCGAAGAGAAACTTGTGGTAAATCATTGCTAATGGTACGGAGATTGCAGCAGCGCAATTGCAAGGTACACAAGGGTGCGTTCCGTCATACCCTTTAGATTTTGTTTTGATTAGTTTTTCAAGCTTTTGTGTACAGCTGCATGCGTGATTGTAGCTTCATTTAAATTACACTTTGCTCAGGTTCCATCTCTGAAATTTGGCATTTGATCTAGAGGCTCACCAACAAATGCAGACTGAATTTATTAAGTAAATGTGAAATTTCTTGCATACTTGTAGTTTTTCCTGCATTGTTTTCGAGGAATTTCACTATTTCATTTTCCATTTGCTTATGCTTAACTTGGTTATGAAGTTGTTTAGGGTCATAGTTGAAATGTGCTGCAATCTCCCTCTTATAGTCAACTGTTGCTGCTTTTACCACCTTGCTGAGTCTTTTACATGCTGCTTTGTGCTCCTTACGAATTTCCTCATGCGTCCATCTGCCGGCTGCTAAGTATTTGCGCCATAGTGCTCTCTTCTCCCTCACAGCTACTTCGACTTCAGGAGTGTTCCATGGTTCTTTTTTACTCTTGAAAGGTAATGTAGTTAATGCCCGTATGTGGACTTCAATTGAATTTCAATTCATTAATTTTTTCTATTAGTAATTTATAGTTGTCGTTAGCTGAAAAATGATTGAAGATACTTGTCTAATCGATAGCTATTATTCATGCTAAGATAGCATCATAGTTGGCTCTAGTTCACATATATCTTTTTTTGTTGTTTTCTGTTGTTCAGTCATTGTTCGTTACAAATGAACCAATGATAAAGCAAATTGATTCACCTGCTGGTGTGTGGCCTAGTGAGTCGCCTTTATGAAGTTTGATAATTCGGTCTGGTTTGTCTGTGATAAGCAAGTCAAGTGTGCTTCTTGGCTCTTTTTCTCTATTTCTTCTATAAGTATGAAACGTTACCATTTGTGTAAGGAAGTTCATGTTTAGATATTGTTGAAATAACATATCACTTTGATGCTCATTTTGTACGTGGGCAACTTATATAAATATATATATATATATATATATATATATATATATATATATATATATATATATACATATATATATACAAATATATATATATATATATATATATATATATATATATATATATATATATATATATATATATATATATATATATATATATATATATATATATATATATATATATATATATATATCAGGCCTTGTTAAGAAGCATTACACAGCTCGCATTTTGCCAGCGAGAAGGCGATTTGCCTATGCGTTCAGCAATTTTGCATTATGTAAAAACTTTTATCTTTAAGAATATTTAAATTATCTTTTGATATCGTTTACGTGACATTCAGAAGAAATAAAGTTGAAAGTATATATATATATATATATATATATATATATATATATATATATATATATATATATGTATGTATTGTTGTTTTGATTAAATGATAATAAACAATATTCCATGAACCCTGGATCTCTTGCTTCTAAAGCAAGCGCTCAAACCACTGTGCCATGGTTGCATACTATCTATTACTAATCACCAGTGTCAAATTGGGAAAGAAGGAATCAGTTTAAATATCTGCACTTAGAAATCTGACTCATTTGCCTAATAGAGTAGTATTTTTATAATTTAGGTTTTTCATATTTTTCGATGAGACGTAATTTACTATGCATTGTATACTTTAAACATCTAAAAATTTTCCACTTGACTATATGAATTAAGTTAGCTTCTTTTAGCTTCCATACCTGCTTTGAGAGCTCAATTTGATATTTGTATTTAGATTGTATTTATGATTTAATGCGATAAAGATAAGCATATCTTAATTTAAAAAGAGTCTTACTAATACTAATGTATCTTTTTTCATAAGGAGAGTTTAGCATGATTAGCAGAGGTTACAGTTGATTGACATACAATGTTGCAATGTTAAACATTTATTGAACAACAGAGATTTTAAACTGATTGTAGTTTTCTTGATTAGGGTTTGTATTGTTGCTTAAAATGTTATTTGTTGTGTGAATTTATAGTATTACACTTAGCATACAACTGTAGCTAACTTGGCTGGGCTCTTGTTAAAATTTTTATGCAGCTTTTATTGTTAGGAAAGTAGCAAATATATCAAATATATCAAATATTAGTAAATATTAGTAAATATTAGCAAATATATCAAATATTAGCAAATATATCAAATATTAGCAAATATATCAAATAATAGCAAATATATCAAATATTAGTAGCAAATATATCAAATATATCAGTCTCAAAAAGCATTTTCTCACATTGGTGCTAATTCTTGTACTAAAAATGATATTATGTGTTTGACTCTTTGTTTGCCTTGATATTGCTTTAGAACAGATTACATTTATAACTAGACTTTAATAAAATTTCATTAAATTGAGCGACAATATTTTGAAATATTTCTTTGTTAGAAGAATTTGCACACAATCTTATCTCAACCAAGTGCAGTATTTGTTTAAGTCATCCTTGGAGAATGATAAGGATTTTTTTATTTTTGTTAATTGTTGTTTTTAGTTAATTGTTGCAAATCAACTTGCCCATGTAAAATGATGATAAATTTTTAAACTATAAAATAAATAAAGTAGTATGTTTTGATGTTTCAGTATTTTTATTAATTATAAATTATTATAAAGTTTTTAAAATTAACTAATGCAGTATTTTTGGTGTTTTAGTACTTTTAATTTTAAATTTTTTATAAAGCTTTACAAATTAAAGAAAGCAGTATGTTTTGATTTTTTTCCAATTATAACATGTATATTTTTTTAAAACATATTTATTTTAGTTGCGGAATTTGTAGATATCAAAGGACCAATTACATTAGGAAACATTTGTGACGAAAGTACACAAGTTGTAGAACTTTCAGGAATTACTCAAATAGGTCCTTTAAAAAATGAAATTAAAATTTGCTCAAGGAAAAATTTTGCTGGATGGTGTGATTATATTGATAACAAAGTAGGTTATTTTATTTAATACTTTATGTTTAAAATTTACAATGAAATCTTAGATTTAGCAAATATCAAATTTATAATAGCGTAACTTTAGCGAGTTTACATAAATAAATACTTTTTATTCAAAATTTTTAATCAATGAATCAAGTTATGGATAATATTGTTTGATAACCATTAATATAAAAATATTTTATGCTTATTGGGTGTAATTGCCAAAAATGTTTTCAAAACATATGCATATATAAATATATATATATATATATATATATATATATATATATATATATATATATATATATATATATATATATATATATATATATATATATATATATATATATATATATATTAATATATATATATATATAATCTAGAGACAAAATGATTATTAAAATAAAAATGTATAGATATTTAGAAGTTTTTTGTATAAAAGTTTAGCAGTCTAAAACTAAACTGATGATAGCTCTAATTTACCAGAATAAGCATCATGGTTTATTGCTTCTAAACTCATACTTGGTATAACATAAAACCCCCTGGTCATTTTTTTATCAATACTCTTGCAGGGACTAATTAATTTTGCATTTAAATTGAAACAACTACAAAGACAAGTTATTATGGGGAAGGTGAACATTGTTTACATAGTAGATGTACTGCATTATAATGCATACTGCATTATAATGTGTACTGCATTATAATCCAGTACATCTACATATTATAAAGATTTTTTTATTTAAATAAAACCTTTTTTTTTCTATTTAAAGTCTGGATAATTAAAAAATGATTTTTTTTTTACATGTTTGAAACATATGAAAAAGAAATTCTGCCAATTATTAGCATATCTTAAGTGAGGTCATTCATATAAAAGGTAACAAAAAGTTGTTTTTCAATTTGCAGTTTTTTCAAATATTTAAAATTACAAATATGGCATCAGTATGATATTATGCAATAAAAAGATTGTTAGCCATATAATTCAAAACTTTGCTATTGGCTGAAAATTTTTATGTCAAAAAAATAAAAGTTTTAATAAAATAGTTGCTAATCATCATTCCAAAAAAAATGTGAAAAAGTTTATTATGACATGTCATAATAAACTTTTGAAATACAATTTATATTCAAAAATAGTGTTCTTTACTGCTTTTAAAATAAGATTTTAAACCATTTAGAATATGTCTTATGAAGCAAAATGTATATTATGATACCTAAGACATTGTCATTTCATACAAACTAAAATAAACTATGATGAAAAATCAACTAAAGTGTAAATGCAGACGCCCCTTCAGTAGAATAAACCTAAACCTAATATATTTTAGTATCAATCCCAAATAATTTCTAATTGTATATACTCTAATGAGTATCTAATTGTAATCTTTCAACTGGCTGTCATGACTTTTGAGAATTAGTCCATAAAATCTTGGACATATTAATGAAAGGTTTATATAAAGTTCTCATAAGTAATACTAGACTAAAAAATATTTTCATTTTAAAACTGTAACACATTTAAATATTATTTGCATTTTTTGATTTATGATCAAGTTTTATAGCTAAACCTAAAGAAAAGTCAAACACAGTTCAATAAAATCAAAAGAAGAAGGATTTTTCTGCATCATCTTTATTCTTAGTCCCTCAACCTCAATAATGATCAGTAAAAATATTAATATCAGCATGTTTCCATGGTAATAAAAGTTTAATTTCTTGTTGGCCTTGACCTGCTAAATCACTGCAATTTACATTGTTATTTTTGCTTTAAATAAAATTTTAATCTACATTAAAAAATCTTTTAGCATTAAGTTATAAAAAGTAGAAAAATGCTATATAAAAAGAAGAAATGGTTAACATGTAAAATTGATATCCCCTTACTTTTAGAGGTTTATTCTTTACACCGCAAATCACATCATGTCAAAAAAGTTATTACTGACCTTCACGCCAAAGGCACAGAAATAATTATTCCTATTTAAACCTTTTCAGTTGTTATTTTCAGGTTTAATTCTAGTAAATTTTTTGCTATTATTATAAAATGTTTCCTTTTTTAATGTATTTTGCTTTTCACATACCTTCGCTTAACTGCATCTTTTTTTTATTCTCATTTAAGCTTTCTTTCATAAAATATTATATATAAACTATAAAAATTTGCCCCTTTTATCATCATTTTTATTATATGATATTTCTCGTCAAATTTTAAATTTTGAGCATTGAAGATTTTTTATAATAATTTTTCAAGAAGTTTGTACAAGTTAATTTATCTCTCAAGTTTGACTTGAATTAATTTCAGTCATTTTAACTAAAAAATGCTTCTAGCTGATGTGGTGTTGCTTATACACTATTTTTAAACTTATTACAAGCTTAAAAGTATGTATGCATATATCTATATATCTATATATATATCTATATATATATATATATATATATATATATATATATATATATATATATATATATATATATATATATATATATATATATCTATATATATATATATATATATACATACATACATGAGCGTAGAGTACTCAAATTTTCAAGGGGGGCAAAAAGTGAAAGGTTTGATTTTTTTTGAGCAATGTATATCTACTGCCCATTTTTGTTTTGTTTTTTTGTTTTTAAATAGAAATAAAAAATAACAACTTTTGATTTTGGTTAACTAGCATCAAGAAATTAAAGTAAAACAAGTAGAGATGGAATTTTACTTGGTTTCCAAATAAAACATTCTATGGCATGTTTTGTTTTTTTCAACAAACATCTCACAAAAAATTCATTACAAGACTCCTTGTAATTTCTTTATGGGTATTTATTATAGAAACAGCGTTTAGCCTTTCCTGGCTCATGGTCAATCAAAGAAAAGTTGTTAGTCTACGCAGACTTCTAAATGATCGTTCTGCTGTACAAGTTGACACTGGCTGGACTAGAATTATTTTAATAAAACAGACGATATCCGAGGCAATGCTTCTCAATCTAATTTGTTCTTTAGCACGGATGAAATCTTGAGCTGATTGAAAATCTTCTTGTAGAGGTTTTTTATGTAGTCGATATAGTGTCATTCAGTGTTATTTGATCCAATCACAAGCTCTTTAACTCTTGTTAAATGACAAGTGGTTTCAGTTAATTCAAATCTATTGGTGAGGCCGACTAAAACTTCATCTAAACGAGTAAAGTATAACTGCTTGTAGATCTCATTTGGGTCCTTTGGCTGGTAATAAGTATCTCTGAGGCCGAATTCAAATCTTGCAGGTACTTTCCTCTTCATAGACAGAGCCGGTTTGTCTAAATGCATCGTTAGCAGATTCAGTTGCTGCATCGAAAAGTGTTTTGAAACGTGACTCAGTACGCAAAGATCTTAAAATTTGTTTCAGGGTCTGAAAGATGGATTTAGCCTTACTAAAGTTAAGTTGGCTTCTCTGAAGTTGAATGCTTGAATTTTCTTGGATGGTAAAAATGATTCGAAGAAATTCCAATTTAAAAAAGGTGTCAAAAACCTGAAAAGAAGACGAAAAGGCCATAGCTTCCACTCTGCATTTGGTAAAGTCAAGGGTTGGTGGTAAGGTTTTCCAGCTAAACCAGAAGTGATCTGTAATTACTGGTAATAGATACCAGAGATAGCTTGCGCATTATCCTACTGGTTGTGCAAAAAGGTCTAAATAATGTTTCATTTTGGTTTCCATCTTTGCTTTCATTTTGGTCTTGAAAATCAAGCAAACCTCTTCGGTGAGCCTCTGGTAAAAGCGATAAACTTTTGAATGAGTGACATGATATTTTCTATATCAGATAAGTTTTTTATTTCATCTTGTATGACCAAATTTAAATTGTGAGCTCCGCAATGAACATAAACTGTCCCCAACAGTTCTCGAGCCTTAAGTTGAAATGAAAAAGAACGTCTTTCATAATCAAAAATAGATCCTTGCTTTTAATTGTGGCTGTCTCATAAAATCCACAAAAATCTTTACATCTTTCTTCCAAAAATCCTTCAAAAATCTTGGACGATGAGTTCCTAATTTGGAACTCATCGTCCACAGTACGGAAGGATATCAGTACCTATACAATTTAAAAGTTCATAAAAATTGTTAAAGGAAAATACAAGGTTCAATGAATTGTTGCTTTGGCTAATAATACCTGCTCTTTTCTTGTGTTATCAGACATTTTATCCATCATGAATCCAAAGAAATCCCTTATTTTTTTATTGTGTTTGATAATTCACGTTGGATAACTAACGAAATATCCAACAAAATTTCATTTGTGACATCTGGAAATATCCACTTGTAATTCTCTGGTTGATTCATCCATTTTTTCAAAACCAGTACATCCATAGACCTCAGTTCTAACAGCTGGAAAAGATTTAAAGACTCTTTTTCTTGCCTCTGATGGCTAAGTCTTGACAGCCAAGAAAAATCAGACTAGAAAAAATATAGTTGAGAGCTTTTCTTGCGTCTTTCATATCTTGTAGATGTTGAAAAGAAAGTTTACTGGTAACTGTAGAATTTGACATGCTTGTCTAAATCATTCCGTTAGTGGCTCGGTGAAAATGGCTAGCTTCCTGATGGCGAAACTTCTCATGAGCTTTCTTCCAATTATTAAATCCATTAATTACAAATCCTAGAGTGGATTTTCTTTCTCTTGATTCAGTAGGCAACGGAAGCTTCATATCAGTAGCTTTGACACACAAGGAACAAAAGGCTTTTTCTTTAACAGTGTCATACTTAATCCACTTGTCTTCCCAGCTGGACAGATATTGATGAATTTTTTTTTATGACATTTTGGATGACATTGAATAGGGAATTCTGTAAAGAAAAATCTCTTTTTTTAGGTTGTTATTAAAAATCTATTATGAATTAATAATGAGGTTGGCTTGTACTTTTTTTGTTGATCCCCACTATTATCATCATCAAGATCTGAACTGTATGTTTGTAAATTTAACTTATCATCAGAAAACAATGATACTTGCATGGCAGATGAAATGGGCACATTGGTAATATGAGAATCATTCTTCTTAGTTCGAATAATAAACTTATCCATGCTGTAAGTTTTTCAAATAAAAAATTTTTTTTTAGTTTTTTGACTTCAATTAACTATTTCTTAATTAATGGAAATTAATCATTTGTTAAAAGTAACTGACAATAAAAATAGTTAAAAATTTACTCAGGGTAAAAGTTACTGACAAAAAAAACTGTTAAAAAATTAACTTTTTTAACAACTGTTGTTAGTTATTTTTATAATACTTGTCATAAAAATGTAAGCATAGTAAAACTTCGATTTATTCAAAAACGTCAGCGGTGGACGTGTTTGAATTCTTCATAACTTCATGAAGTTATCATCAAGTGAGTTCACCACTACTTTAAAATTTACATAAAATAAGCTTCATTACCATTAAGTCAAGTCCACCAAGGTACCTTGTCAAACTGGCTTTCTTTAAAGATTTTTTAATTGATACTTTCTTTTCATTTGAATCTTAAAATTTAATTTAATAAATATAAAATCTACACAAAAACAAAAACATTGCTAAAAAAATTACTTTAAAACACTTGTATACAGCTTGAAAAAAATCTTAAATTGAGATCAAAAGACTATCTGAAGTTTTATTTTATTGAAAAAAATGTAATTTTATTTTATCAAAAAAAAAAGATTCCCCTGTTCAACAAGTTTTCCAAGTTTTTATCTTAAAAACGATTTTTTTGGGTATGTTTTATAGCAAAGAACTGATTATTTATTTGCTTTTTATGGAAAAAACTTGATTTCTTTCTCTAATTTCTTCCTCTGTTTAAAAATAAAAAATCGAAATGATAATTATTATAAGATTGGATAAAAGTTCAACGGGGGCAAACAAATTTTCAAGGGGGTGAGGTTGACTCAAGGGGGTAGCCTGCCCCTGTTGCACCCCATACTCTATGCCTATGTATATATATATATATATATATATATATATATATATATATATATATATATATATATATATATATATATATATATATATATATATATATATATATATATATATATATATATATATATGGCTGATGATTGCCGAATGGCACGAAACTTCAAGTTCGATTATAAAGTTGTATTTTCTCATTTAAAATATTTTAATTATATATATATATATATATATATATATATATATATATATATATATATATATATATACATTTTTTAATTTTTTAAAAAGCACAGTTTTTAGAATAGACCAATTTAATTTAAAAATAATATTTTTTTCCTTTTTGTTGGCAAATATATTTTGACAGCATATTCTCTTTTGAGTTTTTTTTATGTTTAAAAGAATATTTGTGGTTGGCAAAATATTTTTTCCATTTGCCCTCAGTTAAGCCAATATATTGTTTATCAGAGTTATTTTTGTGAGGAAACAATTTATTTGTAAATAATATTTTTTGATAAACATTTTGACAAATCAAAATTGACTGCCCTGTAAATGTTTTTACTAATTTATTATTGCTCTTTTCTTGAAGAACATTGAGCACTATTGTAGAATACATTTACGTAATTTATATATATGTGTATTTACACATATACATAAATTATGTACACTGCCACATATATATATATGTATTTATGTATATATATATATATATATACATATATACATATAAACATCACTGGCTGTCATGTATAAAAATGTTATTGAATGTTCCAATCACAAAAAAATTACTTTATTGTTAAGAACTAGATAAACTGTAACTTAACAACTTATCCTTAGTTTACTTATGATAAGATTGAAAAGCTTTGCAGTGGCTTCCGGAATGGTTGATGCCTTTTTTTTTTTTAACAGAAAATGTTATAGGCAAAAAAAAAATTATAAATAATATCTCAGTTTTTTATGTATTAACAATTTTTATGTTGTAACAATTTTTTTTCTCTTATTTTGTTGTACCTTGATATACGTCATTTTATCATATGACGTTATTTTACGTAAATATAATATAAACATTGAAAAATAGAAGGGCCCTCGTATTTCCATGTTTGACTAGGGCCTTGCACATCTTAATGCTGCCTCTGTTTATAGCAGTCCGAAAAAACAAAAAATTCAAAATTTTGCATATAGAAGGGAGCACTTACAAATATTTCAAAAATACCATGAGTGTTATTTTTTGTAGCTTGATCAGTCTGATTTTATATTATGTTTTTCTTTTAGTAAAGATGATAGGAATGGTTGGTCCTATCCATTTGAAATCGGGATGTATAACTTTGTGGAGTTAGGAGGGAAGAGGTTTAAAAATAGTTTTCAAACTTGATAATATAGTAATATATTTCATAAATTATTTTTAACAAACTCAAAATCTTTTAGCTAATTTTTCTTGATTGCTTTAGTTTTTCAAGGAAATCAAAGTCATTTTGGCTGAATGTCTTCTAAGCGTGACATAAACAACGTTTTGTAGTAAAATACTGCAATTAATAAAACAATAGTTGTCAAATAGGGTTTTTCTTTGGTAAGTATCACGAGCATTTTATCGTGACGATAAATATTGTTTTATGTAATTTCAAAATCTCATTTAGACTAAAATGCGGTTTTAAAAATAAAATTTTTAAAGAATGCTCGAGAATGTATTTGATGAAAGTCAAAATATGAGAAATATGAAAAAAATTTTAAGGTTGAAACAGTCAATTAGGAAACAAAAAAGGTTGGTTACTGAAAAATTTGAGATGACAATAAAATGCTTAGATTCTTAGGATAATAATTTAGATGAACAGTATCTCAAGCCTTTTAGAAAAATTAAAAAATCTGTTGTTTCTCTTTTTATTTCAGAAAATTTTAGAGATTTAGCTCCAATTTAAACAAAAAAATACAATTTAAAATTCCAATTTAAACATAAAAATACATTTTAAAATTCCAATTTAAACAAAAATACAATTTAAAATTCCAACTTAAACATAAAAATACAATTTAAAATTCCCAATTTAAACATAAAGTTATATTCAAATTCTAACAGTTCTATTTGTGAACAGTTCTATTTGTGTTAATAAGAAGTTAAATAAAATTAAAACTAAAAAATAGTTTCGTTAACTTAAAGTTATTGTTTACATTTAATCATGGTAAATGTTCATGCAACCGAACTCAATAATTTTAAAGTAGAGCAAAAGAAAATAATCGGTGCATTAAACAAGTCGAATGAAGAGCCAAAGATTAGTAACTTAAAGTTGTTAGAAAGATTAGTAAGTTAAAGTTGTTAGAAAGGATTAGAGTTTTAGAAAATGTTGAATCAACCTCAATATCTTGGGCAAGCGTTGTTAGTGGTCAGCAAAAAGTCAGAGGAGCAACTACATATTATGAATGTTGTTGCTGCCGAAACAAAAGAAAGAACGAAACGAGAAAATAATGTTATAATTTTTGGAATTAATGCATCAAAAGATTTAGACACAGCAAATGCTAAAGAGGAAGACAGGAAAACGATTGTTGATGCATTTAAATCAATAAATGCAACGATTGAGCCTAAACAAGTTATAAGGCTCAAAATGAAAACTGATAAAGAACTGCCATTTGTTGTTATCCTTACTCTTTGGTGCCTAATAGACGCCCCCCCCTTATCCCCCGCCGCTAATTTTTCAAAAATTTTCCACCCAGGACATTCTTATTCCAAACCCCCCGGCTATTATATTTTAGAAAAAATTTCATCCAAGACAAGACAATTTTTTATAAAAATTTTCTTTTTCACTACTTACTTACGTTACGTAATATCATTCATTCAAAAAACTTTGTTTTAAAAAAAAGAACGTTCTATTTTCTTCTTTCTATCGTTACGTCATTATTCATTAAAAAAGAAATTTTCTTCTTTCTATCCTCACGTCATATCATTTACAGTACTTATTTACTTGTATACGTTGTAATATCAGAGTGTAAGAACGAAATGGCGACTACGAAAAGAATTTTTAAAAGGACAGAAAGAAGCCAATATAGTAACGTAGAAAAAATGGAGATAGATAATTCAAGCATTAACTCTCCCAGGTTTTCTTTTCTTAAAGATTCTATATTTTCAATGTTTGATAATTCAATCTCTTTAATATTCCTTTCTAAATTTTCTTTAATGTCTGCATATTCTTTTTCTAATACCATATTGGTTACCAATACCATAGTGGTTATAAGCTATTAGTAATACCACTTTGGAATTGTTGGATTATATCGAGGACGATCGTTACTTATTAGAAGACGAAAATGGAAATGAAACTGATGGTACAAGTGACGAAAGTGGAAATGATAGCGAACAGAACAATGCTGATACACAGCCTGATTTAGCACCAACTGTGGCGGTTGAAGCTACAGCCAATCCTTCCAATACCATTCCATCACTGACAAATGTTTCAGATGATCCATTGATTAATAAGGATGCAACGTCTTTAGATGCACTGCAGAAGGTGTTTGAGGAAAATGAAACTAGTATTATTTTCAAGCCACATCTAAAATAAATGAAATCAGCTTTTTACGAGGCTCAAAAAAGCGTCAAGAAACGAATAAAAGAGGCTCATGATAATACCGATGTTGAGCAAGAGGACGATGGTAACATATTTGACATTATACAAAATATGTAAAGAGAGAAACTTATTTGAACTGGACTGAAACTTATTTGAACTGGTTGATATTTCTTCTTTGGACTTTAGTACTTCTTTATTATATATTTACTTGTTTTCAGACACTAATATATATGTTAATAATTAACAAAAACATTACTTAGGTATTGCTTTAAGTTAAAACTCGAAATTTTCCAACACCCCCTCCCCCCTCCTCCCGCTTATTCCTGCCACCCTGCTTATTAAGTTTTAGTGATATATCCAACACCCCCCCTCCTGCTTATTCCAACCCCCCTCCCCCTTCTATTAGGCACCAAAGAGTAACAATAAAAACGAACGGAACTCTATTTTAAAAACTGCAAAAAACTTAAAAAGTTCGAGCAAGTTTAGCAATGTTTTTATCGACCCTGATTTAACCGAGGCTGAAAGATACAATGCTAAATTACACTGTACAACAATTTTTAACTTTTTGAAAAAAACAAGAACCAAATTATCTTTATTAATTCAGACGTGCTGATTCCAAATATGTAATCAGTTATGCTGTAGCACGTCACAATTTTTTGTAATAACGATTTCAAGATGTAACGTAAAATGCATTTTTCTATACATATGAATAAGTCTATGAACATGTTTATTATCACTTTTAACACAAATTGTTTACTTGTATTTAATTGTATTTAGCCTGGCGTTTGAATGCTGCATCGGGTTCATCGCGCTGCACATTCCAGCAGTAATCTGCAAGCATGGCGGGGCTCCACTTTCCCTTGTATCTGCTTTCCATTGTGGCAATACTCTGATGAAAGCGCTCGCCATTTACATCATATACATCTCCATTGACAGAGAAGAAGGAAAGATGGGAATGAAGAAAGTGGAGCTTCAGCGACATGTTACAGCCAAGTTGTTTATAGGATGCAATTAATCTGTCTACCAAATCAGCGTAATTTGGTGCAATATGTTTTCCAAGAAATTCCTTGCACACCCGTTTGAATGCATCCCATGCTACAAGTTCATATTGATCCATCGTTCCCGAAAACGTTTCATCCAGCATCAGTTGTCGTGTTTGGGGCCCCACGAAAATGCCCTCTTTAATTTTGGCGTCACTGATTTTAGGAAATTTGGTCCGCAAATACTGAAATGCTGGTTTGTCGTGATCTAACGCCTTTACAAACCGTTTCATGATTCCAAGCTTGATGTGAAGATTGGGCAAGATGATCTTCTCTTTATCCACAAGAGGCTCATGAATGACGTTATGGGAACCAACCTCAAAAATGTTTCTCGTTGTGGCCAACATTTCCTCATATAATGTTCTGATTTCATCCTGCTATCCCATTTGCAGAGGAAACACATGTACTTAGTAAAACCAGCCTGCAATCCATTTAGTATAGCAACAACTTTCAAATCTGCACATATGGACCATCTGTGATCTCTGTATTTAATTCTGTCCAGAATAAGTGATATATTCACATAGCTTTCCCTCAGGGTTACCGAATGTGCTATGGGAATGGAAGGCAGCACATTTCCAGTATGCAGTATTACTGCCTTAAATTTTAAAGTGATGCGTCAATAAACAAATTCCACATAGATGAATCGTATTGTATTCGTAGATCATCAAACAATCCACTGATGTCATTACAGAAGCAAAGTTCTTCATCCGTAGAGAAGTATTGCTGCAGTTCCCGTGATCGCTTTCTAAATGACGACACTCTTGCATCACCAGCCAACAGATGCCACTCCTGGAGACGTGAAGCCAGCAATTCACTCTGTTGCTTTGTTAAATACAAATCTCGAACGAGATCTTTCAGGTCAGATCCTGTTATGAAGTGGGGTTTACGCTCTGTATCATCTGGCA
Organism: Hydra vulgaris; assembly: GCF_038396675.1. Classification (NCBI taxonomy): domain Eukaryota; kingdom Metazoa; phylum Cnidaria; class Hydrozoa; order Anthoathecata; family Hydridae; genus Hydra; species Hydra vulgaris. Next base: position 59,870,543 of record NC_088920.1, on the reverse strand, counting down.
ACTCGTAACTATCATCGTCATCAGTATCCTCGTCTGAATCAGAACTGTCCGTGTTTGGGATTTCCGATGGAGGTTTAGGAACAGGGAGTTCAGCCGAATGAGGAACAGGACGAATAGCTGAAGGTAGGTTTGGGTACACTATAGCTTTCTTACCCTTAGAATTGCGACCTGATATGTTAACAGAACAGAAATAGCAATCTGAGCAATGATTTTGGGGTTCACGCCACACCATTGGCACCCCAAATGTTGGTCCTCCACCAGTCCTGTTCGCCCACGACGATAGTGAACTAGCGCACCTCACACAGCATGCATGAGGCGCCCAGTTCTTATCCTGGTCGCCGATTTTGCAACCAAAGTATAGTTCATACAGTTTTTTCACATGTGGTGTCAATCTTCGTCTGCATCTCTTTAAAGTCAGTTCGCCACAAATGTAGCAAAAGTTGTCGACTTGATTTTTACAAGTTCTGGGCATTTCTTGTTTCAATATACACTGTATAATATCTATATATTACTTGGCTGACTGTAGTTTATCTAAAATAAAACAGACTTACAATTAGTCTAATACAAGGTTAAACAAATGCAAATAGGTATATGATAAAGAAATGCTAATAAATAAATCATAAACAACTGCTAATAAATATATTAAAAATCACATTGACAACTTTCATAGTAAAAATCGAAAATTTGAAAATGTGAATTTAACCAAAATTGGTGGGTCACACAACAAAACGGACATTATTTTCGTAATCTCCAAATCAAAATACATAAGGTAGTGTCAATGGCATTTCCGTTTTTTTTTCGTTGTTGTACAGTGTTATTAAGAAATCAGTGCAAAAAACAAATTTTGGAAAATTTACAACCATTGATTTACTATTATGGTATACGTAATGACAAAATTGTTAAATAGCAATCACTTATAAATAACTGGAAATCAAAACTAATTAATTGTGAGTCAATAACTTTTATGGAATATAAAAATATGTACAATAATGGTAGAATTTCACCAGAAAATAGCTCAATTAATCAAGACAAAAAAGTAAAATCTAGTTTATTAAAGGTTACTAATAATCTAGAGTTGATAATATGGTATACAAATGCAACATCTCCTAATATTGACGATTTAAGATTTCTGGCACATATTTTTGAACCGGATGTAATCTGTGTCACTGAAACATGGGTTCCCGTTGGATCGGATGTTAACATGATCAAATATAACATTTTTAGAAAAGATAGGCTGAAACATGGAGGTGGAGTTTGTATTTACGCAAAGAACAACTTAAATTCAAATGAAAAACTATTAAGCTTCTAATTTAGTAGTGATATTGAACAGATATGGACTTGTTTATGTTTTGGCAATCAAAAAGTTCTAGTTGAATGTATATATCGACCACCTTTAGCAACTCAGGATTTAAACAATTCTGGAATCAATAATTTCTTCTAAATTGAGTATTGATTGTAAAATGTTTAGTGATTTAATTATTACCGGTGATTTTAACTACGACACGTTTGATTGGGTCCGAAATTAATTCTCCATTCACTCCTACTGAGAGTGATTCTTAAGCTAATAAATTTATAGATTGTCTTGAAATTAGCTTCTTATATCAATGCGTTACTGATCCAACTCACCAAAAAGCAAACTTTGAATCAAAAAATAATTGGGATTTTCTAATTACTAATGATAAAAAAAAGTCTGTTCTATTGTTCACTCATCCCCTTTAGGTGATGCAAAACAAGGTCATCATTTATTAAAATGCAAGTATATACTAAAAGAATCTAATCTGAGTAATGAACTTAATAAGCCTATAAAGTTGTATCATAAAGGTAATTACAATTTATTTTCAAAGTATATTGATAACGTCGATTGGGTTAAGGAATTTAACAACAAATTAATCAATAAACATTATGAATTGTTTCCGTTCATTACAATTATGCGTCACAAGAATATATTCCAGTAATTGAAAACTCAAACAAATAGAAATAAAAAAAAATAGTGAAAAGACATCTCCTCAGAGTCGCGTCTATTATTACTGGCGTTTCGATGAGGATCAGCACTTATAACTTATAACTAGTTTATCCCGTCAGACAAACGTCATCGCCACTTATGCTTTACTTCTGCTCTATAATCAAAAATTATGTTAAAAAATAAAATGTTGCTTTTAAATAAATCAAATTGGAAGCATGAATCAAATAAAACTCAATATAATGGTTTAAAGATTGAAATTAGAAACGAAATAAAGGAAAACATTAAGTCATTTGAGAGGTAGATTGTTAATAGTTGTAAAATAAATCCGAAGTTACTTTATACGTATATTAATGAGAAAAAATCGGTAAAAAACCAAATTACATCGATCGAAAACAGCGACGGAAAAATTGTCACTGATTAAATGGCTATTGCTGAAGAATTTAATAAATATTTTCATTCTGTATATGTAGAAGATAAAGATGTAAACAAAAATATTGATAACTGTCAACTAAACACGATATTAGAAGCTCTCGAGATAACACAAAATGATATAGAAAGAAGATTAAATGCTCTTAATATATCAAAATATTCTTTTGTTCTAAAACAATGCAGTTCATCAATTTCATATCCTCTTTATTTAATATTTAAAAAATCTACAGAAGATGGTACTGTACCTGATATTTGGAAGAAGGCTAATATAACGCCTATATTGAAACAAGGAAGTAAGTTTAAACCAACAAATTACAGACCAGTATCTCTGACGTCAATACCGTGCAAAATATTAGAAAGAATAGTTGCTGATAATATAATCAAGTATTTAATAACGAACAAGCTATTAGCAAAGGAACAGCATGGCTTTCTAAAAGGTAAGAGCTGCCAACGAATTTACTAGAATTTCTTGATACCTTAACAAGCGCATTATTAAACGGTATTCCAATTGACGTTTTGTATACCGACTTTCGAAAAGCATTTGACAGAGTATCACTCATAAAATCATGTGCAAGGTTTATGCTTCTGGTATTGTTGGTATGCCTCTTAAATGGATTGAATCATTCTTATTGAATAGGAAACAATGGGTAGTGATGGGAAAATGCAAGGCAAATTGGGTTGATGTGTTATGTGGAGTACCACAGGGTTCAGTACTTGGCTCACTCCTTTTCTTGATATTCATAAACGATTTACCAAGCAGACTTCGTAATAAATGTTGTTTGTATGCCGATGACAATAAAGTAATTGCTCCTATTTATACCGAGGTTGGTTCCAAATCATTTCAAAATGACATAAAAAAACTTGATAAATGGTCTGTTGAATGGAAACTGGGTTTGAGTTTTGAGAAATGTAAAATAATGCATTTTGGTGCGAGTAGTAAAAGATATTCTTATTTCATTAAAAATGATGGTGAGCTAAAAGAAATTGAAAAATCTACTCTCGAAAAAGATTTAGGTATTTATATATCCACGGATTTGAAATGCGAAAGACAAGTAAGGAATGCTACCAGTAAAGCAAACAATATGCTTGCAATATTAAATAGTACTTTTAGGTATAAAGATAAGTACCTCACGAAAATGCTTTATTGCGCGTACGTTAGATCTCATTTGGAGTTTGCAATTCAAGCTTGGAATCCCTATTATAAAAAAGATATCAAAGAACTTGAAAAAGTTCAAAGAAGAGCAACTAAATTGATACCAGAATTAAGACATTTGGGATATTATCAAAGACTAAAAATATTAGATTTAACAACTTTAGAAGTTCGAAGACTAAGAGGTGATCTTTTACAACAATATAAATTATATAAAGGTTTTGAATCTATTGATATAAAGAAAGTCCACATACAAATGCATTCAATCGATACACCAGGTCCATCATCCAATACTAGAGGTTATAAGCATCTTGTTAAATCAGAGTTTGTTAAAAATTGTTTAAGTAGACAACACTTCTTTACAAACAGTTGTCTTTGGATGGAATACGGTTGTCTTTGGATGGAATAATTACCGGAATCGGTAATGGAGTCTACATCAGCAAAGAGTTTAAATCCAGACTTAAGCTGATTGACTTGCAGATAATATTGAACAAGAAAAACAGGTTGCAGCTAAATTACTAGACAACTATTGTGTTGGCTGTCATAGGTATTGCCTGGCGCTCTATCTCAACAGCATTTGAATTATTATTATAATAATACAATTAAAAATGCCAATTTAAACATAAAAGTACAATTTCAAGCTCCAATTTAAACATAAAAATTCTTTATAAGTTATTTATCTTCATATTGAACTTTTTCTACAAAAATATTTCTGTTCATGTATTTTGTTAATACATAACAGGAATAAGAAGTTTAAAATATATTGAAACTAGGCTTTGATTAGTCACTCTCTATGAATGTAGAAGTATGTGTTTCTGCTAGTAAAAGTATGTGTTATTGCTAGCAAAGCTTTCTTAGTCACTGCAACTAATTAGTTTTAATCTGATTTTATTCAGAATGAATTGCGTCATTTTCAAACTGGAATAGATTAGTTAATTTTCTACCAGAATGAATCAAAAAATCTTGATAATCGTATACACATTCAAGTAGAAAATCTTTCAGAAGAATATAATCATGTTAAGTTATCACTTAAAGCTCCAATCTGTGTGAATTCTTTAGATTTTAAAGCTGTTAACAAAATGATACAAAATTGTAGCCTTTAACCAGCAGAAGTTGTGCTGAAGTTACTTTAAAAAGGGATCGTCCATAAAGTACGTACGCTCATAGGGGGGAGGGGGGAGGTCTTCAGAAAGCGTAGGGGGGCGGGGGAGGGGAGGGTTCAATTTAAAAGTACGTACTTCAGTTTTCTAATTTATCACAATTAACCAGTTAATCAATAGAAAAGTTAAAATTCTGACTAAAGATCCTAGTTTGCCTACATAAAAAGATGTATGGTAAAGGGAGTAGAGTTACCCTCTATGCACACACATGCATGGGCGCCCGCAGGATTTTTTGATGTTCCAGATAGGACACTTTCACACATTGTACAAACTCCAAACTAAAGTATGTTTATACCCATGCCAAATGAGGAGGCCTTGCAAAAAATTGGGATGGCGGAAGCCTGGGATCAAAAAATCCCTAAAACGCTTGCCCCTCTGCCCAAACGTGAGGGCACTAATGTAGTAAAATTTTCAACTTTACGATCTAAAACTAAATTTAAATTTATTGAGGGATTTTAAATTTCGTAGAAAAATTTTGTAAATAGCAGTTATGACCATGCAAATTTTCGAATCCCCTCTCCCCCCTCTAAAAAAAAATGTTATTGTAAATTGGTGTAAATTTTGCATGGTCATAACTTTTGTAATTGTAAAGGGGTGGCATTTGTGCCCATGCACACATGCCACCCCTTATATACTGCCTGAAAAAACGTCCTCCATGAGTATAGTTTATTTTTATTTGATTCGTCATTAAAACAAAAAAAAATACATTAAGTCTTAACTGGGAATCGAACTCCGGATTCCGCTGCCGAAGTCCATAACATTGACCTCTCGGCCAATTGATGAATTGTAATTTAACTTTATTAAAATTAATATTTGTATATATATTTGAAGACGCTTTTTAAATTGGGATCCTGTGCCACAAACGAAGGGCTTTGAGTTCGTAAATAGTATCTAAGGTATCTCCTCCACCTTTTGTTTTTTCAATAAACTTTTTTAATGAAAAAAAAAGTTGGGGGGGGGGTTGAAAAACGTACTTATTTTTTGAGGGGGGTGGGGACTTAAAAGTACGTATGGCAACATGGGGAAGGGGGAGTTAAATTTCAAAATTTTTGATGTACGTACTGTATAGACGACCCCAAATTGGTATTTTTTAAGTATTTGTTAGTAGCCAAACCCCCTCTATATTTGCAAAAACTTGAATTTTTTGTATTTTCCGACTGCTGGAGCCAACCATAGAAGTGCCCATAAAAAATTAAATTTTTTTTTGAAAATACATATTAAAAGGAACCATCAAATTTTTTTTTTTTAATTGAAGAACTAAATTTCTTAACGTTTTTTTTTTTTTTTTTTTTTTTTTTTAAAAAAAAAAATGCACTTTTCGGTTAATTTTTTATTTGCTTTAAAAAAAAAAAAGATTTTTTTTAAAAAACAAATTTTATTTAGGTTAATGGAACAATAATCCATGGATGCAATTGGAATAGCATCGAAAGCTACGATGTGCCGAAATCCGCAAAACTGGAAGTAACAGTTTATAAATTGTTTTCTTCCAATCCTGTTTTATCAATAGTTGGACCAACTCGTTCACTCAATGCTGATCTAGCGCCTATTAATATTCAATATAAAGTTGATGATAAAAAACGAAAAAAGCTTTAGCGCTTCATTTTATACTTGAAGTTGCACAGCTTAAAAATTTCCATTATCCTATAGGATTTTGTAACCAAGAATGTAAGATTTGATACCTATTATATTAAATCAGATAAGTTAGAAACTGTATTTAATTAATAATTTTTCTGTATATTCATTTTTTTTTCTTCCCAAATTTCTATTGGAGTTTTTGATCAGGAAGCTTTTATCTTTTGAATTGAAAAATTGCTTCTAATAGACACGCATTTAATAACAAAGTCCTCAAATATGTACTCTTACCTGCCGAACAAACAGGGGAAGAGAGTTTTAATAAACGGAACGTTCTGGAAAAAATTTTAAATCTAATAAAAGGGTCTTAATAATAAAAATAATAAATAAAAGGGTTTTTGTAATCAACATTGTCAAAATTAAGATAAAAAACGGTGTGGCGGAACAGTGTCGCAAGTTTTTATTGTCGAAAATATAAAAAGGAATAGTTCTCAATTTGTCGCATTATTGATTGTCAAATAACAAAATAAGGAATAGTGTCGCAAATGAATTTAATAAATAGTGTCAAAAATAAAAAAAGAAATAATGTCGTAATGGAGTTTAATGAACTGTGTCGAAAACACTGAGAAAGAAATAGTGTTGCAAATGAATTTAATGAATAGTGTCGAAAACAAAACAAAAAAAATAGGAATAGTGTCGCAAATGAATTTAATGAATAGTGTCGAAAATAGAAAAAAAAAAATGTTCTTAAGGAGTTGAATGAATAGTAACAAAAATAAAAAATAATAACTATAAATGTGTGTTTAGATAACATGTCCGATGTCATACTGAAATAGCCTTCTGCCGCAAAGGAGTACTGCTACATCGACTGAGAGTTTAGGGTTCGGTAGCAATCTTTTCTTTCATTATTCTTTGTTTTTTTCTTCTTTTTTTTTCTGAAAAAGCCGTTTGCTATAAAGATAAACTAAACGAGTAAGTTACGGCTGAAATTAACTATGTTTTTTTGTTTTTAATGAATATTCCTTATTTTTGTTTTTGACACTACTTATTAAATTCATTTGCGACACTATTCCTTTTTTTTTTTTTTTTTTTTTTTTTTTTGCGACAGACCTTTTTAATATATTCGACATTATTCTGAAGTTCATTTTTTCGAGCCTATTCATGTCACCCTAAAAAACATGTAATAATAAGTTTTTTAAATATGAAAACTCAAGCAGATCTTTGTTTAACTCAGAAGAACACGTAATTTTTTTTTATTAAAGCTAAAAAAAAGTCTTACAAATTTTTTAAATTTTTCTCCTTTTGAATTCATTTATCTATATATATTGCGTCGCACAATATTATATATTATATACAAATTATATTGCTTTTATATAATGTTGACAAATGTTGTAAGTCTAATGGAGATTTCTCTAGTCTGCAACAGTCCAGAAGTTTCGCATCCTTTTTCAACGTCGTCTTGACAATGTGGGGCTTGCAAAATCGTTGGTTGAAATTGTTAGGCTATCGTTCAGTATTTCCAACATTGTTGTTGCTATATTGTAAGTGTCTTCTTTGCTAATTTGTTCTTTTTCAGGAATTACATCATTAGAAAACCCTTCATTAAAATTTGAATTTTTCGCCCACACAATCTAAAAGTTCGTCAATATAATTGACTGGTTATTTAAAGCCGTCTTAATTTATATGAATTAGTTTTATATTTAACACTTTTGAAGAAAGAAATTATTTCTTAAATCTTGAACCGTACTCAGGGTTATAAATTTTAAAAAAGCATTTTAATTTGTGTTTAATTTTTTTTGTTTCACAGAAAATCTTTCTGCGATGCCGCGTATTTGTACAGGGTGGAAGGTTGCGTCGAAGCATCAGTATTATACGAGTTTCATACCTCGTGGTTGCGCTTAAGGTGTGCGTAAGATGCTGCACTATCCCTGGGTACAATTAATGTACTTACATTCATTATTCATCATTATGATGATATTTTTATGAAACTTTTTGCCAACTTCCTGCAATTTTTAATTGTAAATTAATTGTCTAATCAGCTCTTAGGATTTTGGTAGCAATAAAGGTAGTTTAATTATGATTTAATGTGTTTATATGTGTTAAAGTTACAGAATAAAAGTGCGCATAAAAAAGGCAACTGAATAGTTGCCAAATATTAGGCCAATTTAATAAAAGGGTTTTTTAATAACAAGTCTACTTTAATTTTTAATTAATGCAAAACTTCTAACGGCTGTTTACTGGTTTTCTTACTTGACATTTTTATGTATAAGTTGATGACAGGATCTGGTGTTACCAAAACCATATTAAGCAAAAATATGTTTGTAGAAATACGTGAGTTTTTTCTTGTTTGATGCTCGCGAAATCGTAGAAAATTTTCATTGCGGGCTTCTTGACGTTCTTCAGATAGCTATCCACTTGGAAGAAGGCATGTTTTTCTAACTTCCGTGTTATGTACAAGTATTTTGTGCACAGTAACAGGCATATAGTACCACGTGCATAGTATCGCGTGCATAGTACCACGGGTATAGATTAAGATATAGAGTTTTGATAAAAATTCTTTCAAATTCATAATATTTAATAATTCTTAATGGATTGACGTCTAAACCCGTAATCTTCCCACTCAACTCCGGCTTCATAAAAACCTGCGAGCTGTGTTACCACCGTTTGTATTCCCTTAGCGAGGTTTTGGTCTGCGTACAATAAGAACCAAACGTTTTTGAACACTAGATTCATCTTCTTCGTTTTTTTACATCTAAATATGATCTGATTGCTAATGTGTAGCATGCACTCAAAAAAATGAATCTATGCCTGCAAAGTAGACTGACCAAAATCATAATGTTTTTTTCAACAACTAAGTTTTTTTAGTTTACCGTTCATCATTTTTGGAGTCGTGCCACATATGTAATATTTTTGTTGGGACTTTTGTTTGACTTGTGTCAGTCAAGGATTTGCAAATTTTTCTATCTATCATAGAGAGTATTAGGTTGTATTTAACAGCAATTTAAGATTCGCAAAGTCTTAAAGATGTTGCAAAAAGGTTGAGATACTACTTTTAAAATTTGGCTAGTTTCTAAAAAAATAAACTTAATTGGTCGGCAAAAAAGTGTGGATAAAGGTCGCGGATTTTTCCAAATAGTATTTTGGCTGTCACTCAGTCTCAATGGAACAAATGAAAATACAAACAGAAACTCATTAGTGGCGTCAGAATTTGTAAGTCTCTGTTTATAAGTGCTGTGAATGGAGCTCCCATCACATTTCCAAGTTAGCCCACATCACATTTCCTAGTTAATGTGAATGGCGTAGTAATGGTAGTATGGTTTTCAAAATGATGACTTCACATTGAGCTTAAATTAGGCGTTTAGTAGTTTTATAAAACTAGGTTAATTTTGACAAGTGTTTCTGTAACAGAAATATGTTTATCTAATGGATAACATAACTTTTTTGACTTGCATAGACTATAATAAGATGGAAATACTTTTAAAGACCACTTTTGCATCTGTTTATAAGAATAACTTGTATATAGAGAGTCAATGTAATAAGTTAATGTCACGTCAAGACTCAACTGCCTGCCACCACAAATAGTCTTATGATTTTATTTTTTCTGATGATTTTAAACTTTTTTTGATTAAAGTAGCTTGGTTTCTCAGCCCCGTATTACAACATGCTACTTCAGCAGCTTGTATAATAACATAACTTTGAACATACACAATTGTTCTCTTCTCTTCTAAAAATAGTTACATAAAATCGTAAACGCAATAATTATGTAAACTGGATGTCATACCAGAAAATATGTAAATAATGTAAATTATATGTGCGACGTAATATACAGGCTTTTTTTTTTTTTTTTTTTAAATATATACTCTTTTAAGCTGACTGGTATATTTCTTGTTCTTATTGATCTTCTCACAAGTTGTTCGGTTGTTGTCGAAGGTTCTGTTATTGTCGAAGGTTCGGTTTCTGTTGAAGGTTGTTGGTTGTTGTAGGTGTTTCAATAATCGCAGAAGATTCCATTGGTGGAGAAGACTAGTTGTTAGTTGGTCTCATTGTTTCAATAGGTAAGGGAGATTTTTCGTGCATGTTGTTTTGTAAATTTTTGAGTTGATTTTCTGATGACACTATTGGATGATATCGAATATCCGGAATAATGTGGTTTCTCATTGATTGGGATATTTCTTGTAAAAATATTCGATTGCGTAAAGAGTCTTCGGTTCCAATCTATTCTAACACAATATTGTTGATGCGATAAGGTTTCAATAATTTGTCCTGTGTTTTGTCATTTTATGGGTAGGTTGCCATGCTGGTTTTGAATTGCAACGGTTGAACCTACGGTGGTGTGGTTTTTTAAACTTTAACAAATTATGATATCGTTTAATTGCTGCTTTTTCGCGCATATCGGCCAATTCGGATCATTTATTTCTAATTTGTATTGGATTTGGTTTTGGTGATTGATCATTTATTGTTCTTCCAAATAATAAATCGGCTGGTGATGCTCCAATGTTTTGGGCTGGTGTGTTTCTGCGCAAAAATAATGCTCTTCCTACTTTGTTAGTGTTTGACGATCCACTCAGGCTGATATTTGTTGTTAATAAATATTTCATAGATTTTATAGCAGACTCTGCTCTGCCGTTGCTTTGTGGATAGTAGGCGGAGGATAAGAGATATTTTACATCCCAACATTTAAAAAGGATTTCATCTCGTAAGACCTAAACTGTGGTCCTCCGTCTCCTGATATCTCCTCGGGTACTCCTAAAATAATAAAATATTTTCTTAGTGCATTACAAATAACAGATGTTTTTGAGTTAGCTTTAGTTGATGCTACTTCCGTCCAACCAGAGAATCGGTCTGTGTATACTAAATAGTTGCGACCTGCCATGTAGAATATGTCTACCACTGTTTTTTGAAAAAGATATTCAGGTAATATTGGTTTTTTGAGAGGCTCTTTATGGCTTGAGGGTGCGATCTTGTTACATTTACGACATTGAGCTCTGTAGTTTTGTATTTGAGCACTCATAACTGGCCAGAAAAATCTTCCTTTTGCGTTTTCTCTCATTGCAGCTATACCTTCATATCCTTTGTGTAAATAATTGAGTAAAATTGATCTTAATTTGCTGGGTATTAAGATTTTACCATCTAAAAATATGAGACTATTTATGGCGTATAAATTGTAACGTTTTGACCAAAATTCTCTAAGATACATTTGTCGGTACTGGGAGCCTATCAACTTTCGGCATCTTTTGTAGATGGGAGCCGGCATAAAAAATTTTCTATTAAGATGGGCCGCATATTGAATTATCAATGTCAGGGCATTCACAATGCTTTTGTGTTAGTATAAAACCTATACCTGATTTACTCCAATCTGTAGATAAACAAGTTTGACGATTATTGTCAAATGCTTGTACACCTTCTTTCATCAACTCAATTATTTTAAGCTTAGATTCTTAAAAAGGTTTTTAAGGGTTAGATCCCAATAAAGTTTACCTTTCTTACTTAACAGGGTGCGGAATGGAGTCATTATTGGTGCCTGAGAAAAAGCGTATGATACCTGTGTAATCAGGACAAACCATGAGCGAATACCGATAATATTATTTGGTGATGGAAAATGTTCTATAGCGTCTGATCCTGTCATGGTTAGCTCAAACCCAGCAAACTCAATGTTGTCCAAGGCAAATTTAAATTTTTCAGGATTAAAAACTATTCCGTTGTCTGAGCTTAATTAAATATAAGACATAGTATGCCAAAATGAATATTCAATATCGTTATCCCAAAGTAGAAAACCATCAATACATCTGATAACTAGAGGAAAATTCTGGGTTATATTGTCAAAACGTTTGGTGTATCCATCGTTTGATGCATGGAATCCTTGTGATGCTCTTAAATATTGATAGTGTCCCCATTCTGTATTAAATGTTGTAGCCTTTTTAGTGGTCTGTGAGAGAGGTACACGGTGATATCCATTACAAGAGTCAATGACAGTCTTCTTTTTACCTTTTGGGATTTGATTAATAATGTTAAATGGCGAATTAGTGTGATGTGTTTCTCAGCAAGTTCAAACACATCACACTAATTCGCCATTTAATATTATTAATCAAATCCCAGGTTCTTCGAGGTGAACCGTCTTTCTTTGGCACAATAACCACTCTGGAACACCATTCCGTTGGGGTTCCTTGTGGTACTGGTTCAATAATACCGATTGCTACGTCGTTAACAAGTTTCTTTTTACCTCGTTTCGCCAATGATGTGGTATTGGTATTGGTTTATGTACTGCACTTGGAATGACCCTATCTTTTAATGTTATGTTTAATGGTCTTTTTGTCATTGATTGTAGTTTTTGGTGTGTGCATGTATTAAATGCGCTGTTGGCGTAAAAAATTTTATCCAATCTTCGATTGCTAAGCGATTTTCTATTGTAGCGACGATTGGCATCACTTTGGGCAATGGTGGACTTTTAGTTCTAGTAAAACAGCCACATTTAGCTAATGTATATTTGTTTGTTTTGCTTTCTTTTTGACGACTTAATTTACTGATGTTTGTATTTGTAATGGGATTAGGAAAATTGATTAGAATGATGGATAGATTTTTTAAACCAATTTGTGATAAGTAGATTCCACTAACGTCGCATATTTATTATAGTTGTGTTGTTAACGCAATTTTATTTGACATTTTTACTATTAACATTGAGGCTGTCGTCGACGACGTCCCGAATTCTTGATTTAATTAGGCTTTTCAGTCACGTGACTTTTTCCGTGTGACAAGTTCAGAATATATTGGCGAATTTTTTGCAACTTTCTTGGGAATTATTTTAATGCTATCTAATTTCGAACCCAATTGCCAGTTATATTTCAATGGCAAAAATTTTAAAAAATGTTGATCTGTGAAGGTTATTCTTCAAAGTTTCTTAAAAAAGAAGCTAGAAGATTTTTCAATTCGTTTTCTCTATCGTTTATTTATTTTTATTTATTATAGTTTATTTAAATTACACTTTTTGCCAAGTACAAACACTGTTTTAAATTACTTTTTTTGGGTTCGACCACATCAAAAAAGATTATTTGGCTTATTAAATTACAATATTTGATACTTGTTTTTACACTAATTTGTTTTTTATAACTGGATTTAAACAATAAAAAAAAAACACTTTATTTTTTCGGTATTTTTCTTGACGCCATTATGGTACTCCGTTCAATCTACATAGCTAGTTATTTAGGATAAACTGACCTTATTCTGGCCAATTTTCAAAAAAATCTCTAATGCAAGGTTGTATTGATTACTTAAAAGTAAAAATACAATATTTAGACTTTGCAGTTTAAAGTACTTATTGACTCGTTAACTGCTTTGAGAACTTTTTTTTAAAATTTGATAAATATTATATTCGATGTTTGGTATTTTCAAAGTTTTCCTGATTACATCCAAACATTTTGCGTTTGTAAATTTTTTAAATTGCTACTAACATTATGATATAATATTTTTAAAACTGTGTGTGCATTTTTTATAATATGTATATTATGTTCAATAATTCTTTTTTTTTTTTGTAAATTTCTGAATACAATCTTAAAACTTACTTACAAGCCATTATCCTATATCTGACAATGATAAGTCTTCATTCTGGTCATGCATAAAATGCATAGTTTTTAAAATTAATCACTTAAACACCGATATATATATATATATATATATATATATATATATATATATATATATATATATATATATATATATATATACATAGGTACGCACATAAAAATTTTAAACTGTTTATATATAATGCACAATGATCAAGGCAAAAGAAGTCAAATATCCTGATTAATAAATACCTAACGGTTACTACTGCACTAATAAATATAATCTAACTGTAAATAAATATAATCTTGTCTTATTAAGGCATCAATATTCATAGAAACAAAACTCTACATGATCGTAGTTGAAACCTTGCAATGATAGATAAAATATATCTGGTATGCTCTAGGGTAAAATAAATCAAAATAAATTAACTTCTGATGCATAAGATAATTTACCATTAAAATAGAAACATCAATTCTCTCCATAATACCTGAAATAAAATAGATGTGACATATAAAAATGAAAGTTAAAAAAATAATGATCTAACCAAATAACCAAATAATGAAATAACCAAACCATAAAGAAATCAATTAAAACTATTAAATCAATATAATAAGAACTCCTGATGTATAACACATTTTACTATTTAAATAGAAAAATCATTGATGAATAAAAAAAGCCAACCTTTTAATGTTTTCTTGAGCAACTACTCACCATAATACTTGAAATAAAACGCATTATAATAGGTCATAATATAAAATATGTCTAAGGTATGTTGGTTAAATAAAAAGACTTAACACTAACATTTTGTCTTTTTAATGCATTAGTATCTGTGTATCACCAACATCACTATCAACATATTTGTGACAAGTCAAGTAAATAGTCAAGTTTAACTTAAAGTGAGTTTTCCTGTTTCCCAGGAGGGTGTTCATGTAAATGGTGCTCACTTTGCAACCAAATCAACATTATTAGATATTGGTAACTATCCAACTACCTGAAATAAGAACTGATATATACAAATAATGAATTAAAAAAAAGCTCCTTTTATAAGCATACAAAAAAAGGAGGATATGGGGGGGGGTGGTGAAAGAGTAAAATAGATCTAATAAAAAGATCCACATCTGTAAATGAAATCTATTAATGCAAGTACATAAACTATGTTATTATTTATAATAACATATACCTTTTTACTACCTATTTGCACACAATTTGCTTATGATAACATCAAATCACCGCTTATGATGTCTGCAGATAATTGATATTTGCTCATATCATATTCACCAGCATCATCGTCCTCGTTTTCATTTGGTTTCCAATTGGAAACTATATATAAAGCATTATTTTTTTTAATGCCAAGAACCCTACCATAGTACATATTTTGGCTTTTAGTGTCAGCATCATGCCATATGTGGCATATACTTCTTCCAATAGCATCTCCATTGAGAATGTCTTCAATATCTGCAGTTTCATTATTTTCCAGGTCTGGAAAGAATTGTTTTACCTGTAGGGGCACGCATTTTTTCAATATTTTTTCCACTTTTCTTCTTTCTTTCTTTCTTCCTTATTTTGAATCTTTTTAGCCATGCGTTTAATCGATTCTGTCTTCATTTCTTCAAGGCATTGTGTGTTTGCTAAGCGCTTTTTACTGGCTGAGATAGACTAGGCTATCAATTTATTTCTTATATCAGTTGGTTTTTTAGAAAGATAATCAGTTGTCTTATTCTTGCAAGCGCGAATTTTTGATGACAAATAACAAATTGTGGCATTAGGAGCTTTTTGCTTTTCAGCACTAAACATACCCACAAGTTCTTCACAGTCAATATTATGTAGACATGAGATCACCTCCAAAAAAGTCTGTTTTTCGGTGAATAAGGGAAAGAGCCTTTGTGCTGCTTTCAACAAGTGCATTGCAAACATTTTTGATCGCTTGGATGCCAGACAAGTAGTCAAGTCCTAGTGAAACATAGAACTTTTTCATCCAGGGACCAGTCACTAACTTTCCAATTAAACCTAGGGCACACATCTCATGTATGCCTAAAATTAAATAAAGTATGCCATAAAAAAATAAGAACCAAACATTTTAATTATTAATCCATCATAACATCTAACGACTTTTTCTCAGTCCTCCACATTACACTACTCCAGAAAAAAGAAAACTCTGAAGTTTATGGTAGTGATATATTAAAATTCCACATGTATGAAAAAGTACATGCGATTGATTTCCCCTATAGAGTGGAATAGGGGAAGTCCTCTAGGAAGACCATGCTCGTCCAAAAAGGTGACAAAACTTCTTGGATCACCAATAAAAACAAAATTAAAACCAAAAGTGCAATCCAAAGAACTTATTTGCAAATTTGAAACAAGTATGTTAATCAACACATTTATTATGTTCGGATTTAAATTCAAAATAATAACTTGAAATAAAATAATTCAAAATATCAAGAAAACATCATTATAGTAAAAATATGATAAGAGTTTATCATATTTATTTACCTTTACCATCCTTGTAACGGAGTTTATTTAACTGAACAACAATGTTTGCTGCAAAATCTCTACCAAAAAGCTTCCCTTTTGAAGTTTCCAAAGCTTTAAGTGATGACTTGCAAGCAGAAGTGATTGTATCCAGTGGGTGAAGGGGACAGTTCAGTTCATTTAGAGATTTCTGCCAAAAAAGTGTTTAACTTTATAGTTGCATGGTTCACTGCCACTCTGTCACTCATTGTGTTAGTTATGTTGCTGATGATGGTGCTTCGTACATCAGTATATTGTTCATGGTAAAAGTCACTATACAACTTAGCATGGTTATCCACAGACTTTGTAATATGACTCACATAGTTATAAGCTGTACCACCAGCAAGCTGGTTAATGGCTACAACCATGCGTGGAGATTCAGTTGTTAAGTGCACAACATTAACATGAACACCCTCCTGGGTTGTGGCATCAAAACCAAGAGTCAAATTTTTTGTTGAGAATGCTATCTTAGCAGCCTGGAGTTCTGAAAAAATACCCAGCTCGTGCATCATCTGCTCCACAGTTTTGCAATGCGGAATGTCACTAAATCTATACCCAAAATATTCTCCTAATTTATGAAGAAGTTGGGGCACACTGTGTGTAGGAACTTGACATTCCATCATGTCATAGATAAGTGTCCTAATATCATATGAGTAAACTTTTTTACATCTGGTGCTTTGTACTTTCTGCTGCATTTGCTCTATCTTTTCCTGTAAAATAAGCATATCATTTTGCAGGACACTAATCTCTACATTATTGTCAGCAAGTTGTTGACGTAAGATAACTTCTTCAGTAGACAGCTTTGTTTGGGTGGGTTGCAGCTCTTTTTTCAAACGAAAATTTGAAATTTGAAGCTTATTCAGCTGTAAGTTTAGACGCTGGACTTTTAATTTATTCTGCAAAATTCAAATTGCCTTTTCTTTGCGAGCAATAGTCTCATTGAGATGTGTAAATCTTGGCCTTGTTTTAATTTTTTCTTTCAACACCTTTACATCCTCTCTATGCTTTTGTTTTTTGGTAGCGATTTCAGTCGCAAAAACACTTAATTTCCGTTTTAAAAGTTTTTTTCTTGGAGTCAACTGGTCAGCTCTAAACCTGGATAACAAAGGACTTTTTTTATTAGGCAAAGACATAATACTAATATGTTTAGGACAATTTTACTTGAATTTGGGGTTGACTGAAATGATTGTGTTGCTGGCAATGTTGTTGCTTGACAAATGAAAGGCTCATTGCAGAAGTGAAAAAACGTTTTGAATCTCTTAAAAAATTGCAAGCCCATTTTTTTGATACATGAACAAGAAATATTGAAGCCATAAAGTTTATTGGCTTGCTCAATAGTTAATTGATGTGATTCATTATTGTTAACGAATACAAGCAGAATATGCCCATTTTTACAATCATTGTCAACCTGCAAAGGCAATGCAAAGTTTGATTTTAAATAGTTTTTCGCTGCACCACGAAACACACACATATTCTTTTTGGGACCCATAATATCATACAATGTCACGTAGAGTTATTTCTAAAATGAAAAAAGAATTTCCAGTGAAAATTGGTTACTTGTTTATGTTTTAAGCAAAAATATTTAATTGATGTCATTTGTATACAATAAATATTAAGTTTAATCAATCATGAGTTAACTTTACCAACGGCTTAAAATAATTTATCATGATAATAACTATAAGCTTTATAACCATATGGTTATCATCTGGTGATATATCTATAATCTATCAATTATATTATAATACTGATGATATTGCGTTATGATAGTCGATGGTTATGTGAGTGATATCTCACTCACTTATCATAACCAACTTGCATATCCTTTTTATTATGATAAATTTATTTTTAAATTTAATTTTATATATATATATATATATTCCTGATGATCCAGCAATGGTGAAACTTAAAGTTGAAGAAAAAAGTTAGATAAGTGTTTTTTACTAATTTATTATTGCTCTGTTCTTAAAGAACAGAGCAATAATAAATTAGTACATTGAGCACTCTATTTGTAAAATAACTAACATAGTTTACATATATATATATATATATATATATATATATATATATATATATATATATATATATATATATATATATATATATATATATATATATATATATATATATATATATATATATATATATATATATATACTATTATCGTTATTATATATTATTATATAAATATACATAGAGGGGGAGGGGGGCTAACAACGATATTTTAAAAAGTTCGTTTCCATGGTTTACCGAGACATTTCTTTCCGGAAAGTTTGGGTTTTTATAAATGTATATGGATTTTTTTACTCTTACAATATAAAAAAGCTCTCGTTCTTTAACTAAAGTTTATTTCTTTGGCTTTTATAAAAATTTGGATTTTTATAAATGTATATGAATTTTTTCTTTATATCTTTGGTTTTTATAAAAATTTCATTGCCTTTGATCCAATTGCCCTAAATGGGGCAAACGAGTACTGGGTTTCTTACATACATTTTGGGTTTTTATAAATGTATATGAACTTGTTTACTCTGACAATATGAAAAAGCACTAGTTCTTTAACTAAAGTTAATTTTTATTATTTTTACAGAGCCTTAATTGTTCCCGGCGCAATCGCCTTGATTCGGGGAATTAGACCTAAAACTTTTACATTATTTTTTGATATTTATAAATGTAAATGAATTTATTCACTCTGACAGTTTGAAAAATCTCTTTTTCTTTAACTTAAGTTAATTTTTACGGTTTTAACAGAGCTTTCTGTACTCTTGTCCCGATTTGCCCCAAAATGGGAAAACAAGCCCTGTGTATTTTTACATATTTACCTAATATTTATAAATACAAATGAATTTGTTCATTCTGACTGTTTGAAAAAGCTCCTTTTTAACTAAAATTAATTTTTATTGTTTTTACAGAGCTTTGATTGTTCTTGACCCAATTGCCCTGAATGGGGAAATAAGCCCTAACACTTTTACATATTTTCTTGATATTTATAAATGTAAATGAATTTGTTCACTCTGACAGTTTGAAAAGTTATTTTTCTTTATCTAAAGTTAATTTTAAGTTATCCAAATTTAAAAAACAAATCATTCTGAAAACGTCTTTATTATCTGCGTACTTTGGTATTAATTATAGCCAGAGATAATGATAGTAGTAAAACTGAACTGTTTAATTAAATACTGCTCTAATATTGTCCATTTTTTTTTAATGTCTGAACCAGCAGTGCATGTCTGGGCACTGGTATCGGCTATAGCTAATTATGTTGTCAATGGTAATTTTATTTGTTTTATGTAGTTATTTGATGAAGATTTTATTTTTTTATGTGCCATTAGGTCTATTTCGAGTGTTACAGAAAATGGCTCGGGGTTATTTACAGTAAACTTGGTTTTACCCCATGTTCCGTGAAGTAAGATTTGATCTTTTAATCATATTTGGTCAGTAGTTACTGATGATATGAATATGTCTTTTTGGTCGTCTTCTTTTAAGCAGGATGTCTTGGTACTTTCGCATACTTAATAAAAGTGACTTTCTTTACCGCAATTTCTACATTTTTTACCGTATACAGTTCATTGCCTTCTTTCAGTTGGAAGTCTCCTTTTGCCGCATCCTCTGCAATTTAATTTGTTTGCATACGGTTTCGGAATCGAATGATTTTGGTGTGATTTGTTTTGATAGTTCGATTTTAGCTGGGCTACCCTGCTGTTTGCATCATCGCTTGTGCGTTGAAAACAAAGGGACGCCTTCTCGGTGGACTCCATTACTAATAGAGGTTAAGTTAGCTTTTTCAATGTTGTTAATAAATTGATTTCCGTTAGAATTTTGTTTTGGTGTGTGATGTTGTTGATTCCTGCTATTAATTATGGTTTAATCATATCCTCCGAATAATTGGATGTACATTTATAGGTTGAACAACCACATTTTTTATTAAAATCACAGAGCATTGCTTGTGATTTTATTCTTGCGATAAAATTTGTAGTTGTTTCTCCGTCAGATTGTTGCATTGAGAAGATTTGTTGTCTGTATACTTGAGGGTAGATTGATTTAATGGAAACTGATTTGATATGAGCTAGAAGCTCTGCTTCGTCGGAATTGTTTAAATTTTCTGGACCAACAAAATTAAAAAGCATCTCGTTAACTGTTGCGCTGCAAGTCGGTCACAGTTCATTATAGATATCTCTTGGCTCAGTTAGTTTTTTAATTTCTTTATACCTCATCCATGAGCCAAGGAAAATTATCCATTTATTGTCTGAGATATCGGATTCCATGGATGGTTGATTGATTTCCAGTGGTCGTGTATTAACATTGTTTGTTGAAGTTAATAATGAGATATTATTTTGAGTTTAGACGTTTTAGAAAAAACATTTAGAAGTTTTAGAAAAAAAAACGTTTAGGATAAAAATTCTGGAAATAAAGTTTACATAAAAGTAATGAAAGAAAGGCGATATAAGAAAGAGTGTTAGTGATAGAAAAAAAACAACTATAAACTAATTAGTTATTTATTTACATAAAAATATTTTACAAATACTTTTACTATATAACAGTATATGTAAAAGTAAAATTCAGACAAATATAAATTATATTTGTCTGAATTGTTACCTCCCCCTTGTAAATTGCTCAATGTAAGATGTTTTGATCTTTATTAAAGAATAATGATTGAAATTCTACAACTATAAAATAGTCAATAATTAGTTGATAGTTGTATAACTTCACACTAACTGTTTAGATTAGTTATATAATAATGTAAAAATAATTTACAAATATCTGTCTGAATTATACCCTCCCCCCGAGTAAATTACTAAACTGGCGTCTAAATTATCTCCTTCCTCCTAGTAAATCATTTAATAAACGATGGTGTGTTAATAGTATTTAGCGATGTAATAAATAGTAAACAACTATGAATTTTTAGATATATATTTTTAATTGAAAATACTTTTTTAAGTTTCTAAATTATTACCTCCCCTTAGTAAATATAAGATGGTGTGATAATGGTATAAAGTGATTAAATTATGCAACTATATATCAATAAGTTATAAAGTTATGTAAAAATGGTTTACAAATATACTGTCTGAATTATCACACACACACACACACACACACACACACACACACACACACACACACACACACACACACACACACACACACACACACACACACACACACATGTTTTTAAGTTCTATGTTTGCTATTTCTTATGTTCTACAAAAACTTTTGTATTGAATTTTTTATACTTTCATTAAAAGGATTATTTGTTTTGTGCAAATTGAAAAATGTTACTTTATTAATTTTTTGTTTTTAATTTTTTCAGTTTGACTGTAATGTTCTGCTCTACTTCATTTTTTATGTTTAATTTGAATACTGTTAAAATATGGTTCTAATTTAGTAAATTTTCATGAATTGAAATTTACTTTATTATTCATTAGCCAACAGGTAATAAAATTGAATTCATTACCATTAAGGTAATAATAACTTTGTTCTCTGGTAACACCATTAAATAGTTTTTTATATTTTATTTTTTTAATGGTATTTTTCACGAAAACAGTTTTTTATGATTATTATTATTATGTAATTGGTATTTTTTTTAACTACGCCTAAAGGTAATTTAGCTAACATAATTCTGAATCTATAATGGGTTTTTTTATTCATTAAGTTTTTGTTTCAGATAACCTTGTCGAAAATTACAAGAGAAGCTTGAACAAAAAATAATGATTGGTAGAAATTCTTCTATCACAGATTTTATACTTATAACATAAAAAGATGAAATAAAGATTTTTTCTGAGGGTTTTAGCAACCTTTTTGAAATTCGTACTTGTAAAACAGGAACTAAGTCAAAATTTATAAAAAAAATGCTGAATCGAGTTAAATAAATTTGACACTTTTTCTTAAATTAAAAAAATAAACTTTAAGCTAAAATAAGTTATTTTTTTTAAATTGAAAGCTGTTGGCGTCTACTGCAAAAAGTTATTTAAAAAAATTATTTTTATTAGTATGAAAAATTTCCTAAAATTTTTCCCGATTGGAGTCACAAGATTAAGCATAAGGTAAGAACCATACTCTGCTAAAGGTTTATAGTTTTTTCCAAAGTCAGTGTTTGATTTATTTAACTTAACTTATTGCATAATTTGGATTTAATAATTAAATAATATTTCCCAAAGTGGAGTAATTGTAGGAGTCTCAGGCCAAAGTATTGCATTACAATGATGGGTGTTCTATAATCGCAATAAGCCTTTTTCTAGGTACTCCTTTAGATAAATTATACTATTTATTAACAAAGTTTTGTGGTTTTAATTCACATTGCTTGCCAAACTATAATACTTTTAAGGAGTTTCATCAGTTTTATTGTTTTAAAATTAGTCTCGACCATTTTCCTGCAGATATAAATATCTTGGTATTTTTTGAAATTTAATTTCAATTGAATTTCATCAGCCATAATTATAAATAGTTTCTTTTTACACGACAATTTCTATAAATTTCCTGCACAACTTCTTTCCAAAAAAAATTTTTTAGCATTGCGATCTGGAGCTTTATACTTCTTGAAAGACTTGACCTAATGTTTTTTCTTTTATAAATTTTTGGGCAAAAAAATGGCTCAGCAATAATTTTATTTTTTTAACTCAACTATTATCCCCAAAAAACTTTTTTTTATTGATTTTAAACTGTAGCTGCTTGCACACTTTCTATTGAATGTAATATTTAATTCAGCATTTCTGACCATTATCCTTTTTGAATATTACACAATTTTTATAACTGAGTTTGAGGCAACTTAGGATTTTCCACAAAAGCAATCAAAATTGCATTTTTTTTTTTTTTTTGTGCAGCCAAATTCTGTTAGATAAAAAGTGTTTTATTAAATGATAATCCTTCCTTGTATAGAATACTGTTGCCATTATCTGGGGTGGGGGTATCTTCCAATGATGCCCTTTCCCTTTTAGACAACATTATGGCTTACTATATAACAGGCCTTGCCAACGCGCGGCTTGCGTAAAAAACTGGAGGCAAGTTTTATATTTGAAAAACTATAAAGCAGTTTTACAAAATAAATACAAGTTTGGTTTTTTAGTGACAATAATAATTATATAACATTAATAAATAACTAGCAGAAAGCAACCCGTAATACGGGTTACGGTCGGTCTATTACTTAATTTACAGTGGCTGTTTTCCACAATTTAAAGTTGCGAAACCTTAACTAATACTATGTAAGAAAAACGCCTTCAAATTAAAAAATTAAGCCATCTGCAAAATTAAAATAAATTAATTTACCAATTATTTAACGTTATTTGAGTAATTTAAAACTGACATAGGTCATATCAGTGTATGGCAGAACCATTTTCCTAGACATTCAAAGCTCAACACATTACGTTTTTAGTTACTGACACAAAATAATAACACTTCATCATGCTTTAAATTGACGAAAAAGTAAAGCTAAATTCTTATTATATTTTTTGTATGATGAACTTTAATTAATAAGATTAATATGAAGTATACTTTGACACTAATAAAAGACAGTATATTGACAGTATATTTGAAGTATATTTTCTCATATATTTTGACACTAATAAAGGACCTCCCTTCCTCGTTTTTGCCTTAATGGTGGCCAGGAGAATAAAGTTATTTTTATTAAGAGTAATCAAGTTTTTGATGAAGGCCTTTTTACCAAAATAATAAAATGTAAAACAATGATTTACATTTTTAAGAATTTTTTCTTTTTAATATATATTAGAATTTAAAATATATAAGAATTTTTTCTTTCCTCAAAAGTGTTGCAAATGCAAACTAAGCTAATTAATTAGTTCAACCCGTTATAAAATTTAAGTAACTTCGTTATTGACAAATGCGCAAAACTACAATATTCTCCATGTATTTAAAGGTTTTTAGTTTGTTTTTAGTTGCGACCCCTCTTTAAAAACATCTCTTAAGTTACGTACAACAAATTATTAGGCATAAAAAAGAGAAATTTAAAAAAAAATTGAACTAATTGCATATATTTATATCATTTTAACTGACAAAAAATTTACAATAAAAGGAAATCAGGGTATTTTTTTAAAAATCGTATAAATGCGTCAATCGTAAATCTTAAAGAAAAAAAAAATGGAATTACAAAAAATAAATAAGAATAAAAAAAAAAAACCACATAAAAACTCAAAATCGATTTACCTATTTATATTAACCTATGTTGACATGGCAGTTAATATAAACATTTATCGAAAATGTAACTATAAAATCTGTTTCCAAGTACAAAAGGATTAACAATACTAAAAAAAAAATAAAAATCAAATTAAGATATAAATTGCATTTTTAGCAAAATGTTGTCTTGGCTTTTAGTAAATAAATAAAAGCAGTAAGTTCCAATAATGAAACTACCAATTATTCATTTTTAACAATAGACACCAACGCGAAGGTAAGCCAAGCAGTCTATCAACACAAAACATCACAATATTAAAACATAACAATAGAATATTTACACCACACCCTTGATCCTAAAATCCAGCGAAAATATCAAACCAAATTAAAATATGAAAGACAAAATTAGAAAACCAATTTTAAGTTAACTATATTTATCTTTTTACTAAACATATAAATACATAAAAGTATATTTGCTTTTATATTCAATATTAGTTATTCAATTACTTCAAATTTAGGACATTAAAACGACCTAGATTTAAAGATCAAGGTTGCATACTCTCTCATACACATTACGCTAAATATTAACAGATATTATGTGTTTCCAGAATAATTAAAAAAAGGCTAGACAACACAACCTAGCTCTAAAGCAGTAACACCGCCTGGCACTAAATACTGCCAAGTCACACCTCTGTTATAAGTACACCACTTGGCTGGCAAGGTTATCAATCTTGCTCAACATAATGCCAAGTCACACCACTTTGAAAACATGGAAACAACATAATTTTAACATATATACAACTATAAACAAATATTGTTTTATATAACAAATATAAACACATTTTATAACAATATTAAATGACAGATATATTAAGAAACAAAAGCAGCGAGTTCTAGTAATGAAACTACCTATTAATAATTTTTAACAACAGACACTAACATAAAGATAAGTCAAGGGTAACAACATTACACAAAAAATAATTAAAGATGTTATGTATTTTCAGAATAGTTATATTGAAGGCTAGACTACACTTAGACCTAAAGCAGTAACACCACTTGACTGGTAAGGTTGACGAATCTTGCTCTAGATCTATATCTCAAATATATTGTGTGTTATAGTTATACTAACTATAAAACACAATATTTTTTTAAATGTTATATAACATCTAAAAACGCCTCATTTAACAATCATGGACACATTAGATAAAATCAGGGATGCAGAGTACCAAAAAGGACTCCGGATTTGAAAGTCACAAAAAGATTACTTTATCCTAGTTTTTGGTATACAGGAGCACTAAAAATATAAATAAGTTTATGGACTACTAATAGGAAAAAAATTAAGACTTTTAGGTTAGAGGAACAATCGTTTTTTTAGCCCAGAATTCTTAGGTATTATGGCGGCAAGGACTCCTGGCTTATAAACAATAAGTTTCAAGTCATTAAATCTCATGACATTATTATAGCAGATAATAAGTCAATAAACATGTTTAGAGCTTCTGGACACTACAGACTTGGAAAAAGTAGATACAAAAAGCTGGAGTCCTTTTGGGACTTCGCATCCCTGGATAAAATACATTTCATACTAATATAAAAACACATTTATATAAACACATTTATAAAACAACTATATATATCACTACATACACGTATTTATCAAACTACATATATCATCTCATACACATATTTATCAAAAACTTTTTAACTTTGAGCATAAGATAAACATATAAGCAAACCTTTAACAGCTATAAAACGACATTTATTAGCATTAATTATTTTTAATGTAACAAAGAATGCAGACTACAATTTACAACATTGTAATGAAAAAGATGAAACCATTAAAGAACAAAATTATAAATTTCAAATAAATACATATACAGATACCTTAAAATGAAGCATAACACAACATTCTTTTGACAAATTCCAGAAGAATTTTTTTTTATTTTTCTATTCCTTATTATTTTTCCTAAGAATATAAAATATACATATAGATATAGAGCAATATAAAATAGATTGAAATAAACGCAAACTTATGTATATAAACTTACATGAACACAAACAACAATCTTATTCTATTTAACTTTTCATATTAAACACATAAATAAAATTTTATACTCATTATTCTTTCTACAAAAAATAATCTTAATCTATAAATAAGAAAATGAATTGAACTTACTAAAAAAGCCATCAGCTCCTCTTAATTGCTCCAGAAAATAAAACAATACTTGCTTAAAATGTTCTAAAAAGACTAACGACAAAACTGAAACAGTTTACTAAAACAGAAATTTTAGTTAAACTTCTTCTAAAAAATGAAAACAGGCTATAAAAATTAGAAAAATAAAAACAACCAACAACAAACAAACGATTATTTAAATTTTCTATTTTAAACAATGAACAACATCAATTCTTTTCGAAAATAATAATATATCAGCTCTAATTTGCTTGCTTGCTTGCGAAAGACCGCATGGAATATATAGCCGCGCATTCAAAAGTCTAGAAACTACTTAAAAACTAAGAAATGGTGTATTTTACAGAATACAGAACCGTCATTAACAACACGAACATTAGGCGTAACTATGCGCACTATTCATTACCGTATTAATATATAGATTATTATAAAATTAACAAAATAATTTTCATTTAAAATTTTATTTGATAAAATTAATTTAAGTTGAATATATATATTTATATATATGCATAACTTTAATATTTGCATAAAATTTACAATAACTAAACACCCATCATTATTTTAACTAAGTTCCAAACTAAAAAAAAAAGTTAGTCGAGAGGTGAAGGATTAAGCAAAGGATTTAATTTAGTATTTAGAAAATGGTTCGTCGATGTTGTGTAACAAATTGCAATGGCACTTATAATCCTCAGAATAAGGTTAAAACATTTAGACTTCCAAGAAACATTGAAGAACGAAAACGTTAGATTGTTATAATACCAAGAGATAATGTTCCTGATACTACGGTACTAATGTTCCTAATGATACTAATGTTCCTAATGATGCTAATGTTCCTGATACTGTTATTACGGTGTACAGTAATACTACACATACTACTATACGGTGTACAGTAATACTACACATACTCCTAGTATGTGAAAGACATTGGCCAAAAAATTATTTAACAGTTACTGATTATGGGAAGCTGAGACCTCGTGATGCTCCCATCAGTATTTGATTGCATAAAGCCAAGCTTAGTTCCTACTGTACCCATGCCACTTAGAAAAACATCAAAAAGTCTTGATAGATTCGCTTGCCAGCGAACACTATCAAGACTTTTTGATGAGTTAGCAATATTTAATTCACAAGAAAAAATAGAAAGTATTATTGTTTTATATGAAAAGTTGAAAACTAATGAACTTAATTTTGCAATTATTGATTATTTATGCAATGATATATTCAGTCTTCAGACTTTTTAAAGGAAAGTGCTATTCCTAGATTTCTTCTTTGCATAAATAAATTATGCAAAGAAGAAATCTATATATTATTCTATAAATTGGGGGAAAAAAAGTATCCAATTGAAACAATTGTGTGAGCATTTTTCTCATTCACGATCAGCCTAAAATCGCATCAGAGAAGATTTTGAACTTCCAAGTTTACATACTTTAGGAAGAATTACATCTAAATGTGAATCTTTAGATGATACCACTTATATCAGACATATTTTCTCTAATCTTAGAGATGATAGCCAAAAAAACATGCAATTTACTTCTTGATGAGGTTTATGTTAAACCAATGTTGCAGTATCATGGTGGCGTAGAATTTGGTAAATCAGTTAACAAACCTCATCTATTAGCAAACACAGTGCTGAGCTTTTTGGTTGTAACATAGATTAATGGGCCAAAATTTCTTTACAAAATGTTACCAGTCAGAGAACTTAATGCTGAGTTTCTTTTTGAACAGACAACCCTGATTCTTGATGCAATTAAAAATAATGGGGGCAATGTTGTTGCTATTATCTGTAATGGTAACAGAGTAAATCAGAAGTTTTATAACTTTTTAGTACACCATGCTTCTTTTTTTGAAAAAAAAGAAGCATGGTGTACAAAAAACAATATTTTTCTTTTATTTGATTATGTTAATTTATTAAAAAGTATACGTAATAACTGGATCACAGAAAAAACTTAAGAACTTGAATTTTATATTGATGGAGAAATAAAATAGCACGGTGGGTTGATATTATTAATTTGTACAAGCTTGAAACAAAAAATATTGTTAAAATGTCTAAATTAACGGAAGTTTCTGTTTATCCAAAGCCAATTGAAAGACAAAAAGTAATCACTTGTCTGCAAGTGTTTTGCGATGAAACGTTGTCAGCATTAAAAAGTCATCCAGACTTGCATGAAAATGAAGGGACAATTATTTTCATCTCTAATGTCGTTGAATTTTGGAAAATTTGTAATGTTCACAGTCCATATGCAGACAATTGTTAGAAAGATTCTAATTGAGCTGCTATTGCTTCTGCTAATGATGACAATTTAAGCAAACTTTCTGCAATGGTTGATTTTGCGATACAAATATAAAAAACGGAAAAAGGAAAGAGTCAAATTACTAACAAGAGACACTGCTAATTGTTTAGCTTAGACCTGTTATGGTTTGATTTAGCTGTCAAAATATCTTTTAGATACAACTCATCAGTATGTATTATAAGGCAACTTTACAACAGATCCATCAGAAAAGCTCTTTGGAAAATTAAGACAAGGCTCAGGAGGAACTTATTTTATTTCCGTTCAACAAGTTCTTGAAAAAGTAACTATATACCGTACAAAGTTGCTATTAAAGTTTGAGAAAAGTTCAGATGTGTTAGCCAATCTAGGTTCAGTTCACGCTTGTCCAAAATGTAAATTTTTACCAAGCGAGGGTATTTGCAACGTTATTGACAATTTACCTGCTCTGTGTGATTCATTGACTGTTGATATTAAAATGTCATTAGTTTATATTGCTGGGTACATTATTCGTGAAGATGAAAATCCAGATGACACCTTTTATTTCTATGAAGCGTATGGAAATTTTGTAAAGGACATAAATCGAGGAGGTTTAACACTTCCTGGTGACAAAGTTTGTCAGTGGGCAACTTACTGTTACATTCTTTTTTATGAAGTATATAATGAAGTATAATAATTCACCTCGTTTACACAAGGAGCCAAAGCAGAAGTTGATAAAACTCAGCATAAAGTAAAATGTTTGCAATGTTTTTAACAAAAACTGTAAAATAGCGTGTAGTAAAATATCTAAAAAGCTTGTATTTACTTTTTATTCTCTAAAGATTTTATCTCTTTTTTCTCAAAAATTTATTTGTAATACTTAAAAAATCCATTTATAAATTTTGTGTTAAATGCTAATATTAAATAATAGCAAAATATAAATTTATATATGCTAAATAAATTGTTTAAACATAATTAGTTTTAGATACATTTAAGTTAATTTAAAATTGTTATAAATGTTATTTGTTAGTTATATAACAATGTTAGTTATAAACAAAATTAAAAAAAAAAAGAATAATAAATTCATCTTTTCATTTTTTATAAGTTACTTTTAGTAGATATATCATACAAATATTATATTCATGCGAAAATCACCTAACTGAAAATGTAAATTACTGCGAAGTAATATTTTTAATCTTGCCTCCAGTTTTTTATGCAAGCCGCGCGTTGGCAAGGCCTGTTATATTGTAAGCCATAGACAACATACAAAAATGCATTTTAAATATAGTTGAACCTGCTCTTGCAGCCATCCTCTAACCATTATCACATCGTCGTAATGTTGCTTCTCTTTCTATTTTCTACAATTACTATTATGGGCACTGCTCTAAAGAGCTAGCGCCTCTTGTCCCATCTACTAAAATTCATTTTTATGTTACTCATCATTTGATTAAGTTTCATACTTTTTCTGTGACTGCTCCAAAAACTCTTATTCATCTAGTTTTTTTCTTTGAACATCAGTTCTTTGAAATTTATCTCCATCAGTTGCTTTTCTGATTCATATATTTTGCAATCTTTTTAAGCCATCTGTCAATCGTTATCTTACCCTATAAGCTTCATTAATTCTCTTCAAGTAACTTCCAACTCTAATAGTGGTTGCTTTCAGCCAAGTTAGAAGCAATGATGTTGAAAAAAAAAGTGTTCTTTCTATTTAACCGCTTGTTGGCAACAGATGTTTATAATTAGGTAACCAGCAATTACCTAATTTAAAAACCTTTAACGAGTTAACCTTTTAATGAGTTAGCCTTTTCTTTTTTTTCCCATTTCAATTCACCTTTCCGAGGCCACGAAAGCTACTATAGTCAAGGAGGCAACTTTTAGTTGTGGTTACAACCCTCTCTCAATAAATCCGAAATACAAAACTTGACAAACAAAGCTGCTGCAACGAGAAACAAGTTGAGCGCAGTACTACCATGGATTTATGAGGCGAGCGCTTTACCACTACACCACTACTGAAGCTTATTAAACTTTTGATAGTTTATGAAGTATCTTAGTATTATCTTAGTATTACTAAAAGTAAGAATATTTCAATTTTTCCGAGAGCAGTATTAGCAAGAAATGTTATCTAAAAGCAAACAAAGAAATATTGTAATTCTAATTTTACTTAAAGTATAACATAAACTAATGTTGCCATGAAAAATATAATGCATTAACACAAAATAGCAATGACTTTATAATAATCATAAAAAACTGTGTAGTGGTGTTACCAGAGAACAAAGTTATTCATGCCTTATTGGTAATGAATTCAATTTTATTACCTGTTGGCTAATGAATAATAAAGTAAATTTCAATTCATGAAAATTTACTAAATTAGAACCATATTTTAACAGTATTCAAATTAAACATAAAAAATGAAGTAGAGCAGAACCTTACAGTCAAACTGAAAAAATTAAAAACAAAAAATTAATAAAGAAACATTTTTCAATTTGCACAAAACAAATAATCCTTTTAATGAAAGTATAAAAAATTCAATACAAAAGTTTTTGTAGAACATAAGAAATAGCAAACATAGATCGTAAAAACATTTATACGTAACAAAAAATTGATATGCGCAAATTTTGAAAAGAATTAAACATTAATATAACATTACAATACCTTTAAATCAGGCTAAAATAATAATGATATGTTGGACTAATAACTATACTAATTAAAGTAAGATTAACACTTTTATTCTATGTTCCTATTGTAAAAAAAAAGTCTTACAACTTAAATATCAAAAGCTCTAGAAATTTCCAATTACAGTAATATAAAAGAATAATTTTTTATCATTCAATACCAGTATCATACATTTCGTATTGCATGATTTACTTAGGTGTGTGTGTGTGTGTGTGTGTGTGTGTGTGTGTGTGTGTGTGTGTGTGTGTGTGTGTGTGTGTGTGTGTGTGTGTGTGTGTGTGTGTGTGTGTGTGTGTGTGTGTGTGTGTGTGATAATTCAGACAGTATATTTGTAAACCATTTTTACATAACTTTATAACTTATTGATATATAGTTGCATAATTCCTATTACTATCACTTTATAACATTATGACACCTCTTACATTAAGCAAATTACTAAGGGTAGGTAATAATTTAGAATCTTAAAAAAGTATTTTCAATTTAATATATAACTAAAAGTTCATAGTTGTTTACTATTTATTACATCACTTAATACTATTAACACACCATCTTTTATTAAATGATTTACTAGGAGGAAGGAGTAATTTAGATGCCAGTTTAGTAATTTACTCGGGGGGAGGGTATAATTCAGACAGATATTTGTAAATTATTTTTACATAATTATATAACTAATCTAAACAGTTAGTGATGACGTTTTAAGTACACTTCTAACAGTTATAAGCCGAAAGCGCAATCTCGTTTTGAGTTTTTCATTGGGGGATGGAATAATTTAGGCGGTGGGAATAATCTACTGCCATATTAATAAATAATTGTAATGTTTTACTTTTTTAATTTTTTGTTGTAGCTGTAATATAGTATTCGGAAAATATATTTTTTTGGCGCTAGTGCACTTTCACACTCCCCCACCCCCCTCTTTTTTTTTATTGCAGATTATGAAAGATTGTTGTTTAAAATAAAGAAAATTGGTATCCATTTTGTTTTTTCACCAACCCAAAGTGCTTGACTTTGACTTGAAGAAAAAAAACTCCCTGTCAAAACGCTAATATTCGCCTTTTTCTTAACCTTAGTATGTTTTGTTACTTCAAGCAATGTTAATATATATATTGAAAACGACATGGTTTTTACGGTCGCAGCGCTTAATTTTAAAATAGGATGTTGAAAGTGACGATAATGAACACTTAGCAATATAGTTGCGAATATTAGAAATCCTTTAATATAAAATTCCAAATAGCATCGATAGCTTAAATGATTAATTACTTTCTAAAATCTTGCATATAAGATCTTTCAAAACTTAACCAAAATAAATCAGTAAAAAAATTGCTTTAAAGTACTTTAATTCACATTAGCTCCTTCAAAACTTCATGGCTCTTCGACTCCCATCGATGATTGAGTTTGATCATATTTCTCTGATCCAAATTGGATAAAAATTTGCAAAAAATTTGGACGCTACCATACATTGGTGCAGAGAGTTTGGTTTAATTGCAGAAACAATGCGTTGTCCTTTATGTGCCAAACTTTGCATACAGCAAATTTACTCACGGGCTGTGGATATTCGGAGATGTACGCTTAAA
The DNA here is from genome assembly GCF_038396675.1 of Hydra vulgaris. Classification (NCBI taxonomy): domain Eukaryota; kingdom Metazoa; phylum Cnidaria; class Hydrozoa; order Anthoathecata; family Hydridae; genus Hydra; species Hydra vulgaris. The sequence continues at coordinate 59,837,420 of NC_088920.1, read as the reverse complement.
CGCTGCAAAAGAACTTTTAGCGTTAGAAAAGGCAGTTTTTTTGAAAAACCTCATTTGGAATTATGGCAAATTATCGGCATAACGTACATATGGTATAGAAGCGCCGGGTTGAGCCGCGGAAAATCTTATGAGGATATTAAACATGAATTGAACATTGGTAGTCAACATTCAGCTATTGATTAGAACCAATTTTGCCTCAACATCTGTGTTTCCTATTTTGTTAATCATCCGGAACCAATAGAAGAATCAGGACGTGTTGTTGAGATTGATAAATCTCTGTTCTCAAAAAGAAAATAGAAGCCGGGCGCTTAGTACCACAGCAATGGATATTCGGTAGTTATGAGCCGGGGCGAAGAAAGGTTTTTAATTCCGTAGCAAATCGGGACGCAGCAACTTTAATGGCAATTATACACCAATGGATTCTTTTAGGTTCAATAATATGGACTGACTTGTGGACTGCATACAAAAACTTACCAGCGCCCGCATACCTACATGGCTCAGTTAACCACAGTGTAAACTTTGTTGACCCTCAAACAGGTGTAACAACAAATCATATTGAAGCGATGTGGTGTCGAGCAAAAGCGAAAATTAAAGCAATGATGGGACCTACCAACCGTGAGATGATTCCAGACTACTTGTCAGAATTTATGTGGGCGCAGCGTTTTAGAGAACACCGTTTCTTTCATTTTTGGAGCAAAGTTGTTTCAAGCTATCCTGTCTAACCTCCGCCAACGAATGTTGTCTTTGTCAACCTTATTTTAACATACTAGAAAACTATTTTAAATCGATTTATAAAAATGAAAAATTAGCAGTTACAAAATTATAAAAACGTTTTAATTAATAAAAGTGGCTACTTTTCTAATGGTTATGTGTTTAAAAACTGCATTTGTTACAAGAATGTTTTAATTTTAACTAATAAAAACCAGGCTATTCACTGTTAACATGGAAGTGGTTTTTAAATTATGGAATTAAAACTAAACATGTTAAGAAAATGGGAATTTTTTTTTCTTCAAGTCAAGGGTTAGAGCACTTTGAGTTGGTGAAAAAACAAAATGGATACCAATGTTCTTTATTTTAAACAGCGATCTTTCATAATCTGCAATAAAAAAAGAGGGGGTGCGAAAGTGCACTACCGCCATTTTTTCTTTAAATATTGCTTAATTTAATTTTTAAATTTTTGTTTCGACTAAATCCTACTCATAGCGCCATGTATAATAGCAATTTTAAACGTGTACTATTATTCTCTTCTCTTCTAAAACTAATTACATAAAATCGTAAATGCAATAATTTTATAAACTGAACGTCATACCGGAAAATATATAAACAATGTTAATTACATGTGTGACGTTACATGTGTGACACACGGCCGCAGTCGGACTCAGTTGCACTTTGCGATTTTACAGTCAACCTTCCCCTTTTTTGGTTTTAAAGGACGAGTCTACAATGTTTTTTTTTTATGCTGTCCTTAAAAGAAATCCAAATGATGAAACGGACATTACTAATATATAAGTCATATACTTCAAATTCTACATCTGCTCCTTCTAACCATCTTTTATTTTTTATCCAAACATTTTTTATCCAAAAATGTTTAATTGCAAAGACCTCTCTGAATTTCTAGTTACATCTGTTGTGGCTAGGTTACATCTGTTGTGGCTAGTCTCCTCTACACCCCGAGCAATTTTAGAGGGCCCATTTCAAAACTTAGGGACCCTTTTGCAAATTAAAGGAGCTTTGTTATTTTTTTTGGGTTATACGTAGTGGAAATATTTTTAAGATTTTGGGGCCCTAATGGCTAGTTTTTAGTTTTTTGTTTTGTTTTAGGGAGGGGGGGGACTCTCCGCTCCACTAGCCACAGGACTCGTTTTAATAAATCTCTTTTAAATTAACTTACATAAAGTATATAATTAAATCTTAACAGCAAACCGTTAAAAACGAAACAAAAAAAACCGCGAAAATTTTTATCGTTTGTTTACTTTTTATATATATATAAATATTTTTAAATTAAAATTTGAATACAGCATAAAGTAAGATTTTATTTTTTAAACAACTAAAAAAATTAATTTACTTACATTTATGTAACCTATCTAATCTATAAAGGTTTTATTTATTTCAAGTTATACAGATTTTCAAGGTAATTCAAAGTTGTATTATTACTAATTATAATAATATATATTAATATAATTATATTATATAATATCATATATATATATAAATATATATATATATATATATATATATATATATATATATATATATATATATATATATATATAATATATATATATATATATATATATATATATATTAATATCATTATTATATAATATCATATATATTATATATATGAATAATATAGTGATAATATAGTACTACTATAGTATCATAATAAAACTTAGTGTCAGTAATACAGCATAACTTTTTTCATTAATACAGTTATGTTGCATCGTATAGGTTACTGCATACTTTTAATATATTAAGAGTATGCTCTTCATATTATTGAAAGTATGCAGTAACCTATATGATACAACGTAACTGTCTCAATCATAAAGTTTTGCTGTATTATTGATACTAAGTTTTATTACATGATACTATCAAATATTAATCATTATGATTGTTTCGATCATCAAACAACTATTTTTTTCAACATGTATATGTTTAATTTTTTTTTCTTTTTTCTTTTTAGTAAAGCATATACTAAAGGTGTAGTAAAATTATTTATATCAGGTTTTAAATTTTTATCTTTTTAGTAACCTAATTTGGTAGTTTTAAAAAAATAGTGTGTTTAAATTTGGTGAAAAATGACTTCATGGTGACAGTATAATATTGCCATCATCATTATTGTGTCATTATGTTTTTATGATAATAAGATTTTTAAGGATAATTGAAACCTAATTAATGTAAAAATACTCTATAAAAAGTTTAATTAAATGAAAATAACTGTTGTATAATGTTATATTTTTTAAATAATTGTTTTAATTTATTCAAATCTAAAGATGTACAATATTTAGCATAAATTTTTTGTTTTCATATTATTTTTTTTTTTAGTCAATAAAAAAAATGTTTTTCTAAATTTAATATCATTATGTTACAACTGGCAATATAATAAAGAAATGCAGCAGTCTCATGCTAAGTACCACATTATTGAAAATAATGAATGGTGAGTTTTTTTTTTCTTTTTTAATTTATTTTTGTACTTTGTTAACTTTATAATAAGTCATTCTAATTTATATATATATATATATATATATATATATATATATATATATATATATATATATATATATATATATATATATAAAAGATTGTATGGTGTAGAGGAAGACAGGCGTGGTGTCCCTCTATGCACACACATTCCGCCCCTTAAACACTGGCTCTGTGAACACAGACTCGCGACCGCTTTGCACATGTAAGGCAGATGTGTATTTCAGGTGACCCAATTTTTGAGTCCGCAAAATATAGGTTTTAGGCATAGTTTTCAATGTTACTTATCTCACATAAGACTCATTTTTTACAGAATTTCAAAAGAAAGGGCATGTAAAAAAAAACTTTTGCCCTAAGTAAAGTTTATTTTTTATTGGATTTGTTGATTAAAATTTTTTTTTAAATTAAAATAAAATTACGACTTAACCGCGATTCACTCACAGGCCTCCTATGCAAAATTATTGCTGATTTAAAACAAGTATAAAATCCGCAATTAAAGAATGTCAATGAGCAAATTAACTTAGCTGAAAAAGTAGCTAAAAATCGTTTTTAGAAAAAGTCATAAGAAAGATCTAATAAGAAGAAAAAGTCATCCTGGATAGTATTTATGTGGTGTGTTCCTCATCTTTTAGAGCTTGCACTAAAGGATGCTTTATCAAAACGACTTTTGATGACATCGATGAAATGCTTCTACGTTTGTTTTATCTTTACCAAAGAGCACCAAGAAAACTTTGATAACCAAAAGAAATCTACAATGCTCACAAAGAATTAAAGGAATTTGACATTGGTGGATATCAACCCAAAGAAATGCAATGGTACTAGATGGATTTCCAACAAAGTTGCTGCTATGAAAATGTGTCTTGACAAGTAGGGAATTTACATTCAGCACTTTGAAAATCTTTGTCAAGATCCATTGATATCAACTAAAGAGCGAGCTAAACTTAATAGTTATCTAACAAAATGGGATGACTGTAAATGCTATTTCTTTTAACTATGTGTATTGACTTACTGGCCATTGCGTCAGAGTTATCTGTTTCTATGCAAAGCGATAAACTTGACATTGTTATTACCATGTATTTCCTGTCAAAAGCAAAGGATCTTTTAGATTTATTAAAAAAGAAAGTCCTTGAAAAACTCCCACATGTAAAATATTTGATTTCCAAAGTTACTGATAAGGATGGAAAATATTCAAGCCATCAAGCTGAAAAATTAAGATTTTGAGATTATCATATTGTTTCTTTCTAACCGCTTTATTAAAGTCATCCTTGAAGGCCAAAACTCTTCTTCATTTCCAGTAATTTCTGGGGTACCTCAAGGTTCTATTCTTGGTCCTGTTTTTTTCTCTACATTAATGATCTTCCCAACAGCCTTACATATAAAGTAGCTCTTTTTGCTCATGACTCAACTTTATACTCCTGTCTTGAAAAAAAGTCTTCTCTTTTCAATTGCTTAGAACAGGCAGCTGATCTTGAATCTGATCTCACTTCTGTAAAAGATTGGGGCTTGCAGTGGCTTGTAAATTTTAACTCCAACAAAACTCAGTTATTTACTGCAAATAACAATCGCAATACTGTTTGTAATTAGTGTAAATAACTGTATTATATATAAACTATTGTTGCATTGCGACAGAAGGAACGTTGTGGGTGTGTCATTTATTACATTGTATATAACGTTTATAATGTTTATTATACCCTCGGGGGTATTTGCAAATGTATATATATTGAGTAAAGATATTTACAAAGTGTGTGAGAAAAACAAATATAGAATTAATATTACAAGCTATTTCGGCAATGAGTATAGTGATAAAGTTTGCAGATTTGGTGTCACAATACGATGGTTCGGGTGAGTTTTCAGAATGGATACAGAAATTGGAACTTCAAAAAGTTGACGAGTTGCATGTGGTGCTCCCCTTATTTCTCTCTGGCGGAGCTTTTGCCGTTTATCAAGGTCTTAGTGATGAAATAAAAAAAGACTACAAAGAAGTGAAAAATGCACTGACTACTGCCTTCTTTGCTTCTCCGCTAACAGCATACGAAGAATTCGTAAATCGCCGTCTTAAAGAGAACGAGTCTGTTGACGTATATCTCGCAGAATTAATGAGGCTGAGCAAGCTAATATCAACTCACGTAAGCGAAGAGTGGATAAGGTGCGCATTCATTCTCGGGTTACCTGACGAAGCAAGAAAACAGCTGCAAACAGCATGCTCAATATCAACAATGTCACTGTATCAGATCGCTGAAAAATCAAGAAGTTTGGTAATTTTACGTCGTAAAGAATCATGTTTTGTTAGTTGCGTGAATCCTGTTGCCATCAGTCCAAGGCATGTTCCTCAAGAACGCGGAAGAAAGACCGTAACTTGCTACCGTTGCGGCGAGGATGGACATATCAGTCGAAATTGTAGCGAAGAAATTGACAAGAAGAGGTGCTTTGTGTGTGGAATGGACAATCACCTGGCCCTGCACTGCTATAAAAAGTGTACGAACTCAAAAAACGTGGAAGGTAAGCCACCCGTTTTTGTGCGAGCGGCTTCCCACAAAATTTAAAACCGCCAACTCTCTGCGTATATGTTAATGGAAGAAAAATAAAAGCATTGTTGGATACTGGATGCTCCAAATCCATTTTAAGTCGGGAAATTGTAAACGCAAAAAATGTCAAACTCGCAAGAGAAAAGGTTGTTATGATGAATGGAAACTCAATTGAAATAAAACACCAGATTGTTGTTAATCTTTCTATAAATGATACCACCATCGATTTGGAATGCCTGGTGGCAGACATTGTTCCCGAATATCAAATGCTACTTGGTATGGACGCAATACGACTGCTTGGAGGTGTCCAAGTCGGGAGAGACGGCGAAACCATAAACTTCAATGTGGAACAACTAACTATCGGTGCTACTGCTATTTCTCAAGAAAAAACGAGTGAAGTATCCTCGTCTACTATTCTAAAGCTGATTGATAAAGACTTCGTAGCAGAATTCAAAAATGGCAGTTGGAGCGTGTCTTGGAAATGGCTGATGGAACCACCAACGTTAACTAACAAAATTCCAAACTATCATATCTCTGAGGATGTTAAAAGTGAGTGCGCAATGGAAATAAGTGAATGGATAGCACAGGGATGGCTGAAACCATTTGAAGGGAGATGTAATGGCATCATTTCATTGATGGCAGTAACTCAACGAAATAAGTTAAAAATACGTCCGGTGATGGACTACCGGGAGTTGAATCAATTTGTATCCAGTCATACTGCAGATGGCGATGTTTGCAGTACCAAACTTCGCAACTGGAGAAAGTTGGGAGAAAATCTTGAGATAATCAACTTAAAGAAAGCGTACCTGCAAATTCGTGTCGACGAAGCATTATGGAAATATCAAGTTGTGGAATATGAAGGGCAGCGTTACTGTCTAACAAGATTGGGTTTTGGTTTAAATGTGGCGCCCAGAATAATGACTAAAATCTTAAAAAAGGTATTATCCTTAGATAAATTTGTCGAGTCTGGGACGGATTCATTTATTGATGATATCATTGTCAATAATAACATAGTGTCAAGTTGCAGAGTTCAAGAACTCTTGAAAAAATATGGCTTGGATTCTAAGTTGCCAGAAAAACTTGTCGGTGGTCGTGTACTTGGATTGCGAGTGTACAAACAATGCAACCAAGTCGGTTGGAAACGCGACAACATACCCAAAGTTCCGAAAGGAAAAATGACACGTCGGCAAATCTTTTCTTGGTGCGGACAGCTGACCGGACATTTTCCAATAGCAAATTGGCTGCGCCCTTCGTGCAGCTATCTAAAAAGAGTTTCGAGTAGTTGTGGATGGGACTCTTTGGTGAACAAACGAGTTGTTAAATTAGTAAGCAGTTTGAATGAAAGACTTACAAAGGAAGATCCCGTTCATGGGTCATGGAACGTCAAAAACATTTCTGAAACAACAGTGTGGTGCGATGCAAGCAGTTTAGCTGTTGGCATAGTTTTGGAAGTGGCTGGGGAAATAGTAGAAGACTGTTCGTGGCTGAGGAAACAAGATGATACGGCTCACATTAATCTTGCAGAGTTAGAAGCCGTGATAAAAGGAATTAATCTAGCAACAAAATGGGGATTCGAATGTATTAACATAAAGTGTGATTCGGTTACTTTTGTCGGTTGGTTGAGATCCTTAATTATCGGTGACAAACCCGTTCGAGTACACGGTCTTGGAGAACCACTTGTTCGTCGCCGGTTGTCATTAATTGAAGACCTTGTGAAGGAGTGCAATATAAAATTAAAACTTTTCCTGGTAAAGTCAGCAGAAAACAAAGCCGATGCTCTTACGAGGGTACCACAGAACTGGCTGCATGCAAACCATTCTGCAATGACAGCAAACATTGTACTGCCTGATGTGAAGTCGTTTCATAATCTTCATCACTTTGGAGTCAATCGAACACTTTATTTGATGAAACAAACATATCCGAAGGAGAAAGTTTGCAGAAAAGACGTTGAATCAGTCGTGAAAAGTTGCGAAAGATGTTTATCGGTGGATCCTGCGCTGATTAGATGGGAAGAAAGAAATCTTGAAGTTAGAAAGAGCTGGCATCGTTTGGCTATTGACATAACCCACTACAAATCAGAGATTTACTTGTCTATTATTGACTGTGGAAAAAGGAGCAAGTTTGCAATTTGGAGAAGGCTACAGAACGAGAAAGAAACAACAGTGTGCTTCCATTTAGAAGAAATATTCCGAGAAAGAGGACCTCCGTGGCAAGTTCTACTTGACAACAGCAAGACTTTTCGCTCAAAACTCGTTGGTGAATTATGCACAGATTGGGGAGTGTTCATCTTGTTTCGTTGCGCTTACAGGCCATCTGGAAATGGAATTGTTGAACGTCATCATCGCACAATCAAGCGCATGGCAGCCAGAAGTGGCAAAGACCCGTTAAAAATGGTGTATTGGTATAACATAGCTCCCAGAAAAAATGGCGAGGAAACATCGCTCCCCTACAAAGCTATATTTTCCTACGAGTGGAAACCACACACAATTTCTGCCAAAACTAACGCGGAAGTTCTCCACAACTATACACAAGGACAAGAAGTATTTGTAAAACCACCTGACTCAAAATGCACGAGCAAATGGAACAGAGGAAGAGTCTCAGATGAAGGACGAGGAGTTTCGGTAGAAATCAATGGATTGCCGAGAAACATGTCGGACGTCCGTCCTGCTCCCATTGTAGCTGACTTGTCTATCAGAGAATCGGAAGAACCCATCACGGATAACCTAAATCTCCGAAGATCGACGCGAGTGCGGAGGTTTCCGAATAAGTATGCGGACTTTGTGATCTAGAGATCAAGGGGTGTTGTAATTAGTGTAAATAACTGTATTATATATAAACTATTGTTGTATTGCGACAGAAGGAACGTTGTGGGTGTGTCATTTATTACATTGTATATAACGTTTATAATGTTTATTATACCCTCGGGGTATTTGCAAATGTATATATATTGGGTTAAGATATTTACAAAGTGTGTGAGAAAAATAAATATAGAATTAATATTACACTGTTGACATTCCTATATTAATGAATGGCAACCCTCTCACTGAGCTTATTATTTTTATATCAATGAACATAAAATTTTAAGTACATTGTAATATGTGGTTTCTTTAAACTTTTCAAATTAATTTTTTTTATAGATATATATCTATATACATCTATATATATATATATATATATATATATATATATATATATATATATATATATATATATATATATATATATATATATATATATATATATATATATATATATATGTATGTATATATGCATATATTAGTGATGTGCCATCGGCAAAGGCCGATTAAGGCTAATTATAAAGTTTAATGTATGTATATAAAGGTAATATCTTAATATTAGGTATGCAACTTGCATATATAAGGTGTGCCTATGCACCTGTTTAGTTTGGCTTAATAGTCAATACCGATGCATCGGCCAATGCCGATTAATCAACCGATGCCATCGGCCGATTAATTGGCCGATGGTTTAGCTAATTAATCGATTGCTGGTTACCAATAGCATATGTTAGTAGGTTGAATCACTTCTGATGAATAGGAAAATGTTAAATAAGTAATTTAAATCCTTAATATTATTATAATACCCTTAAACAAATACATTAAACTTATTATTAGCCACAATCGGCATTAGCCGATGGCACATCACTAGCATATATATACAACCCTCAGAATTAGGGTCGGCTTTTGGCAATGCCGACCTAACTGCTGATCTGAATGTGTATGAGGTCAGCAAAAGATTGCTGACCTTATTTCTATGTTATATGGTAAGACCTTTGCATCAAATAATTTTTGCTGACCTGATGCCAACCTCTATAAAATTGAGGTTGGCAAATTATTGCTGACCTTGTTTTTCCTAATTCCAAGTGTTGTATATATATGTATATCTATCAGAGTGTTAACCAGGAATAAATTTAATACAGCGTTTTGACGAAATTGGGAATTTGTCAAAATATTTTCTAATCCCCCTCCTCTCCCTGAATTTAAAATGTGTTTGGAATTTTCTTTTCTTATCTTTTTTCTTATTTTACTCCATTTCAGCGCTGCATACATGGATTGGATAATGCCAAAAAAAATATATATGTTGTCTGTAACATTTATTGAAGATAAAATTTAATTGGCAACACAAAATTTAATTGGCTTTACAACAACACGGCAAACTGAACTCAAATTTTTAAAGATATATTAAGAATTATATATTTTTATACTATTTTAATTAGTGTATATTAATTGATTATTCTTAAGAATTGTATATTTGACTTTTTAATCTTAATATATCATTGCCACTTTCATTATAAGAGCATTCTTTTAAATATATATTTCTTTTTCACTGGTGCCACCAGTGAAAAATAAATATATATTCAAAAGTTGTGCAATTGCATAGTTATACCAATAGCGGGAATTTTATTTCAAGTTTTGCACAATTAATAAATTAGAATTACTTATGCTATTTTCGTTAAATTAAGTTAAAACATCATATATAGTATGTAAACTGATCCTTATAAAATTCTTTATAATATGATACAATATTTCTAGGGGTTATATATACCCTTACAGGCCTTGTTTTAAATAACGAATGCTTAATGCATTAGCTTAATGTGAGTTGGACATCATAAAACTCTCTTTATCTTTTTATTTTTTAAAGACATCAAAACTACTGCATTATTAAATTTCCGTCAAACGCAACCATAAAAAAATAACTCAATTAACAAAAAACAATAAAGAAATGTTTTATTGAAATGTTTATTTTCTTTAAATTTTTTAAATTATTATTAAATAATTAAATGAAATATTAAATTTTTTTAAATGTTTTACAAACTTTTTTTTTCTCAACATAAATATATGCATTAAAAAATTAATTTATTATTTAAAATATGATTTTTTTTTATTATTATATCTTAGTTTTTAATTTCTGCTTTGTTACTAAAAAACAATTTTTTATTTTTAAAAAGTTAGGGAGTAAAAAATTAAAAAATTAACATTTTATTAATTTACTTTACCAGTGATTTGTATTTGTTACCTGCAAGTTTTGTACGTTCAAAACATATGTATTCTGCAAATTTTTGATGCAGCCTTAGAATTCGTCTACAATTTTTAGTAAAAGAAAAAAAAAATAGTATAGGACAGAATGGCAAAAAATATTGCGATAAAAATGAGCTCTTTATTTTTTCAAGAAATAGTAAAATTAAAATATTGAACAATATTTATTAATATTTTAAAATAAAATTGACAGTTAAGTTCTACTCAAGCATAAACTTTAGTTTTATTATTTATATAAACTTATATATTATATATATATATATATATATATATATATATATATATATATATATATATATATATATATATATATATATATATACAATATTATACAGTATATATTTTCTATCAGTTAATTATTTCACGAAGAGTGTCTGTTAAAATATTATCTTTGCTATCAATATCACTATCTGTGTCATCTGTATCTCTTATTTCAATTATTTGATCAAAGTCTACTAAACTTTTCTGAACTTCTTGATCAGATGTAGTAGTTAGACATTTTCTATGCTTTTGCATATATTTTGTGAGAGAACTCTCAATAATTTTGTTTTAATCTTCAACTGACCAAAGACTATGGTTTCCAAGAATTACAACACAATCAGCAAGTGCTTCGTGACTCAAAGAGAGTCTTTTATCTGATAAAATATTTGTGACAGTGCTAAATGTCCATTCAACTTGTGAATTCGATCCAGATATACTCATAATTAATGAAACAAGGCAACATACATTTTTAAATTGAATATAAAATTTTTGAAAAATAATTTTCCACAAATTGTGCACCGGGTGACAGTCAAATTCAGTTAAATAAAATGGTTAAAGATCGGTTTGTGTGCTAACTTTATTGGAAAGTCTGAATATTGCACATACCTTTAACATATTAAAAATTAAAAGAATAATTTAAATAACTTTTTAATCAATTTTTTTTTTTTAAGCTTTAAGGATTTTTCTGTTCACTTTTTGAATAGCGCATAAGCTGTTAATTATGTAAAGCTGCTGTTAAGAATAAATACATTTTGAATAAATAAATATTTTATATAAAGTATGACATTGCAAGACCTTATTTTTATTATATATTTTGTATTGGTTTGCTTCAAGCGTGTTTGCGTTCAATAATTGTGCTTTTCAAGCAAAACAATCGATCATTACCATAAAACAAAATAAAAATAAAAATAACATAAACAGCAATAATATAAAATATAACTTTTTTGTTTTTTGTTATTCACTTGTTTTTACTGTTCAATAGAGGTTTAAGGAATTTCTTTTTATTGCTATGAAACTTTGTATAAATAAATATACTTGGGCTTGCTAAATAAAAAAATGATACATGAAAAAATTTATTGCAACATTTAATTATAAATATTTCTTTTATGGTTTTCTTTTAAGTTTCATTTAGTAACTTTGTATACAAAGCAAAAATTGAATAAACTTGTTTTTTGTTACTAATAACAATAAACAACTTTATTAATGATTTTTCATAAAATTTGCCATTATTTATCAAAATATATAGTATACTATGTATTTTGATAAAAAATAGCTTAATAAAGCTTAAGTTTTTTCATTAGTAAATAGCGCATATATCCAACATAATTGTCATTCAAACTTTTTTACATAATCGTCATATATACATAATAAAGTGGTTTTTTGTAAAATTAATTACTTTTTTATCTTACCGCTTAATAGAGCAATTTAAAAGTTTAAAAAATATCAAAGTTACTTCATGTAAATCGCTCTAGGCGTACGTAATTCATACGCAAATTGCCGGCAACTTAACGCTTTAAAACAAGTGCTGCCTTGTTATTCAAGTAATATAAAAAACAGTTAAAAAAAAATTAAATAATAAAACTTCAATGTAATGTGCTCTTGCACCTTAAATAAGAAAAATAAGGTTTCCAAAACGACAATGTGATGCAATCACCATTGTCTTCATTCAAACTACCTTCATTTGGAAACACTGGTGATACTGTATTTCCAAAAACTCTCTCATTTTTCTCTTAAAATAGTCTGCCCCTACTTTAACTGTGTTGTTTTTATTCCAGCCAAAGGCACCATGGCAATTTTCGGAATGCCCCGCCTTGGCTAAATTTTTTTGTTTTCCCTCAAAAGTTTCCCTCAATATGCATGTTGAAACCTTGAGTTTTGTTTCACCTACATAGAATTTTCTAAACAAAAGCTCCAGTTTGTAGGCTCCAGGGTAAGAGTTGCTGGGAAGTCGAGACTTGTTTTTTTGAGTTATTCATTGTCCAAGGTTTTTTGGTGATTTAAAAACTGGAGTATACCCTGCATTTTTAAATATCTTTTTTAATTGAATACTTAATTTTTGGTACCTATGGTAGAGAAATATAATTAAATTCTAGTTTTTTGATGTTATTGTTGTTGTTTTGTTGATTATTTTGCTTGTTGTTTTTTTTATTTTTTGACAATGTTTTTCATCAAAGTATTTTTGTATAATGACCATTTTCTATGAATATTTCTGTAAGAAACTTTAATTCATGGTTTTTATGTTCTTTACTGCATAATGCAAAAGCTCTTTGGATAAAACTTTTAAATACATCATAAATTATTTTTGAAACATGACAAAAATACAGCTTTATTTGCACATTTGTTATTGCAACCTTGCGATAGATGTTTAAAAGATGTATTCTGGATTTGTTGTTTGATATTAAGGGATCAAGAAAATTTATGGTGTGCGAATCACTTTCTTTTTCAATTGTAATTTGATATTTGTGTATTGATTATTTAACAACTCGAGAAAACTCTGATTCTGTCTCATTATTAAAACGGGAATGGATATTGTCAACATACATTTTAATGATTTTACATATATTGGTGGTGTAAGATATTGTGCCTGTATTAACGCTTTTTCTTTATAATGTTGTAGAAAACTCTCTGCCGTTACTACCATTAATGATAAACCTATAGGATCAGGATCTTTTAATGTGTATATGTTGTTTTCGTGTAAAAAATAACAATTTGACAAACACAAATTTAAAAGTATTTTCACTTCTGAAAATGATAATTTTGAATTGAATACAGGGCTATTACGGAGTTGTTCTAATAAATATCAATTGATTCTTTAATTGTTATTTGAAAGGTAAAGATTAACACTATTGAAATAAACTTGAAATTCACCAGGATCAATATACCATGATTGAGCACATTCAACAAATTGTTTTGAATTTTGAAGTTTTATTTTGTTAAGATTGGAGGTAGGTTAAATGAGATTTACTAAATAATTGGATAATTTATACGTAAATGACACTATTGTGCTAACTATAATTCGCATTAGGTAGTTATTAGTTGAATTATGTGCTTTGATGACACCATATAATCGTGGAGGAGTGGCATCACTTGAATAAATTGATCTATATTCATTTTTTGTAAACTTTGTTTTCAGATTTCGTAAAGTATTCTGAGCTTTGCAAAGGAGTTTTGAGTTGGATCATAGTTTATAAGTTATACTTATTATATCCATATATGGAACTTTACTTGGAATAGGAACAAAGTTAGGTCCTAAATCAAGTAATTTTTTGTGATGTGTTGGGATATTATCAGCACATAAATTAGGTGTGGTAACACCTAATTTATGTGATTGTACTTTTTATGAAATTGTACTTTTTATGAAATTGTACTTTCTTTTATCGTTATCTTTATATCTACTACTACTGTTACTACTACTTTTGTTACTACTACTACTACTACTACTACTACTACTACTACTACTACTACTACTACTACTACTACTACTACTACTACTACTACTACAACTACTACTACAACTACTGCTACTACTACTACTACTACTACTACTACTACTACTACTACTACTACTACTACTACTACTACTACTACTACTACTGCTACTACTACTAATTTAATTACCTAAAAACTTATCTAATATGTTAACCTTTAAAAGTTATGTTATTTTCCTATTGGTATTTAATAATAATTAATTTTTAATAATTTTCAGAATTATTATTAAATTTTAATTTATGATTTAGCTAACTTTATTTGGAGAATGGGATTTTTTCAATTGGAAATGTTAATTTTATGAGCATTTAGGAACACCGCATTTGACAGGACCCCACATGGCTAGTTCACACCCTGTCTATGTATATATATGTGCAGGCCTTGATGGGAAGCAAGAGCTTATGCTCTTGCTCTTGCCCACACTCCTCTAAAACAGTTTATGGGAGTAATTTATGGATCTCGCTAAAGTATAATTTTTTCTCAAAAATATAATTATCATTGTAACTAAAATTAAAGGCGCAGTCATTTTAAAATTATTTGTAATAATTCTTAAAATGCCTGCATACTATTACAATAAGAAAATATAAGCAGTAAAAACAACGCTCGTCTAGAGAATCTTTTCATGCTTCAATAAATGACACTTATTATGTATATATTCTTGTAATATTAACGTATCAAACATATGCTTGACTTGGGGCAACAAATCTGTGAACGTGCAAACTTATTTTTAAAAAAAGACAGAAAAATAAATGTTACATTTCTATATTTTTGCATATATAAACATTGTCATTTGCTTAAATGCTTTACTTCATTGATTTTTTTTTCATAATTGCAAATTTGTTCATAAATAAATGAATTTGCAATTACTTTAAAAAAAACCATGCTTAAACATTATTGTTCCTACAGTGTGTTTTTTTAATTTGCTTATTTTCTTAAAGTGAAGTAATATATATTTTAATCCAAACGGCACATAAAAAAACATAAATGAAAAATATATATATATATATATATATATATATTTTTTTTTTTATCAAGTCACAGTTCCTAGGTGTTACTATTTAGGTGTTATAATATTATTGGTTTACCTTACATAATTTTTCTAGCTTTATCCGTATTTGATTGTTTAGAATTAAACTTTTTATCGTGCATTTGTTATGGTCTCAAATATATGTTAATTCGGACCGTAGAGAAATCCTTATTTTAAAATATGTTTTCCCGCTGTTTACATTAATTACATTAACATATTTGCATGTTAAAAGACTTTTTAAATGTTTGAAACGATTTTTTAAGTTTAGAATTAATATGTTTATTATAGTTTTTATTTTTTATTGCATGTTTAACAACACCAATAATATGATATTTTTTATTAACTTATTATTAAATACTTATTTATATAAATAAACATGATATTTTTTTTTAAAGTTTTAAAAAAGAAATGTCAAAACAACTTATATTTTATTTTTAGCTCCTTTTATTTTAATTTCTTCAAGTTTATATGTTTCTTTATTTGTAAATAAATTTAGCAAACTAAATTGAGAAAAATACATTATTTAGTATCAATGGATAATAATTTACAATCCTTAGGTCATTGCATATGTAACAAGTATAAAACCAAAATTTTGTATTTAATAATTAATTTTTTTAATGAGTAAACATAGCTAGCGCAATAGCCAAAAGCTCTCCAAAGATGCTGCTTAGAGGAGCATTTCGCATGGCGAGCCAAATTCTCAGTTTATCAAAAACCTTGAACACTGTTATAATCTTCAATTTATCATATTGCAAAAATTAATGAAAAAAAAACAATAAATTTACTACTGCAAAAATAATAACAGTCAAAACATACATATTTTAAATTTTTGTTTGTTTAAACACCAGGCAAGTTAAGGATTATAAATAAAAAAAGAAGTTATTAAAAAAAAAAAGGTGTGAAAGTTTTACTAAAGGTGTGAAAGTTTTGTACAGTAATTTAAAAATCAACCAATAAAAAATTATACTAAAGCTATTTGTGCATTGTATGAAGCATTAAAATCAATTTTGTTTAGGGGGAAACTTTGAGGAATAACTTATTTAAAAATTTAAATGTTTTAAATTAGAAATTAATTAATTGACAATAAAAATAATAATAAAATAATATATTTTAAAATAAGTTATTAGAGTTTTTTTTGTTTTTGTTTTAAAATTTGCAGTTGTTTTTTAATATTATATTGTACTGTATGCTTTATTTTTCTAGTTTATTCATATATATATATATATATATATATATATATATATATATATATATATATATATATATATATATATATATATATACACACACACATATCAGGGTGTAAACTAGCCCTGTGTGGCCTGTCAAACGGAAAGTTTGAGTAAGTCAGGTTTGTATGTTGTTGTTTTTAATTTTAGACATGATTCCAAGTTGGGCATTTCCAAAAAATATAGCATGAAACTCGTATATGTTTTGTCTATTATTTTCAAAATGATAAAACTGGCGATCTTCAATTTGCTCTCATTTAATTCTAACCTATTTATGTATTTTGTAAACAAAAAATGGTATACATTAGTAACCTTAATAAAGAATAAATTAAGTTTGAAACTGAATCATGCACAGAACAGAAAAACTCAAATTTTAGTTACTAGATAAATAAACTTTATTTCCTTAAAAAAATATAAGTTTCAGCGTTATATATATATTTTTAAATTATGTTTTAAACATTAGTAAAGCTTTCCAGAAAGTTACAGGATTGCACTATGTTTCAAAGAGTCACAGCAATCATTTAAATACAGTTCATGAATGATCACGCACGGAAGTCACGCATGGAAGTTGCAAATTGGTTAATTTCATGTAGATATTTTTAAGAAAATAAATTGCTTAAGAGTATTTTAAGTGAAATATTATACTTCTTTGACTCATATTTAGTATATTTTCAATGAGAAATGGCAGTTATCAATTATTTCTAGCTAAAGTATAGCGTTTTGAAAATTGTTGTTTATTTTTAAACAGTAGTGATATTATTTCGCAAAAAAAATAAAATGTTAAAAATATATATATTTAATTTATTTAGGTAGCCTAAAATATGATAAAAATATTTTTGTTATAAAAGTTTTTTAAGAAAATCATAATAGTATGCATATTGCTTTAAGTCTCAGCTTTTAATTGCTAAAACAAAGAAAAATAAAAAATCACACACAGAAATGGAAATCCCCTCTTGATAATGTTCATGCTTGAAAAAGATTGTTCGCATATATATGTAGAACCAAAAAGGGAAAGAACAGCAAACGCAAGCTTTTTCAGCTGATCCTAAGAGTCAGGAATACTATTCCAAATGTTGAAAATGATCATGTCTTCCTTCTCCAGGTCATTCAAAGCAGACCACTTGTGTTGTGAACTAAAATCACATTTTATCTTCTCCAATATTTCCAATTCAACACAAAGTCATTCGAATTTAGAGCGGCATATCTCCTTGTTTTTTAAATCCAGCAATTGTATTTCAAAGCTACCAATTTCAATTTCAAAAGGAGTAAATTTCAAAATTATCGTAGCATTAAGAGGATTTTTGACAAATGCTAAAGTTGGTCTGCTGTTTTTAAATTCCTGAAACCTGCTGAGAAATGCTTCCCTCATATTTAAAATTATTGTTTTAAAATGGTGTTTATCAATAGGGGAATTATTTTCTTGATGCTCACAAAATGAAACAATGTTTTCCTTTCAAAATTCTGGGCAATAATGGACAATTTGTTTTTAAATGTTATTACTTCTTCTAACATCGAAAAAATTAAGTTTCCTTTCCCTTGTAGTTTATGATTAAGCTGATTTAGATGAGGCGTAATGTCTGCCATAAAATAAAAGTTTTGGATCCACTGGATAGTGAATGCTCTTCTTAAGGAGAAATGTTTTAATTTCCAGAAAAAGGGACATGAAACGGTTTAAAACGTTCCCTCTTGATAACCAAGATTAATGTATTCACTTTCCATTTCAAATAGCATTTGCAATGTCTTCTCCACGCGTCTAACCCTTGAGTGGCAATAATCCTAAAAGTTCTTCTTTAGGGCCCGAATGAGACATAAATCTTACAAAAAGTGAAACTTACGCTGTATCATTGAAGTCACAAGACTCGTCAATTGCTATTGACAAAGCCGAAATCAATTTCAGATCTTTGATATGCTGGGTGGTTATATTCGAGCACATTTTAAATTTCTATCTTTAATGGTTTTTGCAGACAATGGTACCTCTTTAATTCTTTTCAGAATATCTGCTTTGTTCTTAAAATTCTGAAATAGCTCTTCAAATGCATTTATAAAACAAATTTTTATGTATTCGCTATCTGTGTACGGTTTCCCTCTCTTAGCAATCTCATGGCTAAAAACAAAACTTGCCATATTAATATTGTTGGAAGATTGCTCCCAGTTATTAAACACAGAAGTTGACAACTTTTAACTCTTCTGAAGTTCCTCAATTGCTTTCTTCCTTGCATCACCAGTAGGATATTTAGTGCTGAATGACACGTGCTTTCTTGTAAAGTGCCTCTCTAAATTTGACTTCTTGTTATGCGCGAGTTTCTCTTTACAAATAAGTCATGTCAGAAGTCCATTAAAGTTTTGAATAAACGTAAAATTCTTGGTCCACTCAACTTTAAAGTCGCGGTTTTCATCTTCTGTTTTTCTTTGCTTTTTTTTTGTAGCCATGTTAATTGGGGTGCCTATCAAAATAATATTTTGTTTACAAAATAATATTGCTTAAAATCACACAGTTATTTATGACAGAAAAACTGTAAAAATGCACGTTTAAGAAGAAAATACATTGAAATCGTAACGTGGTGTTAAACAATAAGTGACAATAGTTATAGAGAATATGTTTGCGGGAATAAGCGTATTCTATGTAAGAAGGACTGTTCATAATTTAAAAATATATATAACAGAAGGTTGTATTCAAAGTTCACATAAGAAAAAGACAAAAGTTGTTCAGTTTTTAACAGAAGACATGGAATTTATTGTGTTACATAGAAGAACATCGCAGCTTCATCGATGAAGCGCGATATTTCAATGTATCCTACAGTTGCATATTTTTATGGAATTTCCCCATTTCTATTAATATTTATTATAATAAATTTAGTAATTGCAAATCTAGTAATAAAGATTTTGATTTCTAACTATTTGTGACTTTATTTATAAAATCATAGGATTACTGTTAAAAGTAAGCATACTTTTAATATTCATCACACATAAAATGAAAAATGTACATAAAACCCTCGAGATATTAGTTCAATTTTCTACAAATCAATATTATATCAAAAGATTATTGTCAATAAAGCTTTAATTATTTGTGACAACCATTTCAGAAAAATATTGTCTAATAAGTGACAAGTGTTTTGACAAATATTTTTTTTAATTTTATAAAAATGTTTCCACAGCGACCTATGATACACTATCTCTATCCCTTTATAACTAATTTGTTGACATTTTTTAATTTAAAAGTATACATAGGGCAGTTGTATATGTCTATCAAGACCTATGTATACTTGAAAATAAAAGAGCCCTGTATATAGCAGTTGCATTCTGTGTAGTGTTGTTACGTTCTAGAAAATCAGTTACGTTCTGTACGTGTAGTTACGTTCTAAAAAGGAGATATTTTTAATAGAAGATGTGAACCATCAAATCACCGGTTCGAAACTTCCCTCTAATGGACAAGTACTGGGATTTTGTTCTATAATATTCTTAAAGTGAATTTTAGTGTCAATGAAAGTGTAAAACTTACCATTTGTGAGTGTAATAACTTTTTTAATAAAAATTCTTTTCGCTGTGACTGCACATATTTTGGTAAAAATTTGAATGGCATAACATTGAAAACTAATTAAATTTCAATTAGTAAATCTCTTTGAAAGCATAACAAACTATATATCATTAGAAGGCTAAGCAAATAAACTTTTTAATTTAATAAGTTTTTAACACGCATCATTTGATAACCAGAAACAACCTCAAACCCCGGATAACTCGAACTTCCTGTAACTCGAAGTACTTTCAAGTTCCCCTTGAACCCTAACTAATACTTTCTCATAAAAGTTACTTGATAACTCGAAGGATCATTAAAGTCTCAGGTTACTATGAAATATGGCGTTCTAAAAAATATGCTGTCAACATGGATTAAAAATAAAGAAAAAATTTTCAATTCTAGGAGATGCAAGAGAACAAGTCAAAATATATGAGAATTAAAGTAGGAACATTTTCAAATTTAGATAATCTTTTTTTTAAATGGCTTTTAACTGAAAGGAGTAGAAGCATAGTAGTATCAGCATCAAATCTTAAACAAGCGGCCATGTATTTCAGGCACCCCCTCCCCCTTTTGTAAGTCTGTATAAAACAAGTCATGTTTTACGTATAACATTTATTAAAAACTATACTCTAACCCTGAATCCAACAATAAAGTTTACTTTTTTGAAAACCATAACCTAACCAAACCCTAAGCCAAACTAACTAAGGGTCATGGTTAGAGTTTGGTTAGGGTTATATACAATATTTGTTTCGTATAAGACTTTTTACGGACTAATGATATATTATATAAACTAAATGTCTAACTTGCAGGATTTTATTGGACGGAAAATGAAGCTGCTTTTTTTTGTTTGTAAATATAGTCTCCCATTTGTAAAATGGGCAAAATTCTGAAGCCGAAGTGTGGAATAAAAGTTGAAAATGCAAGTCAAAAGTTCCCAATAAATTAATAATTATGAAATACTTATAAAAGTTTTTTTATGAGTCTATGTTTATTAAAAAGTATGATAAATCATAAAAATGCTTCTAAAGTGTCTGTCATTTCACTTTTCTATTCAAAGCTTTAATCCCTTTCTAATAAAAAGTAAATTTAGGAATCATAAATAAAATTTTACAAGTATTCTAATTTCCTCTTAACACTTTTACATAAATAGTATTTATATTTAAAATACATTTACTTTATTTAAAAAAAAAGAAAAGTTAATAAATATTTGTTTACAAATTTAATCCACCATTGTAAAAAGGGCAAAAGCGACTTCACTTTTCAGATCAAAGTTAGACATCTAGTTTATATAATATATCATTGTTATGGGCTTACTAAAGGGGAGTGCGTTAAATACACGTCCGCCCTAAATACGAAAGCGAGAGAACTTGCTGAAAGATTATGATTAAATGATTTCAAACGTCTGATGGTTGCAAGAAAAATTGTTGGAAAAACAGATATGTTTCTTTCAAGACGGTTTGTGGAGAGGGTATCTCTTGTACAGCTGATATGACCATGTCATGAAAAGAAACAAATCTCCCTACAATTTTATCCAGATAAAAATTTGATGAAATTTATAATGCAGATGAATTTGAATTATTTTTTAGTATGCAACCTAATAAGTCACTAAATTTTTGATCTGATGCTTGTATTGAGGGAAAGCACATTAAAATTTGTCTTAATGGGATGGTTGCAACAAATGCAGCTGGTGACAAAATTCCTATGTTTGTAATAGGTAAATCAAAATCATCTTGCTGTTCCATAGGAGTTGAGCACTTGCCTTGCAGATACAGAAATCAAAATAAAAGCTGGATGAATAGCGCACTGTTCAAAGAGTGGATATGGGAAATGGATACAAAGTTTACAAAAGAAAAAAAGAAAATAGTTTATAATAAATAACTGTCCAGCACACCCAACGATTGATAATCTAAAATCTATTGAGCTTATTTTTTTACTGCCAAATACCACATCTAAACTTCAATCAATGGATCAGGGCGTTATACACTCTTTGAAAGTTTATTACAGATCTTTGGCATTACAAAGACTGGTCATAGCTATTAATAAAAGAAAAGATCTTCCTATTTTTCGATTTAAGATGCAATAAAAATGCTTGATCTTTCATGATAAAAAGTGAAAACCTCAACCATCATTAATTGTTTTACAAAATCAGGAATTTCAGAAGATCAACAGAAAGCCCATCAGGAGAAAGATAATGACCTATTTAAAGAGCTTTAAAATAAGGTAGAAAAGCTTAATAATTTTTACCCTCCAGGTACAACAGTTTAATTTGTCATTTCTGCAGATGAAAACTTAATGAGCGCAGTACCTTTACTTACAGATGAACAGTTGATAGAGGAAGTAAATAATGCACCAAATGAACATGATGCAGATGACAAGAAAGATAATGATGATAATAATGTGATCGATCCAGTTTGCCTAAAAGTTACTGATATTCGGGAAGCACTGCAAGTTTTGTATGACTATATGCCCTTCAATCTTAGTGGTGAAGATTTTCAACAAAAGCTCAATGCAGTCTCAAATATATTCGATAGAGACATTTTTTAAAAATTATGACATCGTCACATTTTTAAATTTATAATATATTGCTTTTACCTTTAAAATTAATGAATTGAAATGTTTTCACTTATTTAACACTAGAACTATTTTCTTGGTCCCTTAGAGATATTGAGAGTTCACTGTACTTACCTAAATATTTATTCTACGAGTTAAATTTTACAGTGTTAACATTGCTTTATTTTAGAACTAAATTTAAAGAAGTTGTTTTTATTTATTAAGGATTTCTCAAGATTTTCTACCTTTATCAAGTGATAACTTTCTATAATTACACAATATGGCTCTTATTTGTTCTTGATTATGTAGAGAATTGATTACCATTTAAAATAAATATTTATGTACAAAAAAGGATAAATTATGAAGCATACTCAAAAGCTGTTACCAGTGGCCTAAAAATTTATAAGAATCAAAAGCTGCTGTCAGCGGCTTGCTGTAGTGAAATAGTTAATTACTGGAAAAAGAAACTAGTTATATTATACCAAGTTTATAAAGATTTGCAAAAAAATGTCAGAGTGCAGATTCTCTGTTGTGATACTACTGTTTAAAATACAAGCTGTATCAATGGTGCATGTGTGCTTCTCTAACAAAAACTGGATAGAGAAATGCTTATTTTTGTGTATTTTATAGTATTAAAAAGTGTGTTTGAAGCTTGAAGCAAAAATCAGCCAAGTAACTACAACCCCAGACATTCTGTTGTTTAAAAGTTCTGAGAAAACTGGAAAAATGTTGGTACTTTTATCTTGCTTAAATGTTTCAGAAATTGGTAAACTGCTAGAATTTTACCTATTTGAATTTACTAAAGAAATAGCTAGAGATGACTATCATGAGTTAATTGAGCTTTCAATAATATTTCTTGGTGGAGATACAGAAAAGAAATTTAAGATTTAGCCTCCAGGTGCTATGCATAAAGCTCAGTGGATGGCAAGAGCCATTTATTTGTTAAAAATATCATTACTAAGCTCCCATTTCAGAATTTCAAACAAGGATAAGGCAGCTTTGTTCAATGTCTGTCTGTTTATTGTGACATCCTACGTTAAATGCTGATTTTAAGACATTTTAACAATAAAAGCACCTTATCAGGACTTATGTTCTTTGAAGTCCATGAAAGCTAAAAAAAACATTAGACAAGTATTTCCAAAGCAGCTGTGCAGAAGTTTTGCCAGCATTTTTGGTATTTGACAGATGAAGTGTCTGTTTCGTCTTTATTTGACAATGATTTCGATCATCAAAACTAAAGTAAAAATGGCTGCTAACTTAGCTAAAGAAAACCCATCCATAGAAAAACATTGCATCCATAGAAAAACTTTGTGGCCCACTTTTTAGTATGTCTTATATGTAAATTATGCTTTGATTTTCTTTTATAGTTTACCATATGATTGATAACCATTTCTTCTGTTTTAATTTTAAAGAAAAACAACAATAACCTCTCTGTCAAAAGCAAGTTCCTATCTAATCGATTCAAAATGGATGACAGTTTTCTGAAAAAGAACCCTTCCTTATGGTTTTTATGATTTATTCCAAAAAAAAAAAAACTAAAATAGTATAACACTGAGAGCAGTTAATGAGACAACAGAAAAAGTGGTTAAACTAATACAAGACTTTTATGGTTTAATCACTGTCGAAAAGGAGCAAAAGCAATTTTTATTAAGTTGCATACAAGAACACAGAAACATCGTCGGGGATAGTGCAAATCTGCATAACTAGCATTGGCTACTATATTTGGATATTAATAATTTTAACAACAAATATCTATTGTTGACATTACAAAAAACGTGAATAATACTCTTTATACTAAAATGAAATCAAAATCTGTTGAAATAAAAAAAAATTTAAATTTTAAACTTTTCCAGTTAAAAAAATGTACTGTAGATACGTGGTATTATCCAATGCTAGTTATGTGGTTTTGCACTATCCCCGACAATATATCCTGATTGTAAAAAGCAAACTTTGAAAAAAAATTTAGTTAATAATGTCTTTTACTATAAATACATAATAAATGTTGTAAATCTGTTTTATTTACTGAATATAAATAATGAACTCTATTGAAAAAATGTCCCTATAGCTCCATGCTAACTTTTCAACTTTAACTTTGGCATCAAGTTGGCATGGGTTATTCTTATCCGATCTCAATATTATTTAATATATAAGTTTTTGGAGTCAAATGAAAAAAAAAATAGAGGGTATGCGTTTTGAAATTCGAAAAAAAAATTTCACCCTTATTACCTAGAACACTATATATATATATATATATATATATATATATATATATATATATATATATATATATATATATATATATATATATATATATATATATATATATATATATATATATATATATATATATATAATTAAACTATAAAACATAAGCAACATGTTATTTATGTTTTACACCAACAAATTTATTAATACAATTAGATTAATATTAAAGAAATATCAAAAATTTGATGCAAAACAGCTGTACAGCTGCATTCTACACTAAAGTAACCGATTGAGACATAATATTACATCTCAAATTGAGGCATCAATTGTAATGTTATGTAAGAAAATCTCTATTTGAGACCTAATTAAAATCTCTTTTTTTTTACATTATGTTGCTTAATTGGTTACGCTTTTGTAAACTATTCAACTTTTAAAAGTGTATCCAATTGATGCCCAATGTTGCGAATTGAAACTTTTTTTTTTTTAATGTAACAAAGTAACCAATTGAGAAAAACAATTTACAATAACAAATAAAATAGCAATATATCAACAA
Organism: Hydra vulgaris; assembly: GCF_038396675.1. NCBI lineage: Eukaryota > Metazoa > Cnidaria > Hydrozoa > Anthoathecata > Hydridae > Hydra > Hydra vulgaris. The sequence goes on along the minus strand of NC_088920.1, from coordinate 59,811,815 downwards.
TAAACAAACAATTACTGCGTTATCAAGTTTATTTAATTAATATTTTATTAAAAGTAAGACCATGCAATCTTATACCATATGTAACTGATTGAGACATAATGTAACTTTAAAATGTTATAGGGATATTTTTTGACTTTTTTTATAAAATGCGATATCCTACTTGATCATCATAATAAATATTTTGCTCATAATAAATTGAAATAGAATATGTGATAAGAAAAATTTTATTTCAGTAAAAAGTAAAAGTAAAGTAGCCACAAATAGTTAAAGAAAAAAACTTTAAAATTTGAATTACTTTCTTGCAATTTATTCTTAGATGACCAAACTTACATGGCGGTTGAACATAGGCAATTTAACATTGTTTAATAACATAATATAAATGATGATTGCCTAATGAAAGCTTAAAGGTTCAGTATAAAGTTTAGTAGGTGTTAATTACTATTACTTCATTTATTTAATATTTAGCTCATCAAAAGTTATGTTTCCTTTGGTCAGAGAAGTATTATGGTATTTTTTTTTAATTATTATTATTTTTTTTTTTTTTAATACAATTAACAAATTTTTAAAATTTTATATAGTTAGATGTAAATTTGCAAACATAAGAGAACAACAAGTATTCTTTCTAAAAATTTGTTAATTAATTTTTTATTTAGTCATTGTAATTTTTTTTTTTTTTAAATTAATAATTTAAACAACTAAAAAAATCAATGAGCCAGAAGTGCTTTATTTTTAGTTTTCGCCTCTATCTCTTTTCTTTAAGTATGCTTAAGTAAGCTATCATCTTCCATCATGTTCCACTTTTCAATAATCAATCTTGTGTGTGTGTTTTTTTTTGTTGTTCAGCAAAATCTTTTTGCTGTAACTGTTTTTTCTGCTAAAAAAGCTTTCATTATTCTAGCTTTTTTGCTTTATTCTTACTTTTTTTCATCAGTGTTTTTTAAATCTCTCTCTCTGTTTTATATAATTTACAGCTTTTAATCCCTTGACAGTGAATGACAGTTATATTCATTGATGGTAAAGTGAAACATATATGTAAAGGATGGGTATAGCCATCGTTGAGTATGCTTTTTTTTAAAGACTGGCATCTTAGGCAAAACTGAATAAATTAGTTAAGATTTTTTTTCACTTGAACAAAAAAAATATATATAAACAGCATTAAATATAATGGATAAAGTTAAAAAAGATCTGCCACGAAAAGAGTGTTCCACTGTTAAGGGGTTTAGTCTCTCAACTGCTTTTTTACTTCTTTACTTTTTAGTAGCTCTCTTAAATTTTGAATGCAGTCTTGTTGAAAGTGAATTTTTTTTTAAATAATTAAACAAGTAACTCCTATATTCCTGACCGAAGTTTCTAAAACTTGGTTATATTCTTTCAAGCTTTCGAGCTATCTGGAATTGAGTAAGGATGCTTTAGTATTGTATAAGAAGAAGTTTTTGATTGTATCTCTTTTTGGAAGGCAGATCCAGTGTTTTGTAATATGATTCTTTTTTTCTTTACTGTAGATGTAGTTATTAAATATGATATTGGTACTAAAATCTAATTAAAACTACTAAAACACTAAAAATAAGACACAAAAAAATAATTCATTCAAAAAAATTGCTTTAAAAGTAAAAAAAATTAACATGCGCACCTTTTCCGCATATGTAGAGCTTATAAGAGTCTTATAAAATAGTTTGTTTTTCACTTAAATGTATATCTTCGATAACTCAGTGGTTTAGTGTGCTGTTATCAGTGTTGTTTCCAAGGGTTTAAATCCACCCCTGAGCATAATACATTTTTATTTTTTCAATCTTGTTGTATATATTTAAATATATATATATATATATATATATATATAATATATATATATATATATATATATATATATATATATATATATATGTATATATATATATATATATATATATATATATATATATATAACTCCTAACTGGTTGTCAGAAAGTTTTTCTGAATTTTGTTGACAAAAAGTAAAAATTAAAATGCAAGACCGGAATTTTTTTTTTATTACTTGATAGACTGCCTGCCCCAACCAAACCCTCAGTCGATGTAGCAGCACCTCCTTACAAGTCAGACTATAAGATAGTCGATGTAGCTACACTCCGTTGCAAGTCAGACTATTTGTCAGTCGATGTAGCAGCACTTTGTTGCGAGTCAGACTATAAGATAGTCAATGTAGCAACACCCCATGCATGATTTACAGTAAAAAAAATAAAAACATTTTAATAAAAAAAATAAAAACATTCAGAATGTTTTTTAAAACATTCTGGTCAATTAAATTTGCGTTTTTGCGGTTTTTTAAAAAAATGATTAATTTGTAATTAAATTAATGGTTTTAACTTTCTGACAACACTGAAATGTTGGGCAAAAGTCAAAAGTATTTAAAAGTGATGTATTTATTGACAAAAGAATCATTTTTTACCTTCCATACTCCCAAATGCAACAGTTTATAGAAATATATATATATGTATATATATATATATATATATATATATATATACAGCATATATATTATACACATTAATAAATATATATATATATATATATATATATATATATATATATATATATATATATATATATATATATATATATATATATATATATATATATATATATATATATATATAAAAGACTTCTAATTGTTAAAATAAAACTTTTATGTTTTCTAATATTATATATATACAGAAAATATGGATTTTGTCTATTTCACACCCACCATTTCTATATTTATTCTTCAATATTTTATAGAAAGCGGAAGAAAAATATATATATATATATATATATTATATAGAAAAAGTATACATATTGTCTACCTTTTAAAGTTATGAAAAAAAATATATATATAATATAATCAACTTTAAAAAATTTCAAACGCTTTGGTAGCTGTTCTGCAAACTGCTATTTATTAGCAGTTTGGATATTAGTACCAGTCCAAATAATATTTAGAATAACCGCTTGAAATGTGTTGATTAATTACAATCCATATAAAAAGTTTAAAAAACATGTGGAAATGGACTTTAAAATATGTAGAATAATGGACTTGACCCTTACTATGACCCTTATATAACAGGTCATGGTAAGTCTATTCCACATTGACCATTTTTATACTTATTCCTTATATAGTCATTTTATTTCAGTAATTTTTTTTAAGTGGTAGAAAATAAAAAGCTTTAAAATCTTTGTTGTGAATTAGCGATTAATGTTTAATAACTTCGTATTGTAAATTAGTAAACTTCTTTTTAAAAAATGAGCATTTATTAATTTTTTTATTTATTAGGACTTAATTAAAGTTTCTAAATTTTTTTATTTCTTAATTTTTTAAATTTAGGCATATTATACAAACTGTTTTTAACATTATTTATTAAGTAAAAACTATAACTTTATAAACCGGCAAATAAATGTTATAAATTAAAATTGAGGAGATATTGCCACAATGCAATTTTCAAGTAAAAGTAAAACTGTAAAACTTGATTTAATTTTTAACATTACATAGTTTGAAGTTTACACAAGTTGAGTAAACCATAACCTAGAGTTTCATGTCAAACATGCACAAGTGTGGACTACTATTAATTTCAGCAATAATATACAGTAGAATCCCATTCACTCAGACTCTGAACAGGTATATATTTGTCCAACTTAGCGAATGTCCGAGTTAAGCGAAGCTTTTATTATGTATAGTGAATTCAAGGGGAATTGAAAATTTGTCGACTTTTTTTAAAAATTTTAAAAATTAAAAAAAAAAACCATATATAAATTTTTTAAATAGTTTTTAAACAACTCTAAGTTTTGCTATCATTTATTAAAGTATATATTAACAAAAAATAACTATCAACAAATAATAACTATAAACAGTTTATTAATGACATAAACCTCAACTACTCAATGATTTCTGTCCGAAAGGGTCTAAAGCGCAAATATAAGCTGTAGCTTCAGCTTGGGGAATTGTAGTAAAATTAGTTTTTTACTACTTCTGATTGTGGCAATACGTGAAACTTTAAACAGTAATATTATGGTATAAATATTAGCAATTAAATTTATTACTGGTACTGCATGCAACAGTTACATATATATATATATATATATATATATATATATATATATATATATATATATATATATATATATATATATATATATATATATATATATATATATATATATATATATATATATATAGTATATATATATATATATGTATATATATATATATATATATATATATATATATATATATATATATATATATATATATATATATATATATATATATATATATGTGACTTATATACTACTCCTTATATACTACTTATATATATATATATATATGACTTATATACTACTCCTGTATTTGATATATGTTCTCTTTATAGGAATCGTTCACCTTTATGCAATCCATTTTCAATTAATTTCACTGAACCATTTAAGTAACTGTTTATTGGTTTCATTGTTAATCACTTTTTTTTTTAATTTCAACTACACTAAAAGTAAAATTTCTTCAGAAAAGGTAGAGTTTTTATAACAAATGAAAATTTTTGTTTAGAAAATGGAACCTTATCATAGACTATAGAACGCTAAATATTGCTTACAAACAGCTGCACATACATGGAAACAACTTTTCAGGATTTTTTATTGGTGATATTGTGTCTCAAAGTAATGGTAAGAATTTATTAATGACCTTAACTTCATTGAGCTTTACTTTATTATTGAGCTTTACTTTTACAATTATGAAAAGACTTGAAAAACTAAAAATTGTGCAAATATAACCTAATTACAATGGCAATTACAGTGATGATGATCCCCATCTAGTAAATCATCAGGTCGTCAAGCTGAGATGAAAACATGTTCAGCTAAGTTAATCATGTGTTTTTCCACTTTGTTTAAAAGAGAAAAGTCATCATTAATAGAACCAGCTTATTTATGACAACAATATTCCACACAAGAATGAGAAATTTATAGAAGTAGAGAATGGGATTAGAAGTAAAAAATTGTGATCACAATTAAAATAGGCAATCTTAGCATATGCTAATTAGATATAATAGTATTAATGAGATTATCTAAAAAGGGCTCAGTAGGAGTGTCAATATTAATATTATTATGCTGATGTAGTTAGCAGTAATAAACTAGTAACAGAAAACTGAGTTTTATTTGGGTTAAATTGAAGTTATAAGTCAGTGTTTGTGACTACCAAGCCATCTTCATTCTCCAGTTGTAGATCAGTCACATATTTTAAACTTTTACAATTTTTACAAACATTTATGATCAATTAAATACAAAAATTTTATTAAGAATTAAAAAGTGATGATTTTTTTTTAATTTTTAGGGGTTTATGTTTGTATTATCAACAAATAGATCAACTTTAGAGGTTTTTAGATTATCAGGGATCATTTATAGGCAGGGTTCAGGGTCAAATATGTATTTGCATTTGGTAAAAATAGGTTAATTTGGTTCATTTGTTTTGTATTTGACAAAATATTCCCTTAAATGTTTGTATTTGAATTTGAATTTGATTGAAATGTGTTTGCAGTTCCATAAACTAGGTTAACCAGTATTTTTGGGGGAAATACTAAAAGGTTCGATGTTTTGTTTTGTTTTTTAACACTAAAATAAATAAATAAAATTTTTTAAAGGTTTATTTAAAGACTTGTTTTCATTCTTCTATAAAATAGACCATTTATCATTCTTGTCTTTTTTTTTTTTTTTTTTTTTTTTTATTTTGTAATTTAGATTAAGAAAAAATCTTTATTATTTCTTAATCTAAATTACAAATATTTGTATTTGAATACAAATATATCCAAATTGCATATATTTGTGTTTGAATGCAAGATATTGTTGCTAAATTGTTGTCATTCTATTTGAATATTCAAGATTATTCAGTTGTAACAGTTTTTTTGATATATATATATGACTACTAGAACCCATGTATACCTTATATTATACCAGTTTAAATGACTTTCAATTAATTTTGTACTAATTACTCATATTAATAATGCATGCTGCTACGGTATGTATACACAGATACTCTACATTGACTATTTACATTACATGTACAGCTTTAAGAAATTAAAACAGTTCACAACTCTCACCAACCTCATTATTCTGCAACAAATTGCTGTACTTATTGTCACTTATGTCAAAAAACTACTTACAATTGTATGCAAGTTGTACTAAACTCCACTAAGTAGCCTCTGGTCTTAGTGTCAATACAGAGGTCTATAGCAAATTTCCTGATGGGATACCCTGTGAAAATTCCTTTTGTATAACACAAAGGGATACTCTAACAAAAAGATACCCTTGTGTACACCCAGAGTGTATACTCTCGTGGGATACCTTGGATGAATATTATTGACTAATGTTTATTACTCCTGTTTATATTTACTACATTATACTATGATAGGTTTTTAGTGTTTTTCTTCTTAGAGGCTATTTGTTTTCCACTGGACATCTTTCCTTTTGTACTTTTTTTTCACTCTGCTACACTCTTTTTAACTTATTATGCATCTCTAAGACATTCACTGCACGGTGCAGCTTCACTAAAATGCATTGCATTTATAAAAAGAAAAAATCATATTTTTTCTTAACCTGAATTACAAATATTTGTATTTGTATTTAAAAAATGTTGATTGCATATATTTGTATTTGAATTTGTATTTGGAAATCTAGAATTAACGTATTTGCATTTTTGTATTTGATCAAATGTATTTGACCCCAACCCTGTTTATAGGAAATAATAAGATCATTTAAAGGAACAACAGATGTCATTTTCTAGCTGGCAGAAAAACAAATGCATTTGTTAAGTAGTTAAGAATCTGGATGCAAGCTGTAGAGGAGTTTAAATAAAAAATTTTGCTACATAAGAAATAAATAAGAAATAACTTTAGCTACAAAACAAATGTCTAACAATAAGTTAACTTGTTTTTCAGAAAGAGTTTAGTCATTAGATTCAAAAGATGAGTTAGAGGAAAGGTTGTTTATAAATAGTTATGTTTTATACTTGGGAGTTAAGTAGTTTAGACTTCTGTATGGAGTGTTAAACTTGTCTTTGTTAAAAGTACTGTACTGTAGGATGTTGCTTGTAAATAACACCATGATGAAAGAATATAAAAAAGTTGATTAAAAAAAAAAAATCAAACCTAATTGTGGGTTTACTATGTTTTATAAATTGCAATAATGTTATATTCTAAAACTTTGAGTTGCAATAATAACCTGTTTAAATTGGTTTAGTTAAAAGTTAATTGTTAAATATAATAAAAATTTATAGATTTCCTGCACCCCTGATTAGAAAAACTCAATTCTAAAAAGAATGTGTTTTGTTTTTTCAGGTCCTCTTTTAATTCATGTTGATCGGTTTGATCCTGGAAGAGATGGACAAGTAACAATTGGTATGATATAACAATTGGTTTAAATATATTGTTGTAAGTTTTTATTTTTAATTGTAATTTTGTTTTTTATTTTATTATATTTGCACTTATTGCATTTGTACTTTTATTTTGTAGTATATTAAAATCATATAGAATAACATATTACCCTTGCTTTATTTATTTTTCGTGATTGTATTGAGTGATAGAATATAAGATTAGGTCAGATTTGGATATATTCATGATATTGTCAGTCTATCTTGTAAACATGGTAAATCCTGATTTGATCAAAAATGAGTTTTTGATACTGCTATATAATGCACAAAATTTTTCCCCAAGTAAATCTCCAAAGTTAAGTAATATCAACATTACATTACAAAACTACCATTATGAAAAACACATAAATTCAGTCTTCCCTATAATAAATATAAATGATTTTATCCTTCTTATATAAAAATGTTCCTTCTTCTGTAAAAATATCCTTCTTACGTAAAAATGGATTTACGAGTTTTAAAGATAGACTTATCATATAGTATAATAAATTAGCAAAGTATTAGCATTAATGCTTTATCATGATTTGTTGGTTTTTTTCTTCTAAAGTTTTGGTGAAGTTATGTTAGTATTTTGTGTGACTGACTTTTTTTGTGTGACTTTTACATCAATAACAATGTTTGTACTATTACAATAATACTTACTGGTGAGGTGACTGAATTTAGGCAAAGCAGATATTTCAAAATCTTATAACAAAACACATAATTTTTAGAAGGTGTCTCTAAAAATGTTCGACTACCAACATCAACATTACCTGGAAATATATGCATTCCTGTTAACGTAAGAGTTTTTTGCAAATAATTTAAACAGTTCAACTGCTTACTTTTTTCTTATATTTTACTTAGGGTATTCTGAAAAAAATTTTTGTGTAAGTCTTGTCCCCTAAAAATTTCCTATAGGTAAGTTATGGACACGTGCAAAAAAGTTGTTTAGTTCGAGTTGAATTAGTTGAGACCCATGACCTCCAAAGTTTATAAATATGAGGCAACACACATGTGACAAAAGGCAATTCCTTGACAGTTTTGTATAAACAAAACACTTCAAAGTAAAAACATTGTGTCCTTAATTATTCCTTTATTGTACTTATTCTATCATTAAACAAGACCAAATTAACTTTGTATTTGGGAACTTGGTACTTAACATTATTTTGGTGATCTACTTGGTGTCTAAAATATTTAACACCATCAGAGAAATATTCTTTAGCAAATCCAGTTTTTTAGCAAATTTTGTTTGTTATGATTTTTTGCCAAAACAAAAAATTTCTTAACAAGAACGTGACCAAAAAGGTTGCTTTGTTTTAAGCGGCACTTTACTGTTGCATTAGAGCAGGAAATATGACTGTTAATTCTCTATGAATTTTTTTGACACTCTTGGACAGTTTTGTCTTTGGCAATCTCACTACAACATTATTTTGGTGAAGAGTTGTTTACGGTTGTGGGAGTTTAGTGGACTGACAAGTCAAAATTTAATCTTGTAAAGTTCGATAGAGCTCAAAATGTATTGAGAGAAAAAAAAAGCATTTACACTCAGTTACATTTGAGAAATAGGCTGGTGCTCAGGAAAAAAAGTAATATATAAAAGAAATCTTACATCATCAGCAGTAGTGTCTTTAACAAATGAAGTATCAAAATGTGACTGATACTCTGCTGAAAAATGCCTATAAACATTACCCTTTACAAAGTTAATATTAACAGATTTTACAAACACAGATTTTACATTCATAAATCTTCTAACAATCTTAACAATAATTGAAAAACAATAAATAAAGACTACTAAGTTTTTTTAATCATTTTTTTTTTACAAACATTGAAAAGCTTAATTTATTCCCAGTGCCAGCAGAACTGCATTGAAATAAAAAATCACATCAATTCTTATCCAAAAGTATCATTTATTGCACTAATGGTTTGCTACCACCAGATATATTAGGCATGGAAACCCAGATTAACAGATTTCCAATACTGAAATTTTAAACTTGTAAAAATGAAACTGTAGACTATGACTTTTGTTTGCTAACATAACAGTATATTTTTATATTAGTTTATAACAAAAATAGTTATGAGCTAGATATTTTCAATCATGAGGTTATTCAAGTAGATAATGCTTTCATAAAAAATTCTCTAGTTGATTGGTCGCCAATATTATCACTTATTTTTGCTGTTGCTACAGTCAGCTGAAAGGTTTGTGTTAACAATGGTGTGAAATCTAAGATCACTGATGAATAATATTTTACAATACAAAACTTGTTGAACATATTTCTCAAAAATTATTTGAATGATATGCTGCTTTATTTTCTTTTTGACAAGATCTAATTTCAGATTTTGGTTTATTAAATTTAATTGTGGTTGACTAAATCAACTCATATAGATAATTTTTTTGCTTGGTTTGATAATATAACCTCCAATAAACTTTTTTTTACTTGTTGGGGCTTTTACTCACATGTAAATATATATTAATACTTAATTTTTTTTTACTTTAGCTTTGTCACAAGTCATATAACAATTGCGAATCACAATTACATTCTTTTATAGATTTTGAAGCATCAATATTAGTAAGTTTTTTTTAAAAGCAGTTTTTGGAGCTCTAATCTATTTTTTTTCTTCAACTCCTTTTGAGTTTCTTTTTCATATTTCTCCAATATTTTCACTTTAGCTAATAATTTCTTGTTTGTATAAATTATTACTCCATATACTATTAAAAGGTAAGACTAATTGAAATAAGAATAGAAACAGTGAAGTGTGCATTGACCTAATTTTGATATGAAAGTTTCCAAGATATTCTACTTTTACAGTCACTTCATTTTAAAGTCATTTTTTTAAATTATGCTTCAAAAAATTTTATTTTATTTCCTTTTAAATCTTACTGAAGAATATTCGGGTATTGAAATATATAAAATAGTGGCTACTTTGAAATAATAATCTGCAATTTTTGAATATGACTTCTAAATGCGGAAATTATTAGCAATTAATTAAATAAAAAAATTGATTGGCTATAAAATGTTTATAAATAATTTGAAACTTTTGATTGTCAAAACTTTTTTGGTGTATTAACTAATAATCAATACAAATACATTTGCAAAAAAAAATAATTAAAAAATAGAAAAATTAAAATAGAAAAAGCAGTATTATAATCTTAATTGATTCCACTATCAAATCATTAAATGATATTTGATATATTTGGATAATATGTGGTATATTTGCATGATATGTAATGCTGCATAAAAAAAATGATTAAGAAGGTTTAAACTGTGTTTAAAGCTGAGCTCTTTGAGACCATAGTTTCTATCATCTTGTCACCTCACCTAAAAACAAAACTGAGTTGTTTGCTAAAAACTTCTCATCAATATCATCTCTTGATTCCATTAGTTGTGTTCTACCAGATAAAGCCAACACACAGGTTGATTCATTGCTTGATGTTCGTATCACTCCAGTTTTTGTATCTAAAGTGATTTTCTGTTTAGACCCTTCTGTAGCTTGTGGTCCAGACAACATACCTGTTATAGTCTTGCAAAAGTGTTCTCTAGAGCTGTCGGCAATACTTTCTCCGGAGCTGACATTTATTATTTTAAAACTATTAAACAAGTGCTTATCAGAGTCTTGTTTTCCAGCCTGCTGGAAAGCAGCATCTGTTATTCCTATTTTCAAAAATTCTGGAGAGCAATCTGACTCCTCTAACTACTTTTGAATTAGTCTTCTTCCTATCATAAGCAAGGTTTTTGAGTCTTTAATTAACAAACACTTGATCTCTCATTTTGAATCTAATAACTTACTTTCTGATCAACGATATGAATTTTGATCTTCTCGTTCTACTGCTGATTTGGTTGATTCCTTCCTTACCAATCATAGTATAAAAGTTGTCCTTGATGGACAGCACTCTTATTCATATCCTGTAACTTCAGGGGTTCCTCAAGGTTTTATCCTTGACCCTATACTCTCTTTAATTCACATTAAGGATCTCCCAGAAATTATCACATCTAAAAGCTGATAGATTTTATCATACATTAGATAGATGTGGGAAGGTTAAGGTTATCACTCCTAACATTTCTAAAGCCTTTGATAAAGTTTGGCCTGCTGGTCTTCTCCATAAACTTTTCTCTTATGGTGTATCAGGTAGCATCTTTAAGATTATTGAATCCCTTCTTACTAATCATAGCATAAAAGTTGTCCTACAGCACTCTTCTTCATATCCTGTAAGTTCATGGGCTCCCCAAGGTTCTATCCTTGGCCCTATACTCTTTTTAATTTACGTTAACAATTGCCCAGAAATTCTTACATCTAAGATGGCATTGTTCGCTGATGATACTGTTATTTATTCTCGTCTTGATGAGTAGCCAACACTCTTTGATTGCTTGAAGGGGGAATTTGAGCTTGAAAATGACCTCACTTCTGCTACAGCACGGGGCACGTATTGGCTGGTAAACTTTAACTCAGATAAAACTCAATTTTTTTTCAGCTAATCGTTATCACAGTAATCTAGATCTTCCTATTTATGAATGGTAGTGTACTCAATACGTTATCTACCCTTTGTTTGTTAGGATTAACTCTTCCGATCTTTCTTGGAAACCATATATTAAATTAATTGCAAAATTAGCATCTGCTAAGGTTGCATCTCTTTATTGTGCTCAAGACTTTCTTACTTAAGATTCTATTTTTTATCTCTAATAATCTCAAATCTGTCCTTGTATGGAATACTGTTACCATATCTGGAGTGGATCTTCGAATGATGCCCTTTCTCTTTTTGACAAGGTGCAAAAAAGCATTGTAAACATAGTTGGACCTGCTCTTGCAGTCAACCTCCAACTATTATCATGTCATCGTAATGTTGCTTCTCTTACTCTTTTTTATAAATACTATAATGGGCACTGCTCTAAAGAGCTAGCGTCTCTTGTGCCATCTACTAAAATTTATTCTCGTGTAACTTGTCATTCAATTAAGTCTCATCCATTTTTTCCTCAAACATCAGCTCTTTGGAATTCACTTCCTTCATCTTGTTTTCCTGATTCATATAATTTGCAATCTTTTAAGGCGTCTGTTAATCGTTATCTGGCTCTATAAACTTCATCTTTTAAATAAATAAAAAAATCCCACACTGCATGTATATTATAGTGCAATTTGTGATATTTAAAATAAATACTTTTATTTATCTAACATTTTTTTCGAAAATGTTAGATAAATAAAAAAAATGTATATATTTAAATGTATATATTTAAAATACTGTTTTCATTTTGAGGCTTTAAATTCAATTAATTTTATGACAAGCTTCTAGGCTTGATCTAAACTAACTAATCAGCCATAACTAATCAGTGGAAATATATACAAAGAGTGGAAATATATATATAGAGATTTATTGTCAAAAATGAACTATTAACTGCTTCAATAATCCATAATAAGCGTAAACAAATAATTTTTTTATAAAATATATTTTACGAATTTATTTTATTTGTTTACAAGGAAACAACACTTTTTAAAGCCAAAAAAAATAATAACTATTATATTTTTAGTATTTCTTTCCTTTATTTTTAGAGTATTTTTACTTCTATTGATATATATTTTTTTAATTTAGTCTATCAAAAGTTGGCTTTCTCGTAAAGAGAAACTCGATGCTTCCAACCTAGTTTCAATGAAAATGAAATGTTTATTCTTTTCTGAAGAGAACAAGATTCAAGTATTAATTTCTTGTAAGTAATGAAATCTGTATAATTCATGTTACTGCTAACACTTTTACACTTGTTACTGTTAGACCTGTATGGGCACCCAAAATAATATGTAAAAAAAAAAAGAATTACTTAATACTTTTTTAATTTATTTCCATTTAGGTTCTTGCATAACCTTTGCAGACACTTTTTCTGTTCAAAGTATAAGTTCAATACCAGTTATACAAACTGCTTTGGCTCGTAATTTATGTGGAACTCTGGGTGATAAGTATACACATGTGCAAACAGGGTAAAACTGTTTCATGTTTTTGTTGTAACAAATTATAATTATATTTTGACTTCAATGATAGCAAAAAACATTTATAACTAATTTATTCATTTAAGTTAATTTATTTTAAACCTAATTATTAAACATAACTCAGTTGTTGTCTTTTTTGTTTTTTTTGTTATTATTTCTGACATTATTTTTCTAAAGGTTAAATTCTTTAGATGATGTATGCACAGTTAAGCTTATTTCTATCTATTGACTAATGTAATTACTTATTAATGTATCTACGTTATACTAAAGTAGAAAATGCTAAAATTGAACAGTATCATGTTATATTTCAGCCTGACCTTTAGTAAGCAGAACAGTACTTACAAGGTTACAAACACAACATACTTCTTACTAAGTACAAACTTAAATAAATAAAAGTTCTATTTAAAAAGTTTTATTTTATTAAAAATTGAATTAAAATCTCAAAGCGCAATAAATCTCCAGCCACTTTCTAAAATAGTTATGCATTTTCTTGAAGTCTTTAATTTTTAGAATTTTTAGAATTTTATTTTTATAGACCTGTAAACTGTAGACCTGTAAACTGTAGACCTGTAAACTGTAAAATGTTGTTCTGAAAAAAAGTAACTTTTTTAAAATAAAATAAAAAAAGTGCACTGAAATTAAATTTGAAAATCAGATACCCAATTGGATTAATGCCTGAGAAACATGATAGATACTATATGAAAAATATAAACCAATTAAAGGTTAAAAAAAAAAAGGTTTCTATAATTAAAATTTAAATGTTGATTAATTTAACATTTGTTTTTGCGTTTTACTCTTTTAAGCTCTCAAAGTTGTTTAAAAGTTAAAATTTTTAAATTTTGATTTCATTTTGCTCTTTAGGATATATACTCTTTTTTATTTTTCAATAAAAAAGAGTATATATCCTATTTCTATTTTTAAAATTTGTATTTATAGTTTATTGTTTTAGATTTTATTATATTGCATTTTAAATTATTTTAATTTAAAAAGTATTCTCAAAATTAAGAAAGTTATTTAACTTTTTTGAACAATATTCATAATGAGGCCTTTTAGTATTTAAGTTTCGTTTTAAATAACTATTTCTCTTACAATTTTTTTTCTCTCAACATCTTCACTTCCTGCAAGCAACCACTATTAGAGTTGGAAGTTACTGGAAGAGAAAAGATAAAGTTTATAGAGCAAGATAACAACTTAATCTTATATGCTATTTTTATTAAAATGATATAATGCACTTTATAGAGATGTGCTGGGTTCTTGGCTTGTTCCCGGTTTTCCAGAGGTTTTCTCGGGTCCTAGCCAGGTACCCGGTACATCTATATATTTTGAGTATCTGGAAAAAGTAAAATATGTAAATATTTGTTTGTAAACATGTCCTGGTTATGACATTAAAATGATTTATATTGGGGCAGATAAAGATTCATTAGCCATAGTGAAAGCACCTTACCCAGGAATAGAAAAACTTTAATAAAAAAAACCAGTTTAATTGTGAATATGGGTAGGAGGTGCATGCTTGAACTTGATAACAATCCTCCTAGTGTTAATAAAACAATAAAATTACTTTGTTCTGCAAAACAGGTTAACATCAGTAAGCGCATGCTGTTTTAAAATAATTGTTTCCAAAAAATACATATCTTTTACATACAATACATGATTATGTTGGTTTATTTAAAAGCACTGTTTAAGCATTATTAAGAACAGGAATTTTTACCTTTTTTACAATTACTTCATACCCCTTCTCCTCCTCTCTCTGTTGCTATAGGGAAGGGGAAGTTTTAAAATTGCAAAACATTTTTTAATCAGACTTTTTAACATTAATTCAAGTCCTGTATTATTTTTTTATGCCTAAATAAAAGCTTAAATATTTGTCACTAAATAAACCAATCACAATAGTTGAATTTTTAGCAAGTGTTACATATTTTCTTAATTATATTCAGTTTTATAACAATGGATCAAACACGCAAGCTTTTGCTATTGGTAGAAACTGATCCAAAAGTTTACTTATTACCTTTAGTTGGAGTGTAAGTTTATTTTGCTTTATATTAGATTTGTTTTGTTTATTGTTTTTTTTATAAAATTATTTAATGATTATACAGTTAGTTAAATTTTTTTTTATAACTGTTAGTTGGCTAAGTGGAGTGGATGTTACAGATCATTTAGTATTGGCCTCAATTTTGAGATTTATTTACAGCAAACATATTATAGAAAGGCAAGTTAAAACTTTTTACCTTATTAGAAAATTAATTCAAAAGTCTGACTGTTCTAAAGAAATATTATTCTGTTTATTACTGTTATTTAAATTTACAAAACTTTGGCATTTACTTTTGGGTTTGTACTTAAAGAGTGCTTGAAGATTTTGAGATTTCTAGATTCCTGCTTTGATAAGTTTATTCAAAAATAAAATAGTTTACAAATACTAAAATACTATAAATTTTTACCGCACTAAAAAATCTATACAAATAGCTTTAGATGTTTGCTTTGTTTTATCTTACAAAAATATTTTGCTGAAATTTTAGGATATTGCAAAAACTATAGAGCAATCATACCCCCAAAGGATTTTTTTGAGTCATGACATCAATGTTTAATTTTTTTACAACAGTGATGTGAATAGTACTATAGTTTTTATTAAAATTTTTATAAGAACAAATCAAATCTCCATTTTCAAATACAAGTTGTATTGTTTGAAAGAAGCTTGTTAAAAATAAATATAATTGGTGCTATCAGAAATTTAAAAGACACGATAAATTCTTCAAAATGAATAATTATTGCAAAAAAGTTCATAAAAGAGATTTTAATGATTTGTGTCAGTTAGTCCAACATGCTACCGAATAATCAGACAACACATAACACAACAATTTACGCTAACATTTTTGTAAACAATTAAAAAACAACTCAATTATTGGGTATGATATAATAATTATGATATAATTTGAATAAATATTTCTGCGTTGTTAATAATTACAAAAAACATGGAAACAAAAATTTTTCATTAAAATTTTTCCCTTTTTTTTTTTTTTTTTGCATAATTATTCCTTTTTTTTTTAAACCATTAAAATATCTCTATTATTGGTACACTTAAAGAATTAAATAAATAAAAAAAAAAGTGTTTTTTTTACTAAGACAATGTGCAGTGTCACAAGTTGATTCTCACATTAGCAAAATTTCAGTTTAAACTTTAAATACTTCCTTAAAAGACTTTAAATTACTTCCTTATTTGTGTATTTTCAAAAAATGGTTCTAATAATAAAGTAAAAAGCAAAGATCAAAGATAATTATTCTGAAAAAATCAAAATTTTGAATTTGTTTTTGTATAACTTTAGAAGGATACTATGTTAATGAATACAGATGATGATCTTGAAGGATACTATTTTCATGAATACGGATGAATACTCTTGAAGAATACTGTGCTCATAAATATGGATGAAATCTTATGAAGGATACTATGTTCACGAATATGGATGAATACTCATGAAGGATACAATGTTCATGAATTTGAATAAATAATCATAAAGGATACAATGTTCATGAATATGAATGATAATGATATATAATGATTTATTGTTGTCTTATTAGTCTTTTGATAAACTTAAATCATAAATACAGATCAAGCTCTAATACTTATTTATATTGTTTTTAATTGGTGAAAGTTTTAATGTTGTTTATTTTAAAATACCTATATGCAATATTTTAATATTTTTTTTTAGAGTCAGTGTTCCTACATGTACCTACCTTTTGGTTTTGTTTCCAGCTCATTCTGTTGAACCAAAATTCTTTGAGTTTTTTCAAGTAATTTTTATTGATTTTATTTTTCATACATTATTTTTTAACTTCAGTTTCTCACATTGTCTTTTTTTTCTTTATTAATTTATTCAAATTATTAATCAAAGTTTAGAGAATATTATAAACCTGAAATAAATGAAAAATATGAAAAAAAGATGCTTATTATAATTTTCTTTTAAAATCTGCAAATTTTTAAGAAAAGAAGGCTCAGACAAACTGTGTATATGTAAAGAGTGTTTTAGAAAAAAACAATTTAAAAATTAATACAAAGAAAACATCTCAAAACCTCTTTCCTGTACGATAAATGTTTCTTGAATATGAATTTCGAATTTCGACAAAGTTTTTTTTAATTTGTATATATGTACAAGAAAAAACTAAAAAAAAGATGCATATCAGAATGAAGAAAGTTTATTGTAGGAACACTATGATTTAATTAAAAGTTATTTTTTATGTATTCAGGTAAATGCTGGAAATACATTTCATTTGTTGGAGTTTTTTGAAAATGTTAATATTGAGGTATCTTTATTTTATTGTGATACTACTGTTATGACTATATATACATAGCAAGTTAAATTATAATCATGCTAGTTCCAATCATTCACCAAGCAATTTAAAACAATTACCAATCTTAATCAAACAGATTATCTGCCAGTTCAAAATTTATTTCAAAAGTCAAAACTTATTTCAAAAGACTGCTCCTATTCATAAAGACACATTAGAAAAGTCTGGATTTTGCAACAATCTCTATTATCATTCAAATCTAAACCCTCCTAATACTAATAAACAAAAAAAAATATTATATGGTTTAACTTCCTTTAAGCAAAAACCCTTTTCTTAAAGTTAATTAACTTGAATTTTTCCATCATAGGCAAAATTTTCAACAGAAATACGATAAAAGTTAGTTGCATGCCAAATGTTTTATTCTTTATTAATTTAAACAACCACCAAATTTCGTGCAACAAATTGTTACTGCATTAAGAAAACTACATGCCCATTAAATAACCTATTATAAATAACCTATTATATTTATCATAAAATGTTTTATATAAAACCACTGTAACATTAGATAATTCCAGTCTTTCGGAAAAATCTTATATTGGTATAAGTGAGAACACATTCAAACTTAGGTTTGCAAACCACCTGAAATTATTTAATGCAATTAGGTACAGAAATGATATAGAATTTTTTAAAGAAATCTTGAAACATAAAGATGCAGGTAACATGCCTATAATCAAGTGCAGGCCTTGTTTTGAGATTTTTGTTGCATAATGGAAAAACGTAATGCAAGTAAACGCAACTTTGTTCAATAAAAATGTTTATATCGTTATATGTTAAATAACATCATTTGCGTATTTTAAAGTACCCTATTGAAATTTAATTTAATTTTAAACCACATTAAAAATCTTTATCTTTATAAAAATTTTAAATTAAACAATATTGTTATAAAAAAAATTATCAATAAAATTTAAATGCTGTTTAAAAGTATATATATTTTCTTATTTTAAAAAGCTTATACTTATTTAAACTTACACTATTTATTTCTTAAAACATTCATCTTATGTTTGCTTTCTTACAATTTAGTTGTTATTTTTTTTTAATGAGGGGGCAATTGTTTATGGTTAAATTCCCTAACAGTCAAAAAAAAAGCCATCAAAATTTTTTTGTTATTAACATTTTCCCTTTAACAAAAAATCTTTGCATACTACTCATCTATTTAATCATTGTTTATTTTATGATCAATCTAAAAAATTAATGATAAAGAAAAAAGCTTTTGTTATAACGCAATTTCAAAACTAAAAAAAATCATCCTTTCATAAAGTTTTACTTGGAAAAATTATTTTTTTAAACATCTTCGCTTCCAACAAGGCTGCAAGCAGCCACTAATTAAAGTTGGAAGTTACTGAAAGAGAAAAAGTGAAGGTTGTAAAGCAAGATAACGATTGATGGACGACATAAAGGATTGCAAATTATATGAATCAGGAAAACAAGATGAAGGAAGCGGATTCCAAAGAGCTGATGTTCGAGAAAAAAAACTAGACAAAAAAGCGATTTTCGAGCACTTATGGAACAGTTACAGAAAAAGGATGAGACTTGATTGAATGTAGAGTAACACAAGAATGAATTTTATTAGATGGCACAAGAGACGCTAGCTCTTTAGAGCAATGTTCATTATAGTATTAGTAGAAAAGAAAAAGAGAAGCAACATTACGGCGATGTGATAATGGTTGGAGGTTGGCTGCAAGAGCAGGTCCAACTATGTTTACAATGCGTTTTTGCATCTTGTCTAAAAGAGAAAGGGCATTGTTAGAAGATCTGCCCTAGATATGGCAACAGTATTCCATACAAGGCCGGATTTGAGATTTATAGAGATAGAGAATAGAATCCGAAGTAAGAAAGTGACGAGCTTGATAAAGAGATGCAACCTTAGCAGATGCTAATTTTGCAACTGATTTGATATATGGTTTCCAAGAAAGATTGGAAGTAAGAGTTAATCCTAGAAGATGAAGAGTAGATGACTCATTGAGTACATCACTATTCATAAATATAGGAAGATCTAAATTATTGCAATAACGATTGGCTGAAAAAAATTGAGTTTTATCTGTATTGAAGTTCACCAGCCAATGTGAACCCCATGCTGTAGCAGAAAAGAGATCCTTTTTAA
The DNA here is from genome assembly GCF_038396675.1 of Hydra vulgaris. NCBI lineage: Eukaryota > Metazoa > Cnidaria > Hydrozoa > Anthoathecata > Hydridae > Hydra > Hydra vulgaris. The sequence goes on along the minus strand of NC_088920.1, from coordinate 59,792,019 downwards.
GCTCAAATGCCCCCTCCAAGCAATCAGAGAGTGCCAGATACACCATAAGAAGAAAGCTTATGGAGAAGACCAGCATACCAAACTTTATCAAAAGCTTTTGAAATATCAAGAGCGATGGTCTTAACCTCTCCACCTTTATCTAATGCAAGATAAATATCAGTTATTACTGTTAGCAAATCAGCTGTAGAACGAGAAGATCGAAATCCATATTGATGGACAGAAAGTAAGTTATTAGATTCAAGATGAGAGATTAAGTGTTTGTTAATTAAAGATTTAAAAACCTTGCTTATGATAGGAAGAAGACTAATGGGACGGTAGTTAGACGAATCAGATCGCTCTCCAGAATTTTTGAAGATAGGGATAACGGATGCCGTTTTCCAGCAGGCTGGAAAACAAGACTCTGATAAGCACTTGTTAAATAGTTTTGAGAGTATAGCTGACAGCTCCGGAGAACACTTCTGCAAGACAATAACAGGTATGTTGTCCGGGCCACAAACTGTAGAAGAGTCTAGGCAGGAAATCACTTTAGATACAGAAGCTGGAGTGATACGAATGTCAAACAATGGATCATCCTGTTTGTTGGCAATATCAGATAGAACACAACTAGTGGAATCAAGAGATGATATTGATGAAAAGTTTTTAGCAAACAATTCAGCTTTGTCTTTAGGTGAGGTGACAAAGTCTGAACCATACAAGAGTGGTGGAATTACAGATTTGCCCTTATTATTGATACTATTAAAGATTCTCCAGAAGTTACAAGAGCCTAATTTTTGAGATGAGATACAAGATTTCATGACCTGAGAATAGTGGGCTTTGGCGTTAGACAAAACCTTTTTACAATGGTTTTTAGCTGTAATAAACAGACATCTGTTTTCTGGAGATTTGTTTCGCTGATAAATATGGAAGTAATGGTTTCGATTGGCAATCGCAGCAGCACAGTGTGAGGAAAACCATGGAGGAGAGTGAGGCTTGACCTGGAATCGTCAAGAGGGAACAAAAGATTCCATGCCAGCCTGAATCCACAAAGTTATGTAAGATGCGCATTTGTCGACAGGAAGACTAAAGATTTCTACCCAAGAGCCTTCACAAAGAAAATCACAGAAAGAATGCCAGTCAGCTTTACGGTAGTTGTAAGAGGTACGATAATAGGGGGATTCAGGTGATGAAGAAGAATGAGAGATTTGTTTTAGAGAGATCAAATTGTGATCAGAAGCACCTAAGGGTGAATGTGGTGAAACTGGGCTTGGTCAATATGATCAGAAATAACAAAAAGAGTGCAGTCTTGAGATGAAGGAGAGCGATATAGAACAAAGAGAAAGGCAATAGAGTGAAGTCTTGCTAAACGAAAGCACATGAAAGAATAGTCTGTGGATTCAAACCTAGTTTCACAACAAATGGGTGAATTCCTACAAATGTAAATGCCCAGGCCAAGCATGTGACTATTGGAGTCTTTACGAATTAAAGGAAGATAACCATCAACACTAAGATTGCAAGATGAGACAGCTGAACTCAAATTAGTCTCACAAAGAGCAAGTAGGTCTGGTGAACTTTGCAAGAGATAAGACTCAACAGAAGAAAAGTAAATTGGTGATGATGATGGTTATTTGTGTTTTATAGTTTTTGGTACTTTATTTATTTTAAAATTAGATTGAAGAACTTGACTCAAAGCATAGATAGTACTCAGAACACTGTTTAATAGGCCAAGCAATTGCCTCATTACTACTAATAAACCTTAAGCCGTAATAAAGGGCTCCAAATGTGGCCTCCGCAATGCACACCAAAAGTACAAACAGGGACACCATCTATGCGCAACATTGCACTGTTAATACTTTGATATTTTTCAGCTGTTGATGGAATCAGCCTTTCTGAGAGCTACCACAGAGTTTGGGAAACCTGACTACCAGCCGGCCTCAGGACTATAAAAACCATAAGCCCATTTTTGTATATTAGTACTATCCTAACGGTTTAAAAAAAGTTTATTCATTTGAAACTATAAATAGAAAAACGAAATAGTTGAATGTAAAACAAACATTTTAAAGTAACTTGAATTAATTTTTTGTTTTTTTTTAATTTTATTTTCTTTAAGATGGTTTGGAAATTTTAGCAGTTAAAAAAAAATTGTAAAATGGAGCTTTGTAAATTTTTTTGAAAATTTAAGTTAAGTTTAATAAAATAAATTTTTTTGAAAATTTAGTAAAATAAATTATTTTGAAAATTTAATAAAATAAATTCAAATTAAATTTCATAAAATAAAATTTAATAAAATAAATTTAAATTAAATTTAATAAAATAAATTTAAATTAAATTTAATAAAATAAATTTAAATTAAATTTAATAAATTAAATTAAAATTAAATTTAATAAAATAAATATAAATTAAATATAATAAAATAAATTTAAATTAAATTTAATAAAATAAATTTAAATTAAATTTAATAAAATAAATTTAAATTAAATTTAATAAAATAAATTTAAATATAATAAAATAAATTTAAATTAAATTAAATAAAAATATTTTTTGCAACAATTAAATACTGCCTAATGTTTTAATTGTTTTAATTAAACTATTATATATTACATAAGTTATTTTAAAAGACTGTTTAAATAATCTAATTGAAAAAAGTTTTGGCGTAACGAAAATGGCTTAATGCGTAGGTAAAATTGCTATTTTGTATGTAAAATTCAAATGGCGTAATGCTTCTTAACAATGCCTGAAATGTAACATAATTAAATGATGCCAATCATACAACCCATCCAGAAAAAAGTGTAACATTTGTCTTTATGAAAAATATTTTATTATGACTTGATCATGGATTGCTACTGAACAAAAAAAGGGAATCAGTTTCCACATGTAGGCATAGAAAAAAAAGTTATCAAACTTTGATACTGGCCATTAGCAAATACTGGGTCAAGTAAATATCAGATGCCATTGCAATGCTGAACTTGTATTTTTAATAACTGTTTTAGTTTTATCTTTTTGAATGATATGGCTGATGATTGCTAAATGCATAATACTTAGAGTTCCATAATAAAGTTGTATTTTTTTTCATTCAAATTTTTTAATTATATATATGTATGCATGTATGTATGTATGTATGTATGTATGTATGTATGTATGTATGTATGTATGTATGTATGTATGTATGTATGTATATATATATATATATATATATATATATATATATATATATATATATATATATATATATGATAGGAAGAAGACTAATGGGACGGTAGTAGATCAGTCTGGTTGCTCTCCAGAGTTTATGAAAATAGGTACAACAAATGCCACTTTTCAGCAGGCTGAAAAACAAGACTCTGATAAGCACTTGTTTAATAGTTTTAAAAGTATAAACAACAGCTCCAGAAAACGCTTCTGCAAGACTATAACAGGTGTCTTGTCCAGGCCACACTGCAAAAGAGTCTAAGCAGAAAATCACTTCAGATATAGAAGCTGGAGTGAAACGAATGTCAAGCAATTGATCAACCTGTTTGTTGGCCATATCAGATAGGATGTGACTAGTGGAATCAAGAGTTGAGATATATATGAAATGAGATAAGAAAAGTAGCTAGACCTTATGACCATTGAATGGAATCTTTTATGTATGGTGAGAGTAGACTGCAGCTTTTTATTAGTATTTTTTTTTAATTTATGCATTAAATCTGATTATTTACCATCTAAATTTTGTGAGGTCATAATTGTTCTACTAGTAAAATCAAAAATGGCTGATTTAACAGATGTGAACAACTATAGAGTCATAGCTGTTCCTCTGCTATGTCAAAAATGTAATACATAATATTTGTAAAAATGGTAATTACCAATTTTGCTTCAAACCAAATTACTCAAAAACATCATGCCCAAACTATTTTAAAAAAAGACTGTTCAGTACTATACATCTAGAGGAAGCTGTGTATTTGCTTGTTTCATAGACTTTAATAAAGCATTTGACAGTGTCAATTATTAGCTATTGTTTCAGAAATTACTAGATAATGGGTTACCTAAAAAACTTCTTTGTTTGCTTGCATTTTGGTATAGTAATCAACAAATGTCTATTCGATGGCAGGAAACAAAATAAATAATTTTGGAGTTGGAAATGGTGTTGTTCCAGGAAGTATATTGTCGCCATTATTATTTAACTTATTATCAAACCTGCATATTGGATGTAATATAGGTGGCATCTTCATGAATGTGTAGGCTTATACTGATGATATGGTTCTAATTGCACCTTCTTGGTTTTCTAATACTAATTAGCTTCACAAATAAGGAATCTTCTTTAATTAACATGTCCTTTAATGCCAAGAAAAGAGTATGTATGTGTTTAATTTAACTCAAAAATCAACAACTATATCAAATTCCTCCTGAGAATTATGAATCTTTTAAATACCTTGGTCATATAATTCAAAATGACCTAACCGATGATCTTGATATAACCAAGGAGGGTCTTTACACACGTACAAATATTCTAATTAGACACTTTCATTTATGCTCTACCAGAGTAAAGATTAAATTGTTTAAATCATATTGCATTTGTGTATATGGTGCTCCTCTGTGGCAAAATTCTAATGATAAAACAATCGATCGCCTTTTAGTATTGCTACAGCAAATGTACTAAAATGTTTTTTGGTTACAACAAGTATGATAGTATATCTCTCATGCTTTTAGAGCACAGATTACCATCTTTTAATACAATTATCTTATAACTAATATAATATAACTTATAGTAATATAATTATAATATAACTAAAGACATGCTTTTTTCAATAAGTTGATGGCTTGTACCTTAGTGAATAATTCCATGCATTCACTTAATGTAAATTTAAAAATAATATTTTTCTTTTAAAAATTATGGACAAGGCACTTAAATTGTATATGCTTGTTGTCTGAAATATATTTATAATAACAATAATAATAACAATAATCATAATAATATATATATATATATATATATATATATATATATATATATATATATATATATGCACACATGTATATATTGTTCTACCGCTACACCATGCACACATGTACACGTTTGTATTTTATGTGTACCTGTATACAATTTTTAAATTTTTGGCATCTAATTATTTGTAATTCATACTACCAAGTTAGAATTGAATATAAGATAGGTTATACTATAAAATTAATAAGTTATAATTAAATATAAGTTAAGTTTTATATAAGTTAATTGAAACATTTGGATGAGTTGAAACATTTGTGTGAGTAGAACTGTAAGTAAAAGTATATTATACAGTAAGATCTTCTTTATTTGTCATATTATGTTATCGCTGCAGCTTTTCTTTGTATATATATTAAATTTTACTATATATAATATACTAAATTTTTTCTTTAAAGTACTTAAATATTGTAATTTTTACTTTTTTACTTATAGTTTTTTTGTTTTTTTTAAATTAATAAAACCAAATATTTTTCATTTAAAGCTACATAAAAACACAACAGAGAGTGAATATCATTTTGAGTTGAAATTATCGAAAAGTGGTTTGGATGCAGGAAACTTATCAGAAACACTATCAGACTTTAATGCTATTACAGAAGAGAAGTATGTAAAGTTAGTAAAGTTTGATTTGCAATAGTTGTAAAAAAGTTGTACAATAAATTTACTTGAAAACATTGTTTTGAGTAAGTTGTTCACCTTAACTGTTTATAACAAAATTTTTGTTGTAAAAACAGTTGTTAGGGGAATAGAAAGAAATTAATTTCTGCAACAATTGTTGTGCTGCAACAATATTGCAGCAGCTGTTGTTCAACAGTTTTTTGCAACTATCGAAAAACAAGCTTTAATAACATCATTACTGACATTACTTAGTGTCACCAATACTAACATTATTTAATGATATCATAGCTGAAATTATTTTGATGTCATTATTATGAACATAACTAATGTCATAGTTACTGGCAATTAAAAAAAATATTATTTCTTAAATTTGTAGTATGGTTGGTAAATTGCATCAAAATTATTCTTTGGATGATTCATTACCTTCTTTATCTCCTGTTCCTCATATTTTACAGGTATTATTCTGTTATACATAGTAGATGTTTATTTAGGAATTAATTAAATAATATACATATATATTTTATATATGGATGTTTATTTAGATAAAAATATGATAATATACATATATACATAAACATAACGCGAACAACTCATACTTAAAGGCGCAATTTCTTAATATACTTTTTACACTCATTTTTAAAATGCGTGCTTTAATTTTTCAGAAAAAGAAGAAAAATACAAAATATAATGAAAAGAAAAGATTACTGCCCCATGCCAAATCACTTGTTTATAATAAATGTTTATATGTATGTATATATATATATATATATATATATATATATATATATATATATATATACATATATATATATATATATATATATATATATATATATATATATATATATTTATTTATTTATATAGAGAGAGTGAGTATATATTTGTATATATATAGAGAGTGTGTATATGTATATATTTTATTTTTATTTTTTTTTTGTTAATTCACCTCCTCAAGGCCGAGAAGGCCACTGCAGACAAGGAGGCTACATATTTGTGGTATGACCCTCTCTCAACTCTATAACTTCTAAATATTATCTTATAATCTTCTTGTTTGGCGAAGTTATAGTTCAAAGTTTAAGTTGCAGTTATAGTGTAATGAGCAAGTTATGATGTAATAAGCAAGTAATACTATTACAATATTACTTTTAGTAGTTTTACTTAACATGATACTTAAAAAAGTAAAAGTAAAAACGCAAATATTATAATATTTAAACCACTTTAATTAGTTGTAGAAAACTACTTAATACATTCGTACTGACGATAAAACATGTTATTTTTAAAGAGAAATTTTAAAGATATTGTAAAAAGCTATAAAACAACAATAAAACAAACTGCAAAGTTTTGACAGTATTATAAACTTGTGTTAATATAAAACAACTTTGTGTTCTGTTATTAAACGTGTTTAAAATAAAACAAATTAAATAAATAGAAATATTTAATTTTTAAAAAATGCATAAGCATGCATATCTGTAGATCAAATGAGTAAGGTCAAAGCAAAATAACATTAGATGCCATGTTTTTTATAATTTATTTCTATTACTATTAAAAATCTAAGTATAATAAACCTACTATCAAAAATTTAAGTATAAAAAATTTTTTCCTTCCAAATGGTTTTTCAGTGAATGTTTTCATTTAATTTTTTCGTTCAAATTATTTTGTAATAAAAACTGAGAAAAAATTTGGTTTAATAAATCGATTTATATTTCGTTAAGTTTAAGTGTATGCTTAAATTATTTATTTTGAAAAAAATTTCCTTGAACAGAAGTAAATAATTTATTTTTTTTTATTTAATTTTTTTATAATTTAATTTTTGGTTTAAAGTTTGCAATATTCATTAATTTAACTTTTGCAATAGAAAATTTTTACTTAAAAAACTATTTTCAAGAAACAAAGAAAAGTTTACTATTCAAAATGTTTACAATTTAAATAACATTTTCTTCCTCACTTGCACTATGTTTTAAATCTGATATTGTTACTGTAGCTAGATATACGTTTAAATTTCAGGAATGACCCTCACTATGCCACTGGGTATTACGGATGCAGCTGCAATTAAATATATAATTATTGAACATTATAATTCTTTAAATTTTTACTTTTTTTTTTTTTTTCAAATTTTAATTGAAAAAATATTTGAATGAGAGAATTTTAGAAGACTAAAGTTCTTTTGTTAAAATAGATTTCTTTTTAAAAAAGTTCCTAAAAACAACTTGCGTATTTATAGAAAATATTTAATCTTGATATCGCTTTAAACAAAATTTAAATATTAAAAAATGGTATCGCGTTTTTCTTAATCTATTTGACATTTCTTGTTAAAATAATTTTTAGTTAAAAGCTTATATTATGTGTCAACAACATAAGATAAAAATTGAAACATTTGTATGGTTAACTTTTGTGAGTCTTTTAGTATATTAAGTAAATTAATTAGTTGATAAGTTAATATTTTATTAACTGTAAGTTTCTGTAGTAATTTAACTGGTTGTTTTAAATTAGTTTATAAGTAAATTTACTGTAATGTACTTTATCCATTCAGTAAATCAAAGTAAATGTAACTTTAAAAGGTTTAGGGTCATTAAAGCAAAAAACCTTGAAGCAAAAAAGTTACCGGTTTCTCTTAGCATTGATTAACTACTAGAAAAATATTTTAATAAAAACGAATTTAATATACATTTTAATATACATAAAGTAGTAAAATTATTAATATAAAGTTGTTGATAAAATAATAATTTAATGACTTTTTTTAAATATTATAGGCTTCCACGCAGAGATTTAAAGTAAATTAAATTGAAAAGGGCTTTACGTTGAATGAAAATCTCCTCGCAAAAGAACAAATGATCATGCTTCTATTTAAAAGATAAATTTAGCGTGACGTACTTTATGAACCCTAATAAAAAAACTTAGACATTTTTAATTTTTAAAACATTTTTATTAAGAATTAAAAAAAAATGCTAAATTAGAAAAACATAATAAATAAACAAACAAAAAATCGCAAAAATAATTTTTTTAAGAAAAAACTAATTGCGAAGGTGTGAAAAGCAATTCGCAATCACGATACGCTTAATTCCAGCCCTGATATATATCAGGGATGCAAAGTCTTATCCATTTTTGGGAACTCCGGGGCCAAAAGATAAAGACTCCAGACTCTGAACTTTTTTTTTTTTACAAATTTTGAGTTGATTAACCAGAGTTTTTAGGGATGAAATAGTCCCGGAACTGCTAGAGTAGACTATATAAGTAAATATGTAAAAAATTATAATTTATTTTTGATTTTATTTTTTGTTCTTAAAAAATATCTATTTCTTTTAGGTTAAAGGTATTTTTACTTATATAATTTATATAACAAACTTGTTAACTTTAAATGTACATGCGGTAGTGGTGTAGTGGTAGAGCGTTATATATATATATATATATATATATATATATATATATATATATATATATATATATATATATATATATATATAAATATATAAATATATATATATATATATATATATATATATATATATATATATATATATATATATATATATATATATCCGATCAAAACTTTTCTAAAAGATTTTACCCCTACGATGACTAGTGTAAAATTTTATTTTTCTAGCACAATTTTAATGCCCACTCCCCGTTTCTTCCTTAAAGCACAAAGTTTTTTTATATTGCACATACTACTATTTGCTCTTAAATCGCCAAAAAGGATGTTTTCATTATACAAAAATTTTTGGAAGGTTTCAAAAGAAAGGAAGGATCCAGAACATTTAGGAAGTTCTAATAAGGTTTCCAAAATACTTTGGAATGTTTCATTATATTGTATAAGATTCTAAAAGTTTCTACTTTATTTAAGGTAGATCAAAAATATAGAAGCTTTTTCAAAAGCATTATGGAAGATTACTGAACATTCTAAAACTTACCGAACATTCTGAAACCTTTCAGAACATTTGGTTCTGAAAAGGCAAGAATATTCTAAAATGTTATGGAAGATGCTAGAATATTTTAGAAAGGAATAAAAGATTATGGAAAAATTCTGAAAACTCTTTATCCTGAAATATGTTTTTAAAGGTTTTTAGAAGAATCACAATTTGAAAAGTTTTTGAAGGTTCCTATGGTGTATGTAAGGCAATGGTATGTGAAGTTTGCACATCTTTTAGACCAAAATAGGTGAAAAATTTACTGCTTATGGATCAAGTGAAGCAAAAAAACAATATCAGTCTTATACATAAAGTGTACAAAAAAATAGCTTCTTTTGTCATTCAATTGAAAATTATTCTGGAAACACTCCTCCATCCTAACCTTTTAAGACTGTTTCACAATCAAGATTTTTCTCCTGGAGTCAGAAACATTTTTATCTCAACTATTGCTTAGCAAGTAGCAGATGAGGCAAAAGTTATATACAATAAAGTTCTGCTGAAACTTATAAAATGGCTTAATGCTCATGAATAAGTTGTTTTTTTTCTACAATGAATGAACCTCTCTGAAAAAACATTCAAAAAATGAATTAAATTAAAAATCACAAAAAATTCAAAGAAAATATGACTCTGTGACTTCTTTACTTCTAATGCCATTGATGCAATATAAAGTGATCAAACTTAAGGAATGGCAAAGTCAAATTTTTAAGACTTGAGTTTAACTGGAAGAGGAATTTAGACCATTTTAAAAAAAAAACATTTTAAAAACACGTTCAATTTAATGGGAATTTTGGACTTTAAATCGAATGTTTACTACTCATGCACTAGTCAAATTAACATGCATTTAATAATATTTGTACATACAAGTACATTGATTTTTAATAAATTACAGTGCAAATGCAAATTAACATGCATTTAATAATATTTGTACATACAAGTACATTGATTTTTAATAAATTACAGAAAATATTACAATTTTAAGCCTAAAACTTTATCTTATAATTTAAATTTTTTTTTTTGCACTATTGCATAATTCTAATTAATTTGCATAATTCATTGTAATAATTCTGTATAATTCTAAGTAATGTAGACAAGCTTTTCTACATTGTTACTTTTAAGATTGGTTTGGGTCCAAGTTATATTAAAATAACTTATGGGTCCAAATTATATTAAAATAACTTGGCCAGCTGCAGAAAAAACTCTTTCTGAAAGAGGTGATAAACCTGGAATGATATTTTCCAGACTATGGATGCCAGCTTTGGATATTGTGTTGCCATGCTTTTTCACTGAATAATATAGCCCATCAAATTAAAAAAAAATTGAAATAGAATTCAGTCATGAAGTGGACCAAACAAAAAAATGTTTTAATTGTAAAAAAGATAGGCCTTCAAGCATCATAGTGGGTGTTCAATCTGGCGCAGAAATATTTCAGAAAGAAAAAATCAAAACAACATTTTTAAGAAACAGAATGAGTATAAACAAGAACATGAGAAGTTAGGAACGAAAGCATTGTTTTAGACCGTTCAAAGAACAAGTAAGTACAGTTATGGATTAAATATCAGTTACCGATGTTGAAGAAGCAAAACAAGAAGAATAGCTTTGTAATGGGACATTTTACAGAAAATTTCTGAGAAAGATACCTGGAAAAATACATTCCTGGTATTAGGTGTTTGAAAATACAAAGAAAGAAATTAAAGAAAATCTCTGAAAAATATCAATAGAGATATCTCTAAATATAGGATGATATTTTTAAGTTAACTGAAGGGGAGGCATTATATCCATAGAGCAAGCAAGTTTTGAATCTTTCATAATTGTTAAAGTTGAAAAAATCAACAAAATACAAGAATTTGCTTTATCGTATATTTTATGTCAACCAATTTTTCAACAAGTATTTTTAAACAATCCTCTCGTTATCAAGATTCATTAATTAAATCAGTTTTTATTTTTAAATTTGCTTACCGTTTGAATAGATTTTTTTGGTTGCTTTTTGAAAATCAACCTTCTGTGCACAAATGGCACAGCAGAGAGAGGAATTGTTACAATAGCAAACTACACAAAGATTCTCACATGAAAATGAAGAATGACAATTGATTTTGCAGCTAGTAGAACAGCAACAAAATCTGTGTGGTGATTTCAGAAAAGGATCAGTATTTAATCAAAAATGTTTATTTTCCTCCAGAAAATATTTTTCAGAATAAAAATATTGCATTGAGACTAGGGTTATATAAACATTTTTTTTTACTTTTACAGAAAATTTGGAGAAAAAAGAAAATATATTCATTTGTATATGAAGAAAAGGCTTTTTGATTATTTATTGCGTCAATAAATAATAAAAAGAAACTGTTATTAAACATGATAATGTTTAATAATAGTTTTTCAAAATGGTATATTTGCATTAACATTTTTTTTAATGAAAGAATTTGTTCATTTGTTATATTTGCATTGACATTTTTTTTCTAAATAAAATAATTTGTTTTGGTTATGTAAAACACATCAGATATATGCAAAAAAAACTAAAAAACTAAAACTTCAGGTGCCATGGGCAGGGAGGAGTTAGAGCTGTGATAAAAAAAATTAAGTTTCACACTAGTCATCACAAGGCTAAAAAATTTATATTCGTCCAGTTTCTAAGCAATACTATATTTTTTTGAACATCTTTAGTATACATTCTTAATAGGGTGACTCTTAAAAAAACATTTTTAAAAACTATCTGCTGGCACCCCTTTAATGTGTTCTATATAATAATATAATACCCAGTTTAAAATTTTTTGAATAAAAAATATTTTTAGGGGTTGCTACAGACCCTTCAAAATTAAACAAGTCCTAATATTATTTAAAAAAAATTTTTTTGTAAGTTTTATATATGTTTCATGTTCTAAAGTAATAATTTTTTTATAAAATGATTATTATTTTTAAAACTTTTATATAATTTCACTTCATTTGAGATCTTTTTCAAAAATACAATTTTAAGAACTGCCCTAATTGCATTCATGCAAATATAAATGATTTTTGATCAGTTGCTTAGTAACTAATGTTCCAAATTTCGGAAATCAGTATTATAAAGTTTGAAAACTATTTTCAGAATTTGAATACTAATGCTCCAAGAAGTTCAATCTGTAAAGTTATTTTACATTTAGTGTAAAATCTAAGGTTTCATAGTTAAAGTTGTGAAATTTTATGTTCTTGAAACCAAAAGACGTTTTGAATCTCTAATCTTTAACAACTCTAATTTTTAACAAAAAGTAAAAATAACTGCATTGTTTTAAAAGCTACATAGTTTTTAAACTAGGATCTAATATTCAATTAAAATTTTTTATGAATATATCTATGTTTATGTTTATGACATATCTAACAGTGTTATGTTATTTATCTTTGGATTTTTTTTAGTTACTTTTACATAATAATTTTTATAGATCAAGCAATCAGTTACACCCTCAGTACCAGATCTCTCCCTTTGTGATTCATCTGTAAATGAAGAACATAAAAATGAAGCTCCAGAAAGTAGCCCAAGTACACTTGAATCTCAACCCACCTGTGATAAAAGTTTTATTGATAGAAGGTTAACCATGCTTCCTCGTCAGACAAAAGCCAGTTTAGCCCGGATTACCATGAGTAAAAATCCTAAAGCTGTTAGCAAGATGGCTACAGATAAAAAGCATAATTTAGCTATTAAATTCAAGAATATAGATACAAAGAAAAATGAAACAATAAATTTTCATGTTCAAAAGAATAAAGTTTTAGAAGCAGATACATCAGTGTTACAGCATGATGATTCTGTAAAGCTTCCTCTTAACTTTTTCAGTAACACATCACACAAAACTAAAAATATTGAACATTCATCGAGTTTACCTTCTCTTAATACTCTAGATAAAACAACATACGCTACAACACCATACACTACAACACATACACCTCTTAACACTCTAGATAAAATAACATACACTACAACACATACATCTTCTCTTAACACTCTAGATAAGACAACATATGCTACAACACCATACACAGGCAAAAATGTGGAATATACATCAAAAAACTATGTGAACTTGGAAGATGATAAAAGTTTTATTTTTGATGATAAAAATAAAAGTTTTGCAGAGCCAAAAAATATAAATAAAAATTATTCTCAAAATGAAGGATTCCAAGATCCAAGATGTTTTGCAGATTCCAATTCAGATGATAGATCTCAAAATAATTTCAAAACACAAAGTATTACTCAAAATTTGAACAATTCTAAAATTAACTCTTTGATTGATGATAAAAATATTCCTGATTATTTGAATTATCATAATGGTTATAAACAAGACAATGATTTACTATTAGAGTTAGTTCTATCGCAACAAAAACAGTTAGCTGATTTGCAGTCACAGGTAGGCGACATTTTAATGTTTGATTATAATTATCAGCAAATATCTTAATGCATAATTATGCATTTCTATGGAATGTTTTTAGAATTAATTCTTAAATATAAGTTAATAATTCTAAAGATTCGAAATTACTTTTTCAGAAAGTTGAATGGGATTATTGGTAACAAAAATTTTTTCTTATAACTAGCCACCATTTATAAGACTTTTGAAATTATAAAAATACTGTATTAATGTAAATTACTGTATAATATAAAGAGCTCTTATATTAAAAAAGTTTACAATTTAGTGACAAGTCACTGTGATTTAATTGATAAATAGGATAATAAAAACATGTGGTTCAAAACATGAGTACAATTGTTTAATTGTTATTTTTAGTTTATGCAATCATGAAAACCTTGAAAGGAAAAAAAACCACATTGTTTTAAAAGTTTATTGTTCATTGTTTTAAGTTACATGAGTTTTTATTTAGAAACTTTTTCATTAAAATATCTTCAAATATATATGTTATGTTTATGATAATGTTACTGTTTATGTTTATGACAATCTAATAGTGTTATGTTACATTATTTTGTTTATGACAAATAATAAAAAATTACCTGATGATAAAATGATGAAAAATATTTAATGAAGTATCTGTATATTTAAATGTAATCAACATTAAAAAATTTCATTTTTTAAATAAAGAAAGTTAAGCCATAGTAAAATAATTTTATTTCATTACTTCTTTTGTCCCACTTTTTAAAAATTTTTAAAAAGAAATTTGTTTGTTTTTTTAAAAATAAAAATAGTTCAAATCTGAAATTGCGTTTTTTTCATGTCAATCATAAAAAAAAAATTTTTGATACTTAAATTTTTTGCTTTATTCAAAAACTGTAGTTACATTCAGTTGCTGAGGTTGCATGTAGTTGCTGAAGTTACATGTAGTGGCTTAGGTTACATGTAGTTACTGTGGTTATATGTAAAAACAGTTAGTTAAGACTTTATTCGAAATTTATTTGAAATTATATTTTTAAAAAATTTGTTAAAATTGTGAAATTCTTCAGGTAACTACTGCAAGATCGACCAGTTTTACCTAAAATATGAAGCATATAAAAAAATATCAAGCATATAACCAAAATATTAGTAAAAAGTACTCTTAATGAAAACAGTCATTGGATTAGGGAACTCTTGAATTTTTTAAGCAAACAAAATAATTTTTTTTTATTATTTTAGCTAACTTTATTTTTGAACAATGAAAAATCACAAAAAGTTGCTGAAAAAAACAACAGTGTCGATGAAACAATTAAAGCTGTCCAGATAAAACAACAAGAACAATTGGATGATTTACAAAAAAAGGTATTTGATATTTTTACAAATTATAAATACCAATCAAGTAATAGTAAACTTTGTTCTAATATCCATTCATAACCAAATAACATTTATTTGTCAAAATTTTTAAAATTTTATCAAAGGTATTAAACTTTTAATAATTATTTTAAAATTTAAATAATTTAATAGAGTTTTTATTTCAAACATGAAAATATATATGACTATTTTAAAAATTTATGGTAGGTACCAAAACAAATTTTTTAAATTTATTTTCATAGAATCGCCTTCGATACCAAATCAAGTATGCATAGTTTTTTAAACTTTTTAATTTTTTTTTTTTTTTAGCTGCAACTGTTTTTAGATTCAGCTTTATCTAAATCTACTAGTTCTATAGAAAATATCGGTGTCCAATGCAATATGGTGTCACCTGAAAAAATATCAACTGCAACAAATACAGGAAGTAGTTTACTGTGTGAAGAAGCTACAACCACTAATAATACAAAGAAAAATATTTGTCCACACTGCTGCAGTTGTTCAAGGTATTTTTGGTTTTTTTCATATAACTTAAGTAGAAAATATTTTCTCATTTGCATATAACTTAATTAGAAAATAATTTCTCATTTGCTGATAACTTAAGTAGAAAATATTTTCTCATTTGCTGATAAAAATTGATAAAAATTTCTGCTGATAAAAATTTCTTATTTGATGTTTATTTATTTATATTTGATGTTTATTTATTTATTCTTATTTGATTCGGGAAAATGATTCTGTGCAGGTAGTGGTATTCATTTTTCTCTTTTATTAAGAAAAAAAGGTTTGCGACATTCACACTCAATTGGCAAAAGAAATTCATTACAGAATAATGATTCAATTTTTTTATCCGCTGATTTATCTGATCTTAAAAAAGATGATATACAAATAGCTTTAAATAATACAGGCACTTCTGGTGTGACACTTGCATCCTCCTTGCAGGCAGTAGATCTCCCTGTATTTGATGATGGTCAAGATAGCTGTGTTTCTCAAAATAGTGACGAGTGGAATCGAAGTCCGATGCTAGGTTAGACTTATTTTGTTTTCTTTTTATCAATACTTAATACTAATATAGTTGCTGTAGTAAATTAAATTATTATGCTTATATGTAAGCTATTATGAATGGTGTCTTGATAAATATAATCATCTTGGGCAGGTATTAACTGCATCCAGCTACTGTCTTATAGATGGCCTTCTATTTGTTTGTGCCTCCTTGATAGTGGCTATGCAGCTCTTCCTGTTATATCCCAATGAATGAATGGCTTTAAAACTCAGTGTAATGGTTCTGAGAACAACTAGTAGTATGATTTCTGGAGCTCTGTGGTAGCTAAGGAGAGGCTGGTTCCATCAACAACTGTAAAATATCATAGTATTAAGAGTGTAATGCTGCACATTGGTGATATCTCTGTTTGTGCTTTTAGTGTAGATTATCAAGGCTAAATAAGGAGCCCTTAGAAAGGACTTAATTACCAAAAGGTTAATTAGCAAGACTGAGGCAATTACATTGTTTATTTCTAGGTGTGGCCTGCTTTATCTATAATTGAGTCAAGTTTTTTAACTTAAAACATGACCAAAGTACTCAAAAGTATTAAACACAAATAACCATCACCTAACTGTTTCAATCTTTTACAAATATTTGTGGTCTTTATAACTTTTTATTAGTTGAATCGTGCAAAATTTACCAGACTTACTTGCTTTATTTAAATTTGACTGTTTTCTCTTCAGATCTCAGTGTTGATAGATATCTTTTAATTTGAAAAAACTTTAACAGTCACATTTTGGCTAGGGCATATACTTACACATCAATTTGTCTATTTGTTGAATCAATCAGGTTTGAATCCTCTGACAATTTTTATGTGTTTTTGTTAAGCACCTCTTCACTCAATCAACTTTCTCTTTGTTCTTTATTGTTTTACTTCTTCTCAAGACTGCGCTCTTTTTGATTTCTGACTAAATTGACCAAGTCCTTATCCCTCAGCCAATTATTGCTACTTATTGGTGACTTTAGTGTTCATCATACTGAATGGCTTGGCTCTAATGACTGACCCTGCTAGAAGTAAAGCTCATAACTTTTGTATTTCTCAATCTCTTAACTTTGTGACTCTTTTTCCTAACAACCCTAATCACTTAACATCTCTTCTTGATTTGTGTCTTTGACTGTAGCTTGTGTTCAGTTACTCTCATAATTCTTCATGATATCTGCAATCTTTCATCTTTCTACTGATTGGCTTCTCACATAACCTCCTGGATCTATGAGTTTTTTAATTGTATTTTTTGATTATGATTTTTCTTAATAAATTTTTGTAATTTGACTGAAAAAATATTAGTTTACAATTTTTTTAAGTTACTTTGCTATCATTCTTTTAACATTCTTTATTCAGAAAATACTGTTAAAAGTGATATCTTGATTGCAAAATACACACAAAAAAATTATTTTCTGCAATTTTGATATTTTTTTATTTATTTTTATCATTATTCGAATAGTTTTGTTTTCGGTAGGTGAAAGTGCTAGTATGTTAATAGATCAACAGAACCAATTAAATGCTGTTAAAAAGCAAGTGGATAATGTAATAGAGAATGATACAGCA
Organism: Hydra vulgaris; assembly: GCF_038396675.1. Lineage (NCBI taxonomy): Eukaryota > Metazoa > Cnidaria > Hydrozoa > Anthoathecata > Hydridae > Hydra > Hydra vulgaris. The sequence continues at coordinate 59,774,255 of NC_088920.1, read as the reverse complement.
AGTTATAATAATCACTTTTACTCACAAATGATGGTATGCTTTATTTTTTTTGTTGTTAATTTTATTTATTTTTTGCTGTTATTATTATTATTATTATTGCTGTTGTGTTATTACTATTGCTATTATTAGTTTTGCTTTTCTTGTTATCGTTATTATTGAAATGGCTATTTATGTTTTGGTTATTATTGTTTATTAAAGTACTAACTCAATTCTTGCACCTTGTATACCAAGGCAAGAAACAAAGCTGAAGTAGCAGCCTTGTTTACAAAGGCTTGTTAGGAAGTTAAAAGTAGGTAGCAACCTTAAGTGGCAACCTTTTTTTATCATGTACTTCATAGTTGCTTATGTGAGGGTTGAAAAAAGAAAAAGAAATAAATAAAAATAAGTATCTTTTTTTATTTAGTTGTCTTACCTTGGATAGTAAATATATTTAAAAAATTATAGTATTGAAATATATATATTTAAATATAAAAAATATTCTTTTTTTATAGAATTATTGCTTGTATTTTAGATTTTGTTTAAAAGGTTTTAATGTAAAAGTTTAAGGTTATCAATTAGAACAGTGTTTAGAAAGTTCAGTATTTTACAAATTCAATTTGTAAAATAAATTCAATTTGTAAAATAAACTCCAGATCCTTTTTCCTTATTCAAAAAATGAGCTTGCTCCAAGTTCATTAAAAATAGAATTCCAACTTTTTTTCTTTATTTTAAACTTATTTTTTAGTTGTAAGTTATTTGTAATTACATATGCCACCTTTAGGACCAAATTGGAACAAATTTGTTATTTAGCTTAGAGCAAGGCTTTCTTTGACATGTTATGTGTATGTCTGTCTCATTTACTTTATACACCTATTATAATATATTAATTTTAGCTGTATGAACCTATTGTAATATATTATATTTTGATCTATTCAATGGTTCTTTTATCTTTGCTCGAACAGTAAGCTGCGGTTGTAGCATACATAATATTTCCAAGTGTTGATGTAATGTTTCCAATCATTGATCAAATTAATAATACATAGTTTTAAATTTTTTTTTCAAATAATATTCTGGTCTTTAGGAAATCCCAATTTCACCAAATTTATAAATTATGGTTTATTTATGACTATATTTGAAGGTTTTTTTCCTAAAAACAAAATTTACAACAAGTTGATCTAAACCTTTTTGTTTTGATTTCAAATGCTCATTTCTCTATCTGTTTCATAATTCTTTTCATCTATCTGTTTCATATTTCTTTTCATCTATCTGTTTCATATTTCTTTTCATCTATCTGTTTCATATTTCTTTTCATCTATCTGTTTCATATTTCTTTTCATCTATCTGTTTCATATTTCTTTTCATCTATCTGTTTCATATTTCTTTTCATCTATCTGTTTCATATTTCTTTTCATCTATCTGTTTCATATTTCTTTTCATCTATCTTCATATTTCTTTAGAATAGATAGCACCATCAAAATGAGAGCAACATTTTTTTAATGGGTGGTTTCTCTAAAAAATGAAAAACAAAAAGTTTAAATTTTATTTGAATAAATTTATTGACTATTGTTTAACAAATTATTTTAAACTTTAACAAATTAAAAAAGTTGTGGTCTTTATTTAACATGATGTAATTATTGAAACTACATATGGTATGGTACAATGGTGCTACACAAGTACATATGGTGGTGGTACAATGGTGCTACAAAAGTACATATAGAGGTGGTACATTAGTATTAAAATGGTGTAGTTATTGAAAATACATACTTATCAAATACATATTTATCAACTATGTTTAATTGTTAAAGTAACATCAATTTTATAAAATTTTCCTTTTTGCATGTATAAGACACAATAGTATGCATTTCATTTCATACATAATTTAAAGTAAATTTACATAAACTCAAAATTGTAAGAAACACCAATATTTATTTAGCTTAACACATTGTTTTCAGTTAGATGATGTACTTTTAGTTGCACTTATTTCTTTACCTGAAGGGCTACACAAAACACATTTTGCATTCATATTATTGCCATTTTTTTCCATTGAAAAAAAAAATAACTCTAAACCACTCCAAGCCAAATATTCAATAGAGAGAAAAAACAAACATTACAGTTGCATAGAATTAAGCCTTATTACTTTAGCTATGTATTAAAATTAAGTACTAAAGTTAGGGTGTAAGTTATCAAACTTAAGTTACTTTAAAAATCCTAACCTAATGTCAATGTGATATAAAATAGATAAAAAAGAACAGGGTCATTCCATGCCAAATTTTTATGTGGATCATTTCAGATTTTGCTGAAATTTTTTGATTTTGTGCATATATACAAAAAAATGTTTTGAATGTTTTGAATGCATGTTTTGAAAATTTCAGAAAAATATCTAATATACAATAGCAATTATGCTATCGGTACTTTTAAAAAAACTGTTAAAAAAATTTTAAATATTCCCAAAAGATTAACTTTAAAAGGCAGGTAAATTTTCCATATAAGCAACCTAAAATTAATCGTTTGTCTTTTGATAATTAAAAAGTATAAATGTTCATAACCTTACAACCCTAATAGATAGAATTTTTAGCAAAAAATATGCAAAATGTTTTGCAAATTGTAAATCAATGTGATGAAAAAGGTTTACATAAGTTTCAAATACAACGTATAATGCTATTTAAGTATATAAAGTATATTGCTGTTTAAAGTATTTAAAGATATTTAAAAACAGTAAAAATTACTTCAAATTACAGTTAAAAATTACTTTAAATTACAGTTAAAAAGTAGTTTTTTAATTAAAGTAATATTTAGTTAATAAGATTCTAAAAAGTGATTAAAATAACAAACAAAATTATTATATTTTAAAGATAATTAAAATTCTCAAATAAGAAACTAATTTTATTGGCTTCTATAAAGGTCAATATGATAAAATGTTTCTCTGTTAGACTGGACTTTAAGCTTTGCATGAAGTAAAAAAATTTTTTCAATCATTGTCAGGTCAGGTTATCCTGCTACTGTTAACATGCGGTAGTGGTGTAGTGGTAAGAGCGCTCGCTTTGTAAGCGAGAGGTGCCGAGTTCGACTCCCACCACGTCCCTGGAAGTACCGCGCTCAACTTAGTTTCTCCGCGCAGCGGCCTTGCTCGGCAAGGTTTGTGTTTCGGAGTTAAAGAGTTGAGAGAGGGTTGCACCACGAATAATAACTAAAAAATAAAATAACACAAAAAAATGAGTAGCTTCCCCGACTGTAGTGGCCCCCCTCGGGCCTTGGGGAGGCGAATAATCTAAAAAAAAAAAAAAAAAAAAAAAACCAGTACAATCTGCCCATATCCTGCTGCCTTGTAGGATATGCCTTTTTAGGCAAAGGCTAGGAGATGCCAACTCCAACTTAAAACACCCACTGCCTTGGGGCTCTTGGTTGAGTAAAGGCAAGAGATGGTGTCTCGATAAAAATACTCATCTTGGGCAGATGTTAAATGCATCCGGCTACTGTCTTCTAGAAGGCCTCCTAGGCAAAGACTTAAGAGGTAAACAGATTCTATCTGTTAACCAACCTCGCACCCCTTCTTCATCTATTAGTCTGGCGCAGATGTATTTTTAATACATTGTTTCCAGTTAAGGATGTTGAATGCTGGATCTTCTTGACTCAATGCATGGGTTTTGCTTGTGTCTCTGTTTTTATGACTAGGCAACTCATTCTATTATCTCCTAATGAGGGTACAGCTCTTAAACTCAGTTTTATGGTTCTGAGGCCGGCTGGTAGTCAGGTTTCCCAAACTCCGTGGTAGCTCTCAGAGATTTACATCAACAGCTGAAAAATATCAAAGTATTAACAGTGCCATGCTGCGCATGGATGGTGTCCCTGTTTGTACTTTTGGTGTGCATTGTCAAGGCCACATTTGGAGCCCTTTGTTACAGCTTAGGGTTTATTAATAGTAATGAGGCAATTGCTTGGGCTATTAAACAGTGTACTGAATACTGTCTATACTTTGAGTCAAGTTCTTTAACAAATTTAAAAATGAATAAAGTACCAAAAACTATAAAACACAAAAAACCATCATCATCACCAAGTTCTCTAAACCTATTATTCACTAATATTCGTGGTCTTCGAAGTAACTTTTCTTCTGTTGAGTCTTATCTCTTGCAAAGTTCACCAGATCTACTGGCTCTTTGTGAGACTAATTTGAGTTCAGCTGTCTTATCTTGTGATCTTAGTGTTGATGGTTATCTTCCTTTAATTTGTAAAGACTCCAATAGCCACATGCTTGGTCTTGGCATTTACATTCGTAACAATTCACCCATTTGTTGGGAAACTAGGTTTGAATCACTGACTATTCTTTTATGTACTTTCATTTAGCACCTTCACTCTATCGCCTTTCTCTTTGTTCTATATCGCTCTCTTTCGTCTCAAGACTGCACTCTTTTTGATATTGTTTCTGATCATATTGATCAAGCCCTCTCTCTTTATTCATCAGCTAATATTGTTGTTGTCAGTGACTTTAATGCTCATCACACTGAATGGCTTGGCTCTAGTGTCAGTGACTCTGCAGGCATTAAAGCTCACAACTTTTGCCTTTCTCAATCCCTAACTCAAGTAGTCAACTTTCCAACTCACTTTCCAGACAACCCGAATCATTACCTTCTCTACTCGGCTTATGTCTTGTTTTTGATCTTAGTTAGTGCTAAGTTTCTCTACATTCACCCTTAGGTGCTTCTGATCACAGTTTGATCACTCTAAAACTATTATCTCATTCTTCTTCATCATCTGAATCCCCCTATCATTGTACCTCTTTCAACTACCTTAAAGCTGACTGGGACTCTTTCCGTGATTTTCTTCATGATGGCCTTTGGGTAGAAATCTTTCATCTTCCTGTTGAAAAATGTGCTTCTTACATAACTTCGTGGATTCAGGCTGGCATGGAATCTTTTATTCCCTCTTGACAATTCCAGGTCAAGCCTCACTCTTCTCCATGGTATTCCTCACATTGTGCTGCTACAATTGTCGATTGAAACCATTAATTCTATATTTATCAGCAAAACAATTCTCCAGAAAGTAGACGTCTGTTTACTACTGCTAAAAACCATGGTAAAAAGGTTTTGTCTAACGCCAAAGCCCGCTATTTTCAGGTCATGAAATTTTGTATTTCATCACAAAAATTAGGCTTTCGTGACTTCTGGAGAATCTTTAATTGTGTCAATAATAAGGGCAAATCTGTTATTCCACCTCTCTTGTATGGTTCAGACTTTGTCAGCTCACCTTAAGACAAAGCTGAATTATTTGCTAAGAACTTTTCATTAATATCATCTTTTGACTCCACTAGTTGCATTCTTCCTGATATAGCTGTCAAACAAGTTGATCCATTGCTTGACACTCATCTCACTCCAACATCTATATCTAAAGTGATTTCCTGCTTAGACTCTTCTACAGCTTGTGGCCCGAACAGCATACCTGTTATAGTCTTGCAGAAGTGTTCTCTGGAGCTATCGTCTATACTTTCAAAACTATTCAACAAGTGCTTATCAGAGTCTTGTTTTCCAGCCTGGTGGAAAGCAGGATCTGTTATCCCTATCTTCAAAAATTCTGGAGAGCGATCTGATTCGTCTAACTACCGTCCCATTAGTCTTCTTCCTATCATAAGCAAGGTTTTTGAATCTTTAATTAACAAACAATTAATCTCTCATCTTGAATCTAATAACTTACTTTCTGATCATCAATATGGATTTCGATCTTCTCGTTCTACAGCTGATTTGCTAACAGTAATAACCAATAGGTTTTATCTTGCATTAGATAAAGGTGGAGAGGTTAAGGCCATCACTCTTGACATTTCTAAAGCATTTAATAAAATTTGGCATGCTGGTCTTTTCCTTTAGCTTTTTTCTTATGGTGTATCTGGTAACATCTTTAAGATTATTGAATAATATTTCTTCTTTCAGTGTTTAAGTAAAGAAAAAGTTTTTTTTGCATATTTTTACTATTACTAATAACTAGATTTACTGTATTTTATAAAATAGTTTCTGTGTATTAAAATACTTAGATATAAGATAGAAGATTGTGAGGCGTTTTAAATATTTTTTTTTTTTTTTTTTAATTCATAATAAGTTTCCAATCGTAGTGTAAAAGTTGTCTTCAATGGACAGTGCTCTTCTTTTTTTTCTGTAACTTCAGGGATTCCTCAAGGTTCAATCCTTGGCCCTATACTCTTTTTAATTTACATTAACGATCTTACAGATATTCTGACACCTAAGGTGGCATTGTTCGCTGATGATACTACCATTTATTCTTGTCATGATAAGAAGATAACACTCTCTGATTTCTATTAGATTAAATTAGATTTATAGAGATAGAGAATAGATAACTATTCTCTATCTCTATAAATCTCAAATCTGGCCTTGTATGGAATACTGTTGCCATATCTGAGGCAGGTATTCTAATGGTGTGCTTTCTCTTTTAGACAGGGTGCAAAAACGCATTGTAAACATAGTTGGACCTACTCTAGCAGCCAATCTCTAATCATTATCACAAGGTTGTAATGTTGCTTCTCTTTCTCTTTTCTAAAAATACTATAATGGGCACTGCTCTAAAGAGCTAGCGTCTCTTTTGCCATCTACTAAAATTCATTCTCATGTTACTCCTTTTTCTGTGACTGTTCCTAAGTGCTCTAAAAACTCTTATTCCTCTAGCTTTTTTTCTCGAACATCAGTTCTTTGGAATTCGCTTCCTTTATCTTGCTTTCCTGATTCATATAATTTGCAATCCTTTAAGTCGTCCGTCAATCGTTATCTACAATCTTCATCTTTTCTCATCCAGTAACTTCCAACTCTAAGTAGTGGTTGCTTACAGCCTTGTTGGAAGCAAAGATGTTTAAAAAAAAAAATTTATCACAGTTACCCAACTCAGATAATCTCTGCATGGCCATGTGAATTCGCTACATAAAGAAAACTCTTTCATAAATTTAATATGAAGATCTTGATGCTCCTCTGAAATACTAAGAGTATTTACTTAATACCATTGAGCGTCATAAATGCAGACTGTATATGATCTTGTTGTATGACAAAATTTTATTATTATAAAATCAGCAGTTAGAAACATACACATAGGAAATGCCATCAAATGAAACTGTTCTTATTTTTTAAAAGATAATCAACATTGGTATAGAACTGTGTGCTGGTTTCGTGTCACAGGTATTGTAGAAGATGAATGTTATCTCTCTTCCAAATTGAAACTTCTAATATGTTTTTCTGTAGAAACTTTTTCAATAAAAATAAATGATATTTCTTTGAACACACCATCTGTACATTTTGCCTAATGTGTCAAGTCTGACTCGGGCAACAAGACATTTTTCTGGTCCTTCATTAATATTATCCAACAACAAGAGCTTTTACTATGTTGCAAAAAAGTGAAAACTCTGCAGTTGAAATCTTGTTTATGGTAGCATAAGTGATAATATTTTTGTAATTTTTTTAATGTGATGCAGTTTTTCAAATTGGTAAAGCAATTTGTTTTCAAGGAATCTAGGAACAGCATTTGGTCCATGATGTTCTGAAACATGGAACAGATGCTGTTTGTTACTTTATAACACAGTAACTCTGATTATCAAGTTTTTTATCTTTTAGAAAATAAACAACAAAGAGGTGAAAAGTTGCCTGGCTGCTATTTCAGTAGACACCTTTCACTGCATCTTGTATTAGAAAACTTTCGTTTTTTGTAAAGTCAAGGAAAAGCTAAATCTTGTTTTACTTTTAAATTAGTATTTAAATGTTGGAAGTAGGTGGCTTGACTTTTTGATATAAAATGATGCTCTCATAAATTGTTTAACTGTTCACAAGCCAATTTTATAAAATCATCTAAAGGTATAAGTTGCTGGGCTAAAGTATATTCGAAATTTGATTTTTGTCATTGATTAAAATTAACTTCACAAACTTTATTTTTGTCAAACTAATTTCCAATATAATCAGACAAAACCTAAGACATTTATGACAGTATGCAGCAAACAAACTCTATTTTCAATATTACAAACCATTAATTTCAATAAGCTTTTGTAATCAGCTATTTCTGAAATTTTCTATACAAGAAATACAAGAAACTTTACATTTTGATTGTACTGATAAACACAAACTTCATACAGACCAAAAGCACAACCCACAGAAATGCTAAAATAAGGTCTAAAATTTTTTAAATCTTTTTTAAGATGATCATGTTTTTTTCAAACTCAATATGAAGTTCATAATGGCTAAAAGAAGTCGTTTGAAACCCTTGAATATTCATTGCATCGATATTATTGAACAACCTCTGTGATTATCTATTTGTTTAGTTTTCTACTTAATTTTGGAGAAGGTTTTGATAATATTATTTGTTTTCTTAATTTTCTGGCTTGTGTTACAGATCTTTTTGAAGATTTCCTTTTTGTCCAGCTTATTGTCCAACTCTCCAACTTGTCCAACTTATTGCCCAACTCTCTGGAGTAAGTGTAAGAAGAAATTAAACCAAAATCTCTACCATATGACTAAAAACTTAAAGGAAATTTATAAAGTAAAAGTTAGTAATTACTAAATATTATTTAACATTTATTTATCACCAAAGGTGTTAGTTTAAATATTAAAACTTACTTTTCACTTTTTTTGAGTGCGTGTTGAAAAGATTAAAACAATACTTTGATGTTCATTCTCATACCTCAATAAATAAACTTTCTGGAGGTAATTACAAATAACTTTTATGGGATTTACTTTGCCTCTCAAACAAAGAAGCTCTTGGTTTAAGTTAAACTGTTCTTTAAAACATTATTTTTTTTTTAGATTTGCTAAATTTAATAAGATAGCATTGTTCATTTAAGGCTTTACCAATACAAAAAAGAGAGCGCTCAGGCTACTTGTTAATAATAAGTTTTCCGGCTACTCATTAATAATTAGCTCTCAGGCTACTCATTAATAATAAGTTCTGAAACAATAAAAATTTATTTGGTAAAATTTAGTGAACAAATAATTTTTTCAAAAAAAAATAAAGTTTTTTTACCAAAAATTTGCCTGAGACTATCTTTTGGGATTATAAATAATGAACATTCTTTGATCAATGCATGAAAGAGATTTTTAGAGAAAAAGAAAAAAAGTGATGCTTTCTTAAATTCTTTGTATCAGGGATCAATTAAAAAAAAAAAACTTTATTTGACTCACTTATAAATTTTGAATGCAGCTCTCTAATCAGCAGAATTTTTTTGAAATGTTTATCCATCACGTGTAGATCAACAGGCAATGAGATTTGTATTAATTTTTTAATTTAATTTTTAAGATAAGGCTCTTTAAAATCCCAAAATATTTCTATTCTAAAACAAAAATATCAATTTTAGTCCGCTAATATGGAAAAAGCTAAAATGCCAGATTTTAAATTTTTTTTAAGCATTTTTTTTCTATATAATATTAAATTAATTGGAGCATAAAACTAACTTGTTCATTATTAGTTTTATTATTGAATTAAACTTTAATTTTTGTTAAAGTATACAAGAAGTCAGACTTAATGTCTACTAACTTATTTTCTTGAAATTTATGTTCTAAACATATAAATTTTCTATAACTCTTCGGGGCGATTACAGAAAATACATTTAAATAAAATTTATTAGTGTTTAAATGTGCACGCAAGTTTTTTGCTTATTTCTGTTTCTGTTTCCGGGTACGATCTGTTCCCGACTACTTAAGACTTTATATCGATGCATTTTTAAGTGCTCACTTTATGAACATATTCGTTTCATATAAAATTTAACTAATCAAATATTTTTTAGGAACACGTTAAACAAATGATGTGTGCTCAAAATATCTCAGTATCATCAAGTAATTCAGATGACGCATCTGATTCGAATAAGGTTTTATTATCGACGACATCTCCGAAAGTTAACATGGTAAAAACAGTGACATCTTCGAGTATTGATACGATTAAATTAGCAACACCTACAAATAATACAGTAAAGTTAGCTACAGAAGCTCAATTGCAGAAGATCATTAATCAACCGTGAGTAACTTAGTTTATTTACCATTTGTGTTCTAAGTATCCAGAGATCTATTTTAACGATTATATTTATATCGTAACTAAGTAACTACAATTAATTTTATATTGTATTAATATTATATATTTTTTCTCTTTATTTAGTGTCTTTTTTTTGTGACATTTGTATTAGTGCCATTGGTATTCATGTATTTTAATTAAAAGTTTCATTTTAATGCGTTGCAGCACGTTGCGACGTCTATTATTATTGTTTCATTTATTTTATTGGTATACCTTGTTTAGTTTCGAAGTTCGGATGCAATCTATATCAACAGGCGCAGTGTACAATCACCCTAAAATTAACTATCATTCGATGTCTGTAGACGAAACACTAAGCGAATATTCACAAAATAATATTGATGTCATAGCTGCAAAGTATCTTCCTGTAACGGACTTACGTGCTGAACTACGCAACAAAACGGTAACTTTTGAAGGTGTTGTAGAAAGTAACACAACAAGTGTTAATTTTTCATGCAATATGAGTATAGCTTCTAAAAGATACCTCCAAAGATATCAACTCAATGATGAAAAAAATGGCGATTTCATAACTAAACCGATTGTTAGACCTTCAGTTGATGCGAACGAAACAGTTAGTCGGGAAATTAAGAAATCCCGCGATGGTAAAGAAAATATATTAGACATGAAAAAGATAAGAAATCTTCCAAAATTAATTTGATAAATTTAAGAATTTTTTGTGCAGCTTAAAAACTTTTTACAAAAATTTGATAAAAGAATATAAAGTAAAAGATTGTGATAAAAATTGCTTTGTGTTATGTGAATTAAATTATTTTTTTAAATATTTTATATTAAATTTTGTTGCTCACCACTGCCACCGTAGTCATATTTATTTCTGTTTTAATAATAGTTAGACTGCATCCATTTTTGGTGCTATTATTACCCTGACGATCGCTAGTGAAAAATGAATTTTGAAACAAAAAATATATTCTTTTTAAAAATAAGTGTAAAGAAATCCAAGCTCCAGGATGAGTACTAAACGAACGTAAAAAAAATAATGCAGATTATAAGTTCTTCTAATAAAACATATTGCCCGATGTACTTGTTCTACTTGAGGGTAGTACAACGAAGGAAGTAAAAGTATAAGGTGTTGCAATTTCAAGAATAACATATTGGAAAGTTCAAACCAATATTTCACAGCAGCCAACTCAAACCAATTCTATTCAGTATGGCGCATCTCTATTCAAACAAAAAAGATAGATATCTTTATTAATTTAAAAACAAACTCTAGAAAGATAAAGTTATGGAGGATCAACAATACAGAAGCAGTTGCTTGAGTGGTCCGTTAATTGATAACATATTCGCTGGATAGCAAACTTTGTGACTTTGTTTTTCTCCCCTGTACAATTCTGTAACATTGCATATACAACTAGTTGATTTTACGAATTCTTTCACAGAACACTTTTTCAATCTTACTAGTAGGTCTTACATTTGAACAGTTTGAGAACGCTCTAGAATGTTCTCAAATTTTCTTGATCTTCTAAAGGTTTCTTAAAAGTTCTAAAACATTCTAAAAATTTCTCGGACCTTCTAGAAAATTCAAACAGTTCAAAAATATTTAGAAGAATGCTCAGTATTCAATTTATGTCAATGTTTGCAAATTCTTTTAGCGCACTTATCCTAGTTTGCACTTAAGCCATATTCACATTTGTTCCAGTTTTTGCAATTTCTTTACACTTATGACAATTCTCACTATTGACAACTTTTGCAAATTCTTTTGTGTACTTATGCCATTTTACACTTGTGCCAGTTTTTGCAATTGCTTCGCGCTTATGCCAATTTGCACTTATGCGAGTTTGCAATTACGCCAGTTCGCACTTATGGTGGTTCGCAAAGTTATGAAATTTCAATACGAATTGAAGATTTCTAAAATTTCTAAAAAGCGCGAAATTTTCAAAGTATCGTTGTTCTGGTTACAGAAACAAAGTTTTTATGGAACAGCAGATATTTCCTATTTGTTTTCAACAAAGCATATTACGAAACCACTTCCATTCAAGGACAAAACAAAAATGATAGCTTGTGACAACAGAGGTTATAAACGACACTTGTAATAAACGCAATAAAGCACGCTATTACAGGGTTCGTACTGTACCTGGAAAATCTGGTAAACCTGGAAAATTAGTTAATTTTGGCTAAAGTCATGGAATACCTGGAAAAGTCAGGGAATTTATTTTTTCTTTAGATAGTCATGGAAAAGTCAAGGAATTCTGATTGAGAAGTTACTCGATTTACAATTTTATTTTTTCTGAAACTTATGTTTTTTTTAGTATTCATTCTTAGTCATCCTTAATAATAAGATTCGTATTAACATGTATAATAAGATCCATACTAATAACCAACTTAACTAATAGTTAAGTTTTATAAGTTTTGTCATTCAGGGCATGTACAATATTAGCATTTCCATTACAATAGATAGTAACTTTAAACATTTTATAAAAACCATTGTTGAAAATGGTCAGGGAAATTCATCTGCTATTTCGAAAAAGTCAGGGAAAAGTCAGGGAATTTTATATAAATATTTGGCTACGAACCCTGTATATACAGACGATCTTTTATTTATAAAAAAAATTTTTACAAATCCTTATTACAAAAGAGATGTAAACGGAGAAACTCTTTACTTTATTGATGACCAGTATTTAGATTTATAATGAATCCAATAAAGTTGTCAGATTTCGTTTCAACGTTACTTGGTAACACAAAAATTAGTTTATGTGAAAAAGCAAAAACAAATAGACTTTATCATATATGACATTTGATAAAAAGTGATTACAATACCTAAGCAAGACCATATGTTTACAAAAAATATTTTATATTCAAAATTAAATAATAAATGCGAAATAAATAAGAAAAAATTACTTTAATTAATCAAATAATAATCAATAAAATTAAACTCATAAAAATTGGAATTAAAATATATTTTACTTTAAAGTTTTTAAGTAAAAACCACAAAATGAACAATTCTTTAGCTAAATTTTAATAATTCTTTAATAAATTTTAATAGCTCCTATCTACGACAGACTGGGAATGCAATTTAAAATTTAAAAATGTTAACAAAGCTCATGACATTTTTAAAATTATTATGATAAAGCATATTCAATATAATTTACTAAAATAAAAATATTACAAAATCTTTGGGTAACATTAAAAATAATAAAATATTCAAAAAAAAATCCACAACGAGAATTAGAACATTCAACTCAAAAAATATTTGAATTGAACTATCTATGACTACCGTCTTCTTAAAAATTTATTCTTTTGGGTGAATACTATTTTGTCACCGGGAGCCACTCCAATGAAAATCGTATAATGTTAATTTTTTACAATTTGATTTTTTTTTTAAAAACATTAATTACAAATATAGTTGACATAAATTACATATATAGGTTGGATGAAGTCAGAATAAAATTTTTTATTTTAAAATCCGAACAAAAAAGTTGGTTTTGGTCCCAAAAAGGGGGTAAAACCGTTCACGATTATTTAACATACGATGACTGTTAAACTATGAAATTCGTCCAGTTGTTTTATAACATTAAACTACAATCTGTGCCAGTTTCACATTTAAACTATCAAAACTAGTCATTTTCATAAGAATGGTAACTTTCGCAATATTACTCGCTTATTCAAAATTTCATAAGTACAAATTTGAATAAGCGAGACTATATTTAAAATATTAGATGGTTATCTTCAATGAGGGTCATTTTGTAGCTATATAAGTAACAAAAACTTATGGAAAATTTCAAAAAGTTTCATTAAGTATTAGTAAAGATACTATGTAAACGTTCAAAAAAATTATGTACTGTGAAAAAACAGTTTTAAAAATCAGATCATTTTATTAAAATAACACAAAACAGAACTTAATGGAATCCAGAACTATAGGATTGGCATCCTAGGATGGCATCCTTCGGTGTTTTTGAAACTCTTTCCTTGGACCTCTTCTTACTACTCTCTATATTTTTAAAATTTTAGATATTCTAAATATTAAATATTCTAAATATTAAATATTCTAAATATTAAATATTCTAAATATTAAATATTCTAAATATTAAATATTCTAAATATTAAATATTCTAAATATTAGATGACTATTTACAACTAGTTAAATCTCAATTATGGTCACTTTTTAATACATTTTAAAAAAACTTTTACGTGAAAAATTTAAACAATCAAAAGCATTTACAATACCATTAATACTATCATCAAAACATATGATAGCAGAACACACACCAATTGTAAGTACTTTTTTTGTTATAATAAGTAGATTTGGGACAGAGTGTCCAAATAATTTCATTTAAACACTCACTTACATTTTGCGTTTGGTCATTGAGGTATTACTCTGGCAATAAGTTTAGGCATAACTAAAAAAAAAAAAAATTTAGTTATGCTAAGTATATAACTTGAAAAAAAATCGGAAATGACAAATTCAGATTCTGTGATAAACTTTGATTTTAAAGCAATTGTAACAGAAAAAATGAAAATTCTACGATTTTCACCTTTTTAATAGTTTAGAAGTACGTTAAGACGTTATTTGCAAGCAACTTGTATTTCATACGGTGAGTAAATTTAAGATCGGTACATCATATTAGTGCAACAGTTTCGGCAATTCTACTAGACGATATTTTGTAGTAAAAAGTTTGTCAAAATTTATTTTAGGCTATTTCATAGTCAAAAATTCTGTTCAAAATTGAAATACTTTCATAGTGAAAAACTATTTAAAACGTTTTTTGTCATAACAGTTGTCGTCAAAATTGTAATTTAAAACATTTTGTAGTTATCACATGATATTAAAATGTTAATGCTACTTCTTTTTTTAAGAAATAAACTCTAAAAATTTCTAGGCCTTCGTTAAGGGTCGTCCAATAAAGTACGTACCGTTTTTTATTTAGATATACCCCCCCCCCATCCCGCGCATTTGCTATATGCTTTTTGAGTACACTTTTTTATCTGCATTCTATCTGCGCATCTTATAAGATTTATAAAAAGATTTGCTCTATTGTTTTTTTTTTAAAAAACCACAACAAAAAATGCTTATTAATTACATAAATACCTAAAATATAATAATTTTTTAGAAAATATTACTTAGGATTTTCTTTAATCATTTTAAGTTTACCAATGACACGTTGAAAAAGAGATCATTCTGAAGAACTCGATAATTTAGTAAGAAAATTTGTCCAAGAAAAAGTGTCCCGCTATGGTTAAACAAATATTTACTTATTTTAATTTCTATATATTTACTTATTTTTATTCTATATAAAAACTCGAAATAAATTAATGGATTAATGAATTCAGATCCTTACTTTTGGTTCATAAAAAAAAAAGCAAAAAATATATAAACCAAGCAAAAATACAAAACTATTTTGTTAAAAGATATTAAACAAACTTTAAGTAAACGCAATCATACGTTATATGTAGAATGCTATTACAACTATGCAAAAATGGTATAGTGGCACATTCCTTGATCGAACTTTTCTGACCAAACATTGTTATAGTGGCATATTCCTTAATCTTTTCTGATCAAACTTTGTTATCTTGATCGTGTTGAGATTTTTGATGAAACATTTTCATTATCGCCTATTGTTTACATCACAGTTTGAAATTAAATATTATTATTATATTATAAATATACTATTAACGAATGCCTAATTTCTTCTTTTCTTTTTCTTTTTTTCTCGCTTGACCGATGTTTCGTTCTTTCCAGGAACTTTTCCTTAATTTTATAGGCCGGTTTCCAACGTATTTTCCTGAACAAAAAAACACTATAATTTAGCGCACAAGATAAACTAACGTACATCCATAAATATATCATTAGTATATTTCTAAGTAAAACATTTAATGGGGGCGTATTATTTAGGGCGTGTTGCGCCTCGGCAAATAAAAAATTTACTTTAGTTGGATAAGAGCGCTATGAAAGGTATTTTTTAAAATAACAACATACACTTTCCAGAAAAACTGTTAAAATTGTTGATTGCAATTGTCTTCTAAACTGAGTTGTCATCGCTGCTTTATCTTGTTTTAGCCTTTTCCTTTTTGCATCGATAGTACAAAAGGTTTAACGTACCATGACTTATTTTATAGCTTATCAACAATTGTAAACTCGAATAAAAATTTTGCCAAAAAAAAACTTAATTAAAAATTTTATTACAAAATCAAGCCCTTGGAACTTCCAAGAAGAAATAAAAACTGGTGAACCCTAAGTAAATTCTCCTCAATAGCATTTTTCTACTGGATTTTTCTATTGCATTTATATTACACCCATTAAATAAACGGATCTATACCTATATAATTAATTTTTTTATCTTACAAAAAATAGCAGTATTATACATATATAAATATATAGTATTTATTATTTTATCTTAAAAAAAATAGCAATTAAATAAATTTACCATTCATCTCTCTCATTGCTTTTAAATAATCTTGGGGATCTTTAAAACTAACAAACCCATAACCTTTAGTTTTTTTAGTTTTTTTATCTCTTACAATCTTTGCACGAAGCAAGGATGGATATTTAGAAAATGCACGAAGTAAAGCATCATCAGAGACTTCATTGCCAAGGTCACCAACGAATATACGAAAATCGTCTAAAAAATAATTTATCACATACAATAAATCTAAAAATGTAAAGATTTTTAAACACCCATTTGGATATAAAAAAGCATATTTAACAGGATGGGGAGCGACTGATCTTAGCTTTAACATAAGAAAACTTACAAGATATCCATGGCTAACAGTAGCAATCTTTTCAGCGATAAAGTTAATTATGAATTCCTTGAAACTTACAGAAAATATTAATTGCAAATTCCAATAGTAAAAAAAAACATGTTGAAATAACTTTAAATTTCTTGAAACAATTATTCTTAGAAATTAAAAGGTGCATCCCATTACCTCATTAGAACGTTCTTACCAATCTCTTACCTAATAAGTACAAGCTACCTAATTCCTTTTCTAGTGTCTACATTTTTGAACAATTATAGTTAAAAACTTACTTGGATCCCAATCAAGTAATGTGCTGTCTTCCCAAACAGTACCACCTGCAACACGAACAACAGTTTTTTTTTTTTCTTTTTTCATTCCTTTTTTACCATCACGACGATCTTTGTCAAAATTTGGTATAATCATACTTGGAGGCAAAAGTCCAGAAGGTCCTAAAACAAGTATAATTATAGGTATTAACATATTACCTTTTTTACATTGCTTTTAAAAAATCTAAGGTATAAATACCACTGTGAGGCATCATCATATGTGGAGGCATCATAGGAGGAACCATTAAATGAGGAGGCATTATTCCTGGAGGATGAAGACCATCCATTGATGGTAGTCCATGAAACATGTGATTATTTAAAGTTGGAGGAAATGTTGGCATCCTAGGTGGTGGGTTAGGTGGTTTTGCAGGCAGACTAAAACTTGATGGTTGAGAACTAGGTGTTGATGTTGGCAGACGAAGCATTGGTATTTTTGGAGGAGGTGGCAAGTTTCCAGAAATCTCAGATTCAAACCTGAAAATAAACTTTAAACAATAAAATGCATCCAGTTTTTAAAAACAACTTTACTCGCCTGTTTATTAGCAAGTAAGCAATTCCATATAAAATCATCAAGAAAAACAACAACAACAAAAAATCACCCTTAAGACACTAAATTAGTCCATTCTTAATTTATTTCCCAATGACTATGGGTCAAGAAAACAAGGTGTGCCAGCTGTGCAAATGTAGAAAACTTTTAAGAAAGGTTCTTCATGGACTATTTTAGATTATGCTGACAATTCATGATTTTTTACATAAGTATGAAAAAAGGATGTCCCAAAATTTCAGAATAATATCTTACACAACTCTTGAGAAAATACTATTTAACTAGTGGGTTACTTTGCTAAGATATTTTTCATTGTCTTTAACAGCTATTAATCTTTGAACAAGTTAGTTTTACGCTTCTTTTTTTAATACTTTCTTTCTTAAATAGTACGTATACTATGTATACTTTTAGAAAATAAAAACTTTAAAATCTGACTTGGTTTGTTTTGTTTTTTAATGATTGGCTAAATTTTATATTTTTTATTATTTTATGTAGCGCAAAGGTTGATTACATTGTGTCAAATAGATAACATTTTTTTATGTTTAATTTGCTTTGTAGACATTAGAAATTATAAAAGTTTTTTAATTTTTAAATAATTAAGTTTCGAAGTAATTAAGATTATTTTGGATTAAATAACTTTGAAACTTCGATTTTTTCTGTACTTTTTGCAGTGACTTTTAAATTAAAATAAAAATATATATTAATTTTATGCTTTTATTTTTTGTGTCGTTGTTTTTTCTATTCATTTTATCATTCGATAAAATTTTTTATTTTTTATTTACGCTTGCTTTTTTTTTTAGTTTTTTATTTCTCTTTCCAGTTAATTTTTTTTTTTAATTTTTAATTTTAGTTTAAGTTAACCTTGGTTTATTCAGCGCATTTTTTAAAAGGGGTAAATGTAAAACATGCAAGGAGTTGTGGCCAGGTTATCAAAACAAAATACTATATGCGTGGTCATATAAGGCGTGCGATCACAAGCGCCTTCTTAGAGCAGCCGTGGCGCAGTGGTAGCACACTTGCCTCAAAAACAAAGGATCTGTGGTTCAAACCCACCTCTGGGCAAGTTTTGCGACATCGGTTAGGAAGGAGGCGTGAACTTCCAATTAAATGCTCATCCACGGTGCTCTGTGATAAGACTGTAAGGACTTCTTGGGGCACCTAAATAAAATTAAAAAAAAAAAAAAAGAAAAGATATTTATGTGTGCTTCTTAGAAAGCTTGATTACAAGATTTATTAAACATTGATGGATTTCAGTGGGTAGAGATGGCTAAAGATGTAAGTAAACATGATATAAAAATCATGATATAAATGATATAAAAAAGATTTTTGTCTACCTACCAATCAGCTAACAGCTCATTTTACAAAAGGAAGATGAAAAATGCTGGGTGCTTAACTTTAAAGTTAAATGCCTAATTTATACATCCACAACAATATCATGTCATATGTACAACACCACATCATAAGTACAACCAACTGATTAAGAATCTCAGCAGTTGCAAAAAAATAATAATCACTGCGAAAAAAAAAAAGCTGCGAAAATCTTAAAAAGTTCAAGCAGGTTTAGCAATGTTTTTATCAACCCTGACTTAACTGAAGCCAAAAGGTATAATGTCAAATTATTAAAAGGTGAGAGCAAAAAACTAAATTTAGAAAACCTTTGGTTTATTATTATGGAATACGTAACAACAGAGTTGTTAAAATCAACAAGTAGCAATTAATTTCAAATAACAGGAATCAAATCTGAACTGTTACGAATCATTAACTTCTGTTGGTTTTAACTATATGTCAATTAACAATAAATTTTCGTCCAAAAATAACTCGATTTATCAAATAACCAAAAAAGTTAAAAATGAAAAAATAAGTTGAAAAAATATTGCTAACAACAAATTAATTTCAATAACAATGACAGCCTTTCTTTACAAAAAAATTCAAATAAAAAAATTTTCTTTTCGTCTTTTTAACGCAAGAAGCCTTGCCAATAAACTTCATGAGTTTTATTTATATGCTGAGGCTACAAAACCGGCTGTAATCTGTGTGTGTGAGACATTTTTCAATAATAAACTTTTTAACGCTATTTTATGTCCTAAAGATTACTCAATTTATCGCAAAGACCGTATTAAAATTGGCGGAGGAGTCGCAATTTACTGTAGAAATGACATTAAAGTAGAAAAAGTGCAGATTAAGCAAACAGATACTGATATTGATATCATCTGTGTTGATATGATTTTCGGATCTCAGTAACTCCGTCTTGTAACTTGCTATCGTCCACCTTTCTATACAATAACAGATGTTGCTTATCTTGAATTGATGATTTCAATTATTTATAATTTGTGTTACTCGGTGTCGCAGATTATTATTGTTGGTGACTTCAACTTACCTAAAATGGATTGGCCTAATATGTCTCACCAAATGAAAAGTGTCATAGTATATTCTTAAATTTGGTAAACGAACTCGGTTTGCACCAATTTGTTAAAGAACCCACGCACAATATGAATTTTCTTGATCTTGTTTTTTCAAACAACAGTTCTCTTATAAGTGATATATCTGTTTAGTGTCCTTTTAGCACTAGCGACCATAACACAGTCCAATTTTTTACAAATACGAACAATTTCAACCAGTGTGAAAATAAACCAGAATCTTTCTACGACTTTTCTAATGCTGATTTTAAGAGCCTTGAGTTATATTTATCAAAAATAAATTGGGATTTCGAGTTTTTGAGTACAATT
Organism: Hydra vulgaris; assembly: GCF_038396675.1. Taxonomy (NCBI): domain Eukaryota; kingdom Metazoa; phylum Cnidaria; class Hydrozoa; order Anthoathecata; family Hydridae; genus Hydra; species Hydra vulgaris. The sequence goes on along the minus strand of NC_088920.1, from coordinate 59,753,961 downwards.
AATGATTACTAATATTTAAACTTTCATTATACAATATTCGTGGTAACCTTTTAAAGTGGATCACTGCATTTCTCACAGAAAGATCTCAACAGGTAAAGATTAGTAGTGCTTTATCAGATCCGATTCGAATTGTAAGTGGTGTACCTCAGGTTAGTGTGCTAGGATCAACTTTTTTCTTATTATTTATAAATGACTCATCATCTGTAGTAAACAAACTTGAATGTACAATAAAACTTTTTGCTGATGATTTAAAGTTATACAGTTCGTATTGCGATATGAATCATAGCCACGATTTAACTGTTGCTCTTGATAGAATAATTATTTGGTCGGATATTTGGCAATTGCCAGCAAGAAATGTTTTGCACACAGAATAGCACTTTCTCCATTGCATGGTATTAGTTTTAATTACAAGTTTGGTGATTGTATTCTAGCTTGGTCATCTAACCCAAAAGATCTTGGAGTAATTATGGACTCCCGCCAAAACTACAAAAAACACATTGCCAGAGTCATTCATGTAGCAAATACTAGAGCATACCAAATCTTAAAATGCTTTAAAACTCGCAATCCTATTATATTAGTACGTGCATTTACCACTTATATAAGACTAATTATTGAATATTGCTCTCCAGTTTGGTCGCCACACCAAACTATGTTAATTAAATCTATTGAAAATATTCAAAAACGATTCACAAAAAAAATTGCTAATATTAGTTGTTTAAGCTATTCTAGCCGTTTACAGTTGCTTGGTTTGGATTCTCTAAAACTCAGACGTTTAAAACATGATTTAGTCTTATGTTTCAAAATTATGCATACTTTGGTTTGCATAGATAAAAACTTGTTTTTCGAAATTAACAATAATAATTATACCCCTGGTCATACTTTTAGGATTCGAAAGCAACAATGTCAACTTGACATTCGCAAATATTGTTTTTCTCAACGAGTTGTAAATATCTGGAATAATCTGACATCAGAAGCTGTAAATGCTGATAACATTTGTATTTTTAAAAATAAAATAAAATCGTGCAATTTCGATAAACAATGTGTCTATAAAGTAAATGAATGAAATCTTGAATGTTTCTATTATAAACTATATTTGTTCCTATGTACTTTGTTTTCTTATTTAAGGGCATAATGTCAGTGTCTATTTATTGGACCTGTATGTCCTTTAGAACATGTATTTTTTTATTTTTTTTTTAACTTGTTCTAATAAATCTTTATTTATTTATTTATTTATTTTGTAAATAAACATCAGAAAAAAGGTTTGGAGTTAAACTTACCAAAATAAATTATTTATTAAGATATTAACAAAAAAACATTTGTTGTTTTGCCATTATACTTCCAGTCAAGAGGTTATTTTTAACTCCATGAATTGGCATATTTTTTTCTGTTATAAAAATATCTAGTTTGAATAATAAATGCTTTTCACAGAGTTTTTTTTTAACAAGATTATGAAATTAGATTGGGTTTTCCCTATTTTTAAAGGTTTGTGCTACATTAGACATTTCAGTTAAACTGTAGATTTTTGATAAAATGAAAATTGTATTAAACTAAGAATACCGCTTTTCTAATTTGTTCTATTTTTTAGTACATTAAAGTTTTTATTTACAGTGAAATCATATTTATTTGGATTATTTTTCACTAAACCCAAAAAGTTAAAATAGTATTTTTGGTTTTGGGATTTTATTTGCAGAACTCGTTTTTAACAAATTTTAGGATTATTTTCAGACTTACATATTATTATTTATTTGATTTAAATTATACAAATCAAATAGATGATAAATGTAAGTAATATGTAAAAGTAACACAATTAATAATATGTGAAAATATCATGATCAATAAGTATGCTTTAAAAATTCGTATTGTTCTAAAAAATATATATAAGTTTAAAAAAATATATAAGTTTAAAAAATATATATATAAGTCATATAATTTGCAATCTTTTAAGTCGTCTGTCAATTGTTATCTTGCTCTACAAATTTCATCTTTTCTATTCCAGGAACTTCCAACTCTTATAGTGGTTGCTTGCAGACTTGTTGGAAGCAAAGATGTAAAAAGAAATAAAAAGAAAAGTTAGATTTTTAAAATTGTTTCTTATTGATAATGTTATTTTTAATTGGTTATTATACATTTATTAAAGGCATTCATCTACATAAAAATGAAGATGCTGGTCACACTATTGCATATTTTTATCTTGTTTATTTTTATTTAAACAATAACTTTGTTTTAATTTTGTTTAGTTTACCAACTGCTACAACATTTTTTTTTCTTCAACCAAAATAAAATATTTATTAATTATTAATTTCTATAATCTATAGTAGAAGTAACAGATTCTTGATAAATTGTTAAATTTTTATTATAAAATATTGACATTTAATTTAATAGATGTTTAATTTAACTGGTTGGTAAATTTAAAATCGTTATTCATAAACTTTATTTTGAATTAAGCTTTATTGAATTTATTAAAATGTTGCTTACCAGATACATTATATATTAAATAAACAAAATAACATTAATATAATCAAAACAAATTATTTAAAATTGATTAAGATAATCAATTTAAACCAATAGATAACTTTGATAAGGATTTTATTTTGTAAATCAATAATAAAAGTATTGAGTAACAAATTAAAGTTAAGTAAATACAAAAGAATAAAATAGTTCAAATAAAGTAAACAATGTGTAAAATTCAAGTAAACAATGGGTAAAAGTATTTAAAATAAAATGACTTTAATTAATTTTTGAAAAGATAATGGCTTATTTAACATTTTATCATTTTGTTACTTTTTAGAATCTGTCAGCCTAAACAGTATTGCTGTTGCGTAGGAGTTTGATTTAATACCTGGCCATAAGCTTTGTACATAATATTTAAAAATATTGTATTTTCAAAAAAATTAGGAAAATTATGGAAGCATAAAGATAATGATTTTAGTGAGACATTTAAAAGAAAACTTTAATTAAAACATTAATTTGCCTTGGTTGTTCATCTTTAAAACTAGTAGCTCATAAAGTACGCTGGAATTAATTAAAGCAAATTTGATGTTTCTTTAAAATCAGAAAAAATTACATTACTGACTTTGGTTCCTGTAAGTTGAAACATTAGTTATATAAAAAACTATTTTTTGCTTCCCTAAAAATGGTAAAAGCTGCGTGATATTTGAAACAAATGCAAAGCATAACCATGGCAGAACCATCTAAAATATAAAAATAACAAAAAGATCTATGGGAAAGTAAAAAATCAAGTTGGTGAATGCTACTAATTAGATAATTACTCTTAAAAGTGTCCATGTATGACATACTATGTTTCAATGCAAGTTGATTGTAAAAGGCAACATATTCAAAAAAAGACTTATATTAGTTAATATAAAACAACTTTATTAAGAGTTCATTAAAATTTCCTTTGCCACCAAGCCTCATTCTACTCCATGGTTTTCACCTTCTTGTGCAGCTGTTATATCTAATTGTTATCTTTTTTTTTTCCATCAATTTCTAAAGAACAACTTTTTTGAGAGCAAATATTATTTTATCATTGAAAGAAATCAATGTAAAAAGGTACTGCCTGATGCTAAGCTCCATTATTCCAAGTTTACTAAATCTGTATTAAATCTCAGAAGTTAGGCTCTAGAGACTTTAAGGAAATCTTCAACAGCATCATTAACAAAGTTAAGATGCTGTTGAAGATTTCATTTTCTAATATTCCATCTCTAATTCATGGGAATGATCTTATTATCTCTCCCAAAGATAAGGCTAAACTATTTGCAAAGAACTTTTTTTTAATTTGGCTCTTGAATTTTATTACCATACTTTTCCTGTTAATCCAGTTAAACAGGTGAACCCATTGCTAGAAACTTAAATCTCTCCAACTTCTGTAGCTAGTTGTATCTCAATAAAACTCTTATATGGCTTGTGGTCCAGACAATATTTCTGTCATAGCCTTACAAAAGTGTTCTCCAGAGCTCTCTTCAATTCACTAAACTGTTTAATAAGTGCTTGACTGATTCTTGTTTTTATGCTTGCTAGAAAATGTCATCTTTGATTCCAGTTCTTGAAAATTCTGTAGAATGTTCTGACCCCTCTGACTACTGTCCAATCAGTCTTCTCCCTATTTGAGTCTTTGATCAACAAACTTCTAACATTCCATCTTGAGTTAAATAACTTACTGTCAGACAATCTAAGTCTAAGAAAATATGGTTTTTGATCTCTTATAAATTAATAACTTAGAAAATTATATTATGAATTAGATGGAGGCAGTAAGGCATAAGCTGTTGCATCTAAAGATTTCGATAAAGTATTTATAAAAGTCATCCTCATAGGCCAACACTCTTCTCCATTTATAGTAACTTCTGGGGTACCTAAAAGTTTTATCCTTGGTCCTGATTTGTTTCTTATCTACATTATTGATCATCCTGACAACTTTATATCTGAAGTGGCTTTATTTGCTGATGACTCAACTTTATACTCCTATCTTGACAAAAGTCTTTTCTTTTTGATTGCTTAAAACAGGCAGTCAATCTTGAATCCGACCTCACTTCTGTAACAGATTGTGGCTTGCAGTGGATTGTGAATTTTAGCTTAAACACTCAGTTATTTACTGCAAACTACTATACACAGACTTGGATAGGAATGCCGTGCGATCGAACGCTACTGCTGACCACACAAGTGATTTTTTTTGTTGAAAAGTTGTCAACAAAAAAAATCATTTGCATGAAAAACATCTAAACAGTCATGATTTTTTTTTCACACCTTCATGTTTTACATAAAAATGTGAAAAAAAAGTCCTCCATTTTAAATTTGGATGCTGCCGAAATATGGCCAGCTCTGTCAAAAAGGGTCTAGAATAGCCCCTGTCTATTCTTTGTTTTCTAGTAACTCCCAACTTAAAAGTGGTTGCAGCCTTGTTAGGAGTAAATTAGAAAAATAAAAATAAAAAAAATTGTTTTGTTTTTTCTTCAGGTCTCCACTTAGTATGTGTTTGTGAGTACCACCAGAATGCAAAACTTTTAGCATTAAAAATACCAGATATTTCAGACTATAGAGATCTCTTGACATTAGTTGTATATGACTTAACAAATCAAGACTGCATGCTGCACAGTTGCTATAACTGCTGAGATACCAACACACTAAAAGAGTATTTTATAACTTTGTTTGATAAACACAGCATGGAAGAAATCACCTTTAATCAGTGGCAAAAAGCCAACAAAAAACATGATATAGCTCCAGTGACTCTTCTAGTGGATGATCTTATTGAAAATGCTTGGAATATTTAAAATATCTTTTAATGTCGTTTATGTGGCATTTATTGATAAAATATTAGGCCATACAAGCCTTTCTTGAAAATGCATGCAGTTTTTTGTTTTGCATATCTATGAATAAGTATTTTATTTTAGACAACTTGCTCACGGCAGGTTTTATTATATATTAGGTGTTTCATTAATACTTAGCAGAAAAAACTATAGCTCAAAAAAAAAGAAAGTAAAACTAACAAAATAGGAAACTAAAATAAACTTAAATAGAAAAAAAATTAATAAAAAGTTTACAACTTAAACAATTTGTATACTGCTTTTATATATATATTTTTTTGAGTGGTTATTTTTAGCATCAAAATTGGATAAGGCAAATTAAAAAAAAAAAAAAAAAAAATAAACAGCTTAAAGTCAATATTAAATAGAATGATATTCCTAAAATTTATTTGTTTCTTTTAAAGAGGAAAGCATAATTATAAATTGCTATCTGTTTGTAAAAAATATTTTTATAACTTTAAGGTAACAAGTATATACTGTCCCTATTTGAAAGCATCTATAAAATGCATGCATATACTCTTGCATATAACTTTTTTTATTATATAACTATATTTACTAGCTTATTTGGATAAAGTGTTTATTTCAAACATGGAATGTTCGCGGTATGAATCCCATCTCTTCCCATATTTTTCTGTTCCAACCCACCTCCTCCCTTTTGGTCTACTACTTACTGATGAAATATACGTAAACAATTATTAACAATTATCATTAATAATTGCACAACAATTAATAATAATTAATATTAATAATTGTTCACCAATAATATTGTAGACCAAAAAAGATAGGGTAGGTAGAACTATACGAACAGAGCCGAATGTTAAAAAACAACAGGTATCCAAAACTAAAAAGCACTAAAAGATTGTAGATAAAAAACGCACAGGAATAGAAAGATAATATGAAACAATTAAGGTTATATGAAAGATGTGTAGACATGAAATACACTGAAAGACTTAAATGGTATAAGAAACCTAGATTTGAAAAGAAGTGTATCATTCAAAAAGATACAACAAAGAGATTGTTAAATACAAAAAAGAAAAGTAAGCCAAAGTTAAAAAGCAAATATATGACCAATGGTATTTAAAAAAACAATTTAAAAAAATGGACAAGGGTAGAATTGGAACCACAGACATTCCATGTATAGAGTCAACACCTTATTCAAATAAGCTTAATGTGCATATATCTGTGAACACACAATTATAATTGTATAATAAAAAAAGTTATACATAAAAGTATACGCAGGCTTGGCTAGGAATGGTATGCGATCGCACACTGTAACTGACCACCTTAAAATATTTTTTCTTTACAATTTGACCACGGCAGTTTTGATGTTTTAACAATTTAAATGCTATAAAAAAAATTGTTACATTATAAATAAATTTTAATCGTGGATCTTTTCTAAAGTTTTTATTTTATGCGAACTTTAAGTAAAATAAAAAAGTCATTATAGTGATTTTTTAAAATGAACGTATTTTGTGCAAATTAACAAATAATGTTATATTTAAATTAGTTTTTTTCTTCAATGATAAATTTAAATATAATAATTTGTTTGAAACTATTTTTCCATGTCTTTCTAAAAATCTTTTGAAAGATAATTTTTTAAGTTACTTTAAATTATAAATAAGTTAAACTAAATTTTCAGTTGCAATGGAATGATTGCTTTATTTTTCTGTTTCTATTTTTACAAAGAATTGTTTAAAACCCTTTTTTTTTAACTTGACTAACAAATCAGAGCATAAAATGATTAAAATTACTATTTTAAATAGACTATGGTATTTTTTAAAACATTTGTTTATTTTTTTGCAATTATTTGGAAAAAATGTTTATACAATTTAAAAATAATATATATAACACTTTACACTTTAGTAATTTAAACAAAATTTGTTCATTTATTTAACAATCATTAGAAGTAATTTGTAAAAGCATTTTGCGTAACTTTAATAAAACGTTTCAAAAGATAAATTTTTTAAGTAATTTATTTTAAACGCAATTAAAAATGTAACAAAAAGTAATTTTTGATTCGAGTTTGAGTTTTGAATTAGTGCTTATAAATTTTCTTTTTCGTAAGGAATGTTTGTTGTTTTTTTTTAACTCTCTTTCTACTTTAAGTTTAGCTAGCACTTCTTTATTCAGCACATTTCTAAAATGTTTAAAAATCATCTAAACATTTAAACAGTCGTGGTCAAGTTGTCAAAAAATAAAACCATTTGCGTGGTGAGCAATAATGCTCAATCACACACTATTTCTATCCAAACCTGTATACACATGCATTATATAGAGGCTTTATATAGGGACGATATGTTCTTGTTACATTAAAATTATACAAATAAATTTAACAAACAGATAGCTATTTATATTTTTACGTTCCTCTTTTTAAACAAAATAAATAAAATATAGGTAAATCATTCTTTTTATTGTTGACTTTAAAAATTTTTTTTTTTTTTTTTTTTTACTTTGCTTTATTCAATTTCATTGCTGAAAATAACAACCACTCTAAAAAAATAAAATAAAAACAGCACACAAATTATTTAAATTATTAATTTTTTTTTCTATTTAAATTTTATTTTTATTTCCTATTTTGTTAGTTTTGCTTTCTTTGTTTTTAAAACATAGTTTTTTCTGCAACACCTAATATAATAAAACTTGCAAACAACCATGACCAAGTTACCTAAAATAAAATACTCATGTGTGGACATACAAGGCGAAAAACTGCACGCGTTTCCTAGGAAGACTTGCCTAAAAAAAAAGTATTTAACCGCAACTGTTAATATCTTATAGGTAACTAAGATCTATCTATAATTGTTTATAATCTTTAAACATTACATTAAATACATAAAAAAAAAATGTTTTGATAAAGAAACAGAAGATTATGTTAAGAATAAGATTGTTTTAAGAAATAAACTATAAGTAAATATAATCTTTTTCAAATACTGATATTAGATATCATTTGTAATTTTTGTTTTATTAGTTTAAATGATTTTTAATGTGGTTTAAAATTAAATTTAGTTACAATGCAATACTTTAAAATATGCTAATGATGTAATTTAACTTTTAATAATTAAATACCAAGTTGTGATAAAGTTATATTTATTTAAGTTTTTTTGTTATGCAATAAAATCTCATAACAAGGCTTGTATTTAGCTCATAAAAAAACTGAATTAACACTTTTTTACAATAACAAATAATTATAAATTTAGTACTTTTTATTACATAATTAATCTGTGGCTTGTATTGACAAGTCAAATAACTCTTATAACTTGGTATAAGTTGTAATCAAAATTTAAAAATGATAATCAATGTCAAATAAATGGCGAGAAGTGGAATAGTGAAAGGATTTCAAAAATGTTACAAAATTTATAGTCATGATGTTAAATAGTGAGGAAACTAGAATAAAAGTCTTTCTTTTCATTTTTGTATACTTATAAATTTTACATGCAGTCTTTTTATCTAACATTACAAACTCAATTTCCCAGCTTTTACATGTTTAAGTTCAGTAGTGTGTTTGTGTATAAAGGCACTTCAGAAATGTTTAATTATAATTTTTTTTCTAAATTCTGGACAAAAATGTACATGTTAAAAAGTAAATGGACAGGGGAGAAGAAGGCTAGGGATATTTAAAAACTGAATTTAATTCAGGTTTAATTTAAGACATATATATAAGACATATATTTAAGACATATATACAAATTTTGTATTGTATTATATTGGTTTTGTAATTTTCCCATAAGTACCCACTAATTTTTTTTACTGAAACCACTGTAATAAAGTCTATTAAATCAGTAGGAAAAATAATTCATATTAAAATCAGTTGATCCTAGGTTACAGGTAGTTTGAGGTGAAGAAACAAATTCTTAAGTTTTAGCCAAAGCCATTTTTAGGAATTTGCAAACAATTTTTTTAGTTAGCCATAATGAATAAAAGGGACATTCAAAAATTCAATGTCAAGGTTTTACTAAATTCTAGAAAATTTAATGTCTTAGTTTTATTAAAGTACATCTAGTTTTAATTATTGTTTACAATAAAAAAAACTAAAAGATTTTATGAAATTTTGTTTTTAAAATATGGAGGTTCAAAGTATGAACAAAAGATATTTTCGGATAAAAATAAAAACAAGTTTTTATTTTTTGACAAATCAGAAGTTTTAAATGACCATATCTCATGAACAAAGAATGTAAAAGTTTTATGTTGAAATTTCTAGGAATTGCTTTTCTTATTGATATAAACTAACCCACCAAGTTTTATCAAAACTTGAGGTGGCCCATATTAAACCTTGGTCCACTTGGCATGGAATGACTCTTTTCTGTTTTAAATTAACTAAAAACTATTTCACTAATCAGGTGAAAAAATTATACAGTTTTTCTTTTTGTTTGTGCGCAGACTTAAAATTTGATTATATTAGTCTGTAAAACAACATTATACCTGCTCATTTCATCTTCTAAATCACGCTTACGCTTGTCTTCCATTTTTTTTGTTTAATAATATCTAAATAAAATAAAAATATTATGATTACTTTGACAAAATATGTTATAAAAAAAAACTTTAGTGTTGAATATATAAAACATAAAATATTAATTTTTAAGTACTAATTTCTAGTAAATTACTAAATTTTAGCTAAGTACTAATTTTTAATTTCTTTATGTAATATTTCAGTCTGATTAGCTCACACCATTGTCAGACGTAAAATAAAATGCAATAATAATATCACAAAAAAACGTATGCAAAAAACCATTAAGAAGACATAAAGATTATTATGTTATATATTAAATTATTTATCAAGTACTACAAGAAATGTCATGTCAAAACGTCAAAAATGTCATGCCAAATGTCAAGACAATTACTAAAATCTTAAATTCTATTAATATTTTAACTCAAATCAAATTTAAACAAAAAAAAAGTGTGGCTTCTAAAAATCCAGTCATAAAACTTTTCAGTATAAATTTACAAAAACATGATGCCAAATATTATATGTATAGCAGTAATAACCTTGAAATATTATTGAGGCCCACCTATACCTATTTTCTTAGTATTTCTGGAAGAAATTAAGTATACAATACATGCTTTAATGAGGTGATATTCTTTTCGCACTCAGCTTTTTATAAAGCGTGATTAATGATGTCATGATGGAATAGCTAAAAAAGCAATTTTTATGCTGCAATAAATGCTTTTCATATCTAGATTGCAGATTGCAAAATTAAATCTTTAACTATAGTTACTAAAGCCCAGACAGATGACTTTTTAATGACACAGAACTGGAAAAGCTTAGTTGGTTTTAGTTCTGTTATAGTTAAGAATTATTATTAATTATAGCAGCAGGATTACATGTTTAAATCCTGGCTCCTCCTACTCAGTATATGAGTAGTACCTTGGTACAAAGGAAACTAGTCTCGCATAGCTCTGCTATTATGTTTCCTTCTCAATTAGTAAATAAAAAAGTGTAGTAAAAAAAATGTAAATAATAATGAAAATTATTTTTTCAGTATGAAATCATAAATGATATTTCATGCAAGATGTCTGTGTATTTTACAAAAAGAGTGCTCAATGTTCTTAAAAAACAGAACAATTATAAATTAGTTAAAAAAACGCTTGTTTAACTTGAGCTTATATATATAAATATATATATATATATATATATATATATATACATATATATATAAATATATATATATATATATACATATATATATATATATATATATATATATATATATATATATATATATATATATATATATATATACATATATATATATATATATACATATATATATTTATGTATATATATAATGTATATATATATATATGTATATATATGCATGTATATATGAACACATATATATGCATGTATATATGAACACATATATATGTATATATATACATATATAAATATATATACACATATATGTATACATATATATATATATATATATATATATATATATATATATATTTATATATATATATATATATATATATATATATATATATATATATATATATATATAATTCTATTTAAAACAAAAAGAATTCATAATGAACATAATATAATCAATGATATTGTTAAAAGTTGAATGTTAATTTTAATTATGTAACTGTTATACTTTTTATTATCTACAACTATTTGATTTACTGAAACAAAAAACTATTCAATATATATATTATCTTATAGACATAAACAATATACAAATTTTATATATGGAAAACTTAAAAACTCTATTAAAATAGTGTTTTTCATAATTAATGAAAAAAATTTAAAAAGTTTAATAGGCATTTATAGTAGACATTTACAATAGCTTTAGTAGACAGTTTAGTTTCAGTTTTAGTAGATAGGTTAGTTTCAGTTTAGCAGGCAATTACAATAGTTTTTTTTAATATATTGCACTAAACAACCATGGAGGTCTACTATTTATCTATCATTTAAAAGTATAAGCTCTCCGCAGCAGCTTTCTCAGCTCAGTTTTAACAGTGATATAGAAGTAGACTTTTATAACTTCAATTGAAGTTATAATGTTGTTAAGCATATTTGATCAAATAAGCTTAACAACAAACAAACAATATTTTAATAAGATTTTATGAGAATAAAAGATTGATTCCAAAAAGTTAATCTTTTCCTTGCATTAAATATTTTACAAAAAGGCTTAATTTTTTTTTTTTTTTTTTGTTGTTGATAAAATAAAAAAATATATACTAATAATTAGAATAATTAGGGAAGTAATTATTAAAATAAAATGTAGTAATCTTTTTTAGTATAAAAAAAATGATTATAACACATTTCTTTTTTTTTATTAATACTGAAATTTAGTCACTGAATACAATAAGAAAAATATTTTTTATGCCATACATTTATTTGTGAGACTAATATGAAATACCAACTCGACATTAATTCGACATTTTAAAAATATAATATTGTAATCAATAAATGAAGAAAAACTAAAATTATTTATGTGAATTGTTGAGTAGAAAACTGATATTTAAAAAAAAAATTAAATAAAAACTGTTAAAATCCTAATTATGTAAAAAAGAAAAACTGTTGAAATCTTATTTATGTAAATTGTTGAGTAGAAAACCGACGGGTTTTTTTTTTGTTTTTTTTTTTTTGTTTTTTTTTTTTGTGTTGATTCTCAGCGCTTCGAACCTAAATCCATTTTACTAAAACTAGTCCATGTCGGCACGGAAAATAAGATACTAAAAAATTACTGAAAATAAAAATATTTTTGAGTCTAGTATACTGTATTTGTATATTTGCTTTATTTATCACTCATAATTTAAACGTTGATTATTCTAATACTTTTTTAGTATTTCACCTTAATTTTGATTTCTAAAACCAAAATTTTTGAATCTTTTGATTCCATTTGATTTAATTCTGTATGTAAGAGTTCAGATGCTAACACAGGCACGCTTTGAATCAAAATTACGTTAGGTAAGCCAACACTTAGCTGTCATTTTTGGAAGTTAAATTATCACAAAATTGCAAATTAGTATACTGTATTATGTCAAATAAATCCCCATCTTCATTAGTTTGGAAAACAAAACCTCAACTCATTAAATCGTCATCGGCTGCGATGCTAATTCCTCAAAATGATTTGAATCAAAGTAGAAGGCAAAGAAGCGTCAGTGAAAGTCAAGCTGAAGTGCAACCTGGTGAGGGAAGACAAAGAAGCGGATCCGTTCAAGTTGACATACCACTATGCATTGATATCCCTAAGTCACCTCAATCACCTTCATTGTCATTTACTGGTTTTAATTTTCTTGACAGGAAACGAAGTTCTTTTTCTATTGGCTATGATGACTAATGTCAATAACAATAATGATATTTTTCAGATTTAATGATTTGAATAACGACTTTAAATATTTTAAAAATAATTTTATCAAAATTTTATTAATGCTGAACGTCTAAGTTATTTTATTGAAGTAACTTTTATATAAGGGAGCTATTTAGCAACCTATATACTCTTAATGTATTTTTAGATGTGTACAAGATGTTCTTTGTAAATAGTTAGAGCTAAGTCTAAATAAATAAGTGAAACATTTAAGATTGTAGTATAGTTATTGTTTTTATTTTTAAACTAGCACGCTTGCAAAATGCAAGCATGTTTACTTATGTTTGCAAAGTTGAGTTTTTAATGGAGTTTATTACAATTTTAAGTGATTTGCAGTTTCTTCATAAGTATAATAATTTTTTGTGGAACAAAAAATCTTCTTGATTTGAAGTTACTGAATTGTAAAACTTTTGATTTTTTTAAAAAATACTTTATGGTACTGTAGCTTTTAATTATTTTGTAAATTGAATACTTGCTTTAACTGCTTGCTATTTTCTTTAGAAAATAAAAATTTTATGATAATTTGTAAAAGTAATTTACATTGATATGAGTATATATATTTTTTCATTATTGTAAAATCCATATATTGTAATGTTTTCATAACTTCTTCGTAGTTGTAATCTTTATTGATTTTTATGTTTATCATAACTAAATGTTATATTTATCAGCTTTGTTGCATTAGTTTACTGTATTTTCTTAAACTACTATTGTATTATCTATTTATGTATGCAATTTTTATTTGATGAAAAAACTTCAGGTTCCCTATCAGTAAAACTACTAGAGAGTAAGACATTCAGTTATAAAAGCTTTGCAATTTGAATATCTTTAAAATTGCCCAACTTGTGTATGCTTGAGAAATAGAAGTTGATTCAATTTAAAAAATGGTAATTTTTATTCAATTTGAAAATTAGAATGTAAATCAAAAATGTATTACTATGACTAATTAAATGATGATTATAAAAGCAATTATTTTGGGGTTAATTGGTTTCTATGCTTATTTAAGATTTTAATAATATAATTTATACGCCAAGAAATAACCTTATCAAAAAATAATAGTTTGTGACTAGTGGTTTTTCATTTTATTTAGTACATTTATATTATGGAAAGAATTTATTCTCTTCCCTACATACATGCATACATATACAAAGAGAGAATGTGTTTTAAAGTATATATACTATTAAAGTATGTATATATGAAATATGCATACTTAAATAGTATATATTCTTGCAAACTGATTCTACAGTTAAGACTACTATATCTGAAAAAAGAAGTTTACTCGTTTCAAAGCAATATAGCCAACCATAAATTACCTTTAAAAGTAATTGAACTAGTTTTAATTTCATTATTGTAAGTTTGCAATTGATGATAAACAATACATGCTTTAACACCATATTAAAATATTGGGGGTTGGTATCTTTTAAACAAAAGCTTATGTCATATAGGTACAGAATAAAAACTAGTATTCCAAATATTGAATAATTTACTTCATAATTGAGCTGAACAAGATTAAACCACTACAAAGCGAATAAACAAAAATTTCGATTATCCTATGTGCTAGCCACTAACATGTGCCAACTAGGTAAAGTTAAAAAAAAAAACCATTTTTAACAAATAATAAATTTCTGTATAATAATTCTACATTATAATTTAAATCTCGCCTTGATCTTTTTGTCAGTGTGTGCATAGTCGACCAAACGTTCAATCTAAAATTAATAACGTTGTGATAGCTAAAAAAAACGTAATATTTGTAAATCTACAGAATGAAATGCTTAGAAAATAAATAAAAGAAAAAGATAACTATAAACAAAATCTGAAAATTTCAGATAGTCAAAGCCAGAATTTTTGTAAACTTCTAAATTATAAAAATCATATCTTTTTAAAAGTATCCTTTTTTTAACACAATTTGCATATAAATTATATTAGCTAATATAGATATAGCTTTGAATTTTGAAAACTTTGTAGCCAATGTCTCGCATATAATATCGAAATTACCTTTTTAACGACTATCTTATCATTTGATATGAAACTTTTTCATTTAGTTGTTTTAATAGCTATGTTTTCCTGATTGACTTAATGATAAAAAACACCGCCGTCTAATAGTTTTAAAGAAAAATATAAATAACAATGAATTAAAACACAGCTTATTTGTTTAAATGACATTTCTTGCCGTACTTGATTATAAAATAAAAAGAACTTAGTAATCGGTATCTGCATGTAAGCAGCTTTGATGATAAGAAACGATGTGTAGCATTTGCAGCGGTTTGCTGTGCAGCAATAAACATATTGATGTATTTTTCCAAGTTTATGTTGCGAATCCGAGCTAATAATGTCTGAATCTTACGTTTATCAGTTGAGTTCATGCTAAATAGTACTTGAAATAGTCGGTCAATATCGTAAACAAAAGCACTCAAGCTGCAGTCTTTTATTTCATCAGTCCCTGAACAAAAGTTAGCAATAAAATCAAACACTAGGTTCTCGAGGTCACCACCATAAAATTATGTTGTTTGGTTAAATAATAAGGCGTTAACAGCAGTTCTCAGCAAGAATGTGGCAATATTCCAAAAATTATTAATCAACTGGACGTCAGAAAAGTATTTAAGTCATTGAATTTGTGTGACATCGAAATCGGTCATTCAAAGTCCAGTCATAATTTTCAACTTAACTAAAAAGAGCACATAGCTTACGCATACTTGAAAACAAGTAATACAAATGTTATAATAATGAATATGCATTCTAAATCAATTTTTCCTTTTCAACAATATATATATATATATATATATATATATATATATATATATATATATATATATATATATATATATATATATATATATATATATATATATATATATATATATATATATATATATATATATAGTATATATATATATATATATATATATATATATATATATATATATATATATATATATATATATATATATATATATATATATATATCTTTACTAGTGTACAGAAAAGTTCTTAACACGGTATTGTGAAGAATTAAGATTCCACATGTGTAAAAAAAATGTTTAGTAATATTTTTCTGTAATGTGGCAGCAATACTCTGAGAAGCTTGATATTATATATTATGTATAGCTTGTCATTATTTGTATCATGTAGAGAAATCTTCTGTAAAACTAAGATATTTTACAAAACTTGGTTGAACCTCTAGTAAGTTGATCCATTGCGACAACGTACATATTGTCTTATTTGTAAAATGAAATAAAAACTTATGAAAACACTCTTCCTAACTGTGGCATTAAAACCTAAAGTCTCTTTTTTTTTTTACCTCAATCTGTAATCTGTATATTTGATATAACACCTAGCTCACAAAGGTGGACCAGATGATGCGTGAGTTAGGTATGATGTAAATACCAAATAATCGCCCTGATAATTTTTCTATTTGCTGCATTACTTTCAACTTTTCCTGTATTAAATACCGTTCTACTGGAACGATATTTTAATACAATTTTTCAAAGTAAGTTGATATTGGAAGAATACTGCTTAAAAAGATGTATGAGACTGGGCTAATGCTAATTGCTTATTAAAATGAAGATTTACAATTTGAAGTTGGTTAAACTTCAGGCTAAAGTAATTTTTATTTACCTTCTCAAGCAACTGGAAGACTGTCGCTTTCTTCCGTTTAATAGTCTTATTACGAAGTATAAGCCTATATGATTTTGATCTAATTTTTTTCTACAAAATTTTCAAATTCCTTCAGGTATTAATCTTTTTGCAGCAATTTTACTTGCCAAAACAGATAACATCTGTATAAAGAGGTCATCGAATGCAATGATATCGCAAATGGCAGAAGCGTTTATTTAACGGTGAAAAGGAAAAAAAGAGAAAAAAAAAAGCGAAGGAAATTATTTTGAAGAATAAGGTATAAACGAACTAAAAGATTGAAGACAACTTAAAACAAGAAAATAAATAAAAGAATAAAAGAATATAGTAAAAATAATAAAACAAAATAATATATAAAACAAAAATAACAAATAATAAAACAAAAACAAACAAACAAAAAAAAATCAATTAAAAGCAAAGCGCCATGAAATGTTCACCACCAAAAATGTGCTAATTAATAATAAAAAGAACTAATTAAAACGTAAAAATAAATCGCTACCATGTTTTCTCCGCCTTTTTTTTCCCGCCAAATATAACAAAAGATTGTTATTAATTTTTAACTTTATTTTTTAATTTATTATTTCATTTTATTTTGTAGAAGTTTTTCTGTTTGCATTTTCGTTTTGAAGATTTTGCTTTCATTTTGTTGTTTTTGTGTTTTGCCTTTTCGTTTGCATTAAGTTTGTTTTTATCTATGCTGTTTTGTTAATTATTTTTATTTTTGTTTGTTTGTATTGCCGTTGTTTTTAATTGAGTGTTTTTATATTTTTGTCTTATTATTTAATTAAGTATAGCTTTATCGTTGATATTATTTTATTAAAATAATTTAATTTACCCGTGCTGCATTAATTTATGCATGCTGTATTAATTTACGCATGCTTTATTATTAAATGCCGATTTGTTTTTTTGTTTGTTTGTTTATTTATTTAGCTGTCACTCCAATGACTAGTTTTTAACTATGTGAGTTAACCTAACCTAATTTTATGAAAGTATAAATAGATTATTTTCTAATTCTATTATAGAATTCTATTATAGAAATTTTCTATTATAGAAATTCTATTATAGAATTAGAAAAAGGAACAGCACACGAATTAGAAAATTTATTTGGTTAAATGAAAGTTAAACAAAGTAAAAAATTGGATGTAAGACTGGAGTAGAGTAACCAAAAATTAAATTTAAATATAGAAAATAAAATAATTACAGTTTGTCACATAGTGATGTTTCTAATAATAGTAAACTAAATTTACAGAAATATTCCTTAATCGAAAAATTTTCGATTAGAAGTTAAAACGCAAGAAATTCTTACAAAAATTCTTAGCGCTGATTTTTAAAAACACACAATAAATTTATTTCAAATAATTACTATCAGAAGTAGGGTTGAAAATTTTTTATTGCAATTAGCTTATAGTTATTAAATAGTTTTATATTTTCTTAATAATAATAATTTTTATATTTTTACATTTCTTTGTTTCAAAAATATTCGTTTTATCATTGTAGTATTTGGTTAAAAAATGTACACCTATTTTGTCAAACTTTTATAAAAAAGTAATAAAGCGCTTTAGTTACTTTTACTTCTGTGAAACAACAAAAAGTAGACGTTTTTCGAGTTAGCTTGCCTTATGAGCTAGCGTATAACATATTTCTAGCTTTTACTTCTCTCAAGTACGATGTAAAATATTCACAAAATACAAAGAGTAAAATCTTTTTTAGAGTTTTATTGTGTATTATTTTTGTAGAGTGTTTTAAAGAAATAAAAATTTTTTATGAGTAAAGATTGCATACAAAGACGATTTTAGGATTTAAGGAGAGGGTATGTTGATTTAGGGAAGGGTATGTCGAGGACGATTTTAGAGGAGGGTATGTCGGGGAAGGAGTTGTTCCACCCCTACAAAGAACGTTTAGCCGGCTAGCCAGGTATTTGTAGAGTTGAAAATTTCCTGGAAATTTTCAGTTTGGGAAGATTTCCGGCGAATTTCCGTAAATTTTCTGGAAATTTTGGAAATTTTAAAAAAAAAAAAAATTAGTTTATAATAAATGAATAAAATTTTATATCTTATTTAGGCAGTTGTTGTGGACAATTTTATGTAAAATATTGTGAAGCAGATTATAAAAATTTTAGAAAACCCCTTTTTGAAAAACACTTTTTTTCGGTATTTCGCTTTTTTATTATAACTATAAGTGGTAAATATAATAAGTTGTTTTCAAAATTTTCTAGAATATTTTATCCAATTACTTGCTAAGCATATCGATGTTCATTACCATAACAGACTTTGTTTAAGGCTAAACATAATTTGTACCCCCATCCCTAAAAAGGATTGGGGTACAAATTATGTTAGCCTAAAACAAAGCTTAAACAAAGCATTTTTTTATTATCTATTAAATTGGCCAACAAGTTACTAGAAGTTGTAAAACTATATATATAAAGACTTGATTATATATTTATAGTATTTTACAGTTTTTTTTTGATTTAATGGCGTTATCTATTAATGAAAGACAAAAAGCAAAGAATTTTTTGTGCTAAACTTGAACTATTTAAAAATATAGTTAGCAATAAAAAAAAAGAACTAATGATTTTAAGGTTACAAATTCAGTCGCTATGCTTATACAAGTACTTTTAAGACTTGAGTCTAACTCGACAAAACTTTGCTTGGGCACTTTTGACTTTATAAACCAATAAATTAAAAAATTATGATATTCTTTAAAATAGTTTAAATGTATACCGTATTTTTCAACCAATACTGTGTGTGTGTGTGTGTGTGTGTGTGTGTGTGTGTGTGTGTGTGTGTGTGTGTGTGTGTGTGTGTCTGTGCTTTATAAGTATATAACTTTGAGATTTTTGACTTAAGTCTCACTCGTCACAACCTTGCTAGGGCACTTTTGACTTTATAAATCAACCAAATCAAAAAAAGAGGGGGGGGGGGGAACGAATCCAAAAAAAGCACCGACTAGTTACTTAAAAATAAAAAAAAAGTTCCTTAAAAACTAAAATTCACCTGACTGAATTGTGTCAAATACCTGGGGTTGAAAACTTTTCGGAAAATTTCGCTCAAAATTCCCGGGAAATTTTTAAAAATCTTTTATTGCAATAAACTTATAGTTATTACATAGTTTTGTAAAATTTCTTTGTTTCAAAAATATGCGTTCTATCATCGTAGTATTTGGATATTCTTTAAATATTTCAACAAAAAATATAAAATGATAACAACCCACAAGCGAAAAATACACATCTTTTAGTCAAATTGATGGTTGAGTTTCATGTAAACAAATTGTGTGCAGGGCTGGCTCAAGGGCCATGCAAATTATGTGGTTGCATAGGGTACCAGCGTGGCTGGAGCGCCGCGCTGACGTAGCCAAAATATTTTTTTCCTGTTTTTTTTTTTTTTAATCATAATTGTGATTTGATTGATAAAAAATATATATTTAAATACAATTTTTGGCGTTTATAATGTGTACAAGTACTTAATTGTTTACATATTAGGGGCGTAAAAGTTTATATCCTAGACTATTAATTTTGTACATTTTTGCTCAGCACTTCAGTTAAAAAACAATTAGAGCAGTAGTTAGTTAATTGTTTGAAAGAACAAATTATATATTTACTTAAATCGCATGCATGTTAAATGTTTATTGTAATCGTAAATTTACATTTAGAAACGCCAAAGTTTATATTATAAATTATTGAATTGTATTTGTAGATCTGAACTTCAATTAAATTTCAATAAAAAAAATTTTGTAGATTGGAAGAACACAATCCAAACGATAATCAGCATCATTTGCAGGTAAGATTTGATATAAGAAAGCATTTATTTCTATTAAGCTAGTTAGTAATAATTGATTTCTGTTATTTTAGCCTTAATGACTAATTGTGTTCTATTTCTATAATATATTTTTCATGATGTTGGGTGTTAGGTGTACTTTTAACTATTTTTAAAAACCATTACCCACAGAAACTAAAACAACTTCTACGCTAGAAGCAGAAGACATCAGGAGAAAATTTACAGTCCCAAGATTTAAAAGCCATTCCTGATAAAGCAGTTAAAGCTTTTTCTGTATAAGAGCGCTTTAATTTACAACTGAGTAACTGTATGAGTTCGCCATTTTTATTTAAGCCTTTTCTTGAAAAAATAAATTGTATACAAACACAATACACAGTTTTAAAACAAAATCTTTAGTTTTAATTCATCTCTTTATATTGTACAATTCCTTGGTACTCAAGCTTTTTGTGGAACAAGTTTTCAAAGAAAGCAACGGAAATTTTTAAAAACTTATTGAACACATTTCAAAATATGGCACTGTTCTTTCTGAGCATCTACAATGGAAAACTTAATTTTATTATTTAAGCAGAAAAAAATTTAAATAAGCTTAGTTCTCTTCTTTCCTGTAAAGTTACCAAGTTTTACTTCTTTTCTCTACTTTTAAATTTGTGTGAACTGCAACATGAAAGAATGTAGGCGTACAAAAAAAGGATCCTTGACCTTAACCCACAAGCTTTTTTTGTTTCTTGTGGAAGCCGTATACTAAACTTGTTGTAAATAATGCAGCACTTTTCTGCACTGTGTCTGTGCACTGTAACTTTTTTAGCAATATTCCAGAGGCTTATAACTTTTTTTCTGGATCAATCCATGAATGGAGTATATTAACAAATCATGTAAAAAGTTTGAATGTAAAAGCTCTTAGTGAAACCCGCTGGGAGAGATAAAAATTATCATCAAGTAAAAAACTTTTCTTGCCTTAAATTTAACAAAGTCTTTCAAAAATGAATTGGTTTCAGTTGTACTAAGACCTTGTATTCAATTGCTAATGTGGCCATCCACATTGGGTCAATCGAAGGTAGTTTATAATAATTCAATTTAGAAAAACTGCTATCTCCGCTTGCCACTAATACCGGGAGGGTAAGCAAAATTCTCAATGCTATATAGACATTAGGAATGATGTCAATCAAACATTTTTTTGTAATATAAGACAAGATAAGTTTTGTTATAGGGCAGCAATCGTAAAACCCCAAAAATACAATAAAAACATAACTATGTTTTTATCGTATTTTAGGGGTTTTAATAAACATGTTCGGTTTACCAACACACATTATATGATAAGTTAATAATAAACATACCATTATATCTTGACTTTTGCGGTTACTATCGGGAAAAGTTATTGATTTATATGACGAATTTTACTAATATATTTGATTGTTCATTTAAATTTTTAAGAAACAATCACATTAACAAAACTTATCCAATTATTTAAAAACTTATATAAATAATAAACCCTCAAAATAAAGCCAAATCTTAATCTCGCATATATCAAAAAAAATGCTTAAACCGGCCCTATATATATATATATATATATATATATATATATATATATATATATATATATATATATATATATATATATATATATATATATAATAATTATAATAATATACAATACTGTTGAGATTTAACGTTATTTTAAATCTTTTACAGACATAACAAGAAAGTTAAATATACTCGATTAAGTCTAGTTTAGCTTTAAATAAGTGATAAGATTTTAAACTTCCACTGATTCAATTGGTAATTTGTTCCAGAATTTGACTGTGCTATTCGTAAAAAAACCTTCACGATTTAAGTATTTCTTATCTTATTTATAGTTTGCAATAGATGGTGCAAGTTTGATTTGTGGTTCCCATTTGAGGTCATCTGAAATTAATACGCTGAGATCCTTTTCCAATTTAGTTGTAAGTAATTCTTGCTTTGTAATATTGTTAGTCATGAAATATTTATAATTTTTATTTTTGTTACCAATATGCATGATTTTTCATTTTTTTAAATTGAATTGCATTTTCCAGTTTATTACCCATTTTTCTAACATAGCAATGTCATTTTGTAAAGCATGTGCCGTTTAATCATTAATTTCAGCTATTACTTCATAATCATCTGCATATAACAACGATTGGTTTGTAAGTTGACTTGAAAGATCATTGATGTATATTAAAAATAAAACTGGACCAAGCACAGAACCTTGTGGTAAACCACTTGCTGTGTCCATCCTTGATGATACACTTTCTCCAAGTACAACTCTTTGCTTTCTATCAGTTAAAAATGAAATTATCCACTTCAATAACGTAGATGTAGATGCCATATGCTTCAAGTTTTAGTGCTCTTCTATGTGAAACTTTGTCAAAAGCTTTTTTAAAAAATAGGATATCAAACAATTTACCATTTGCGACACCTGTTGTTACTTTATCCATGTATTCTAGGAGATTAGTTGTGCAACTTTTACCTTTTGAAAAATCATGTTGATTAGAAAATAAAAAATTGTTAGTTGTTAAATAATGTAAGAGTTGGTTAGATATTAAACGTTCTAAAGTTTAACAAAGAATTGAAGCCAAGGAAACTGGCCTATAATTTGAAACTTTAATTCTACTGACATTTTTAAACAACGGTGTTATGTTTGCTGTCTTCCATGAAATAGGTACTACAGCTTCGTAAATTGATTTGTTAAATAATAAAGTTAATGGATTAGAAAAAACCTTTACACATTCTTTTAATACAAAAGGATGAATTTCATCTGGTCCAACCGATTTTCTTATATTTATAGCATTTATCATATTAATAGCTTCAGTTGAGGTAATACTAATAAACTGTAGTGAATTTAAACACTTTTTTTCAAAGTTTGGTAAAATATCATTGTTATTTCCTATAAATAATGATTAAAAATATTTATTCAAAGTATCAGAAATCTGCTTTTGGTCCGTAATGATGCAAGCATTAAAAAATGTTAAATAATTGTTAATTTTTCGTTTTCTGTTGATATAATTATGCAGCAGTTTTGGATCTGATTTTGCTTTTTTAGCTATGTATTTTTCATACTCTATTGTAGCTTTTTAAACTTTTTTATATTCTCTTTTTGCTTTATGGTATTGAGATTTTTTTTAAACTATCTGTCCATTATGAGAATCTATTGATAGACCAGAGTTTATTCTTCCTTTTGATATCATTTAAAATCTCTTTGTTAAGAAATACTTTTCTGTTATTATAATAACAGAACTAATTACTGCAAGGCTGCAATATTTGCTTTGAAGTTTGAATAATATCGGGCTAGGATTTTTATTAGTTTTTTTAAAACGATTTTTTTATCTTTTTTAAAACGATGAATTCTTGCAATTTTAAAGCTATCAGCGCCAATCTCCTCAAATACCTTTAAAACAGCCCCTTTATCATCAAATTTTTTTTCATTAATATCAAGTTTGTTTGACTCCGTTATGCCAAATGTAACAACATTTTTTTCTTTACGTTTTCTGTCATTTTGCTCATTTGTCATTGCTCATCAACGGCAGGAACGTTAGGTTTGTTTGGTAATTTTTTTATAAATTCTTGACCTTTTTCTATAATGCATTGTTTTCAACTTCAACTAAAATTAACTTAATCTCCAAAGTTTTAATCTTCTCTTGATGTTTTTTGATGCAACCTTTCTACTTACTCTTGCAACTTTTTCGACTCTTTTCATTAACTCAGCAATTTCAATTTTTTGAACCAAGTAAATATGATATATAAATTTCAGACTTTTTTAAATATTAAAACACGTCCCCTAACTACATGCGTGCGTGCGTTTTAATGTTATATATGTTATATATATAATATTAATGAAAATAATGAGTCAATATTTTTAAGCGCTACTTATGATTTTACTAATCCTACTAGTAATTCCCTTTTATGAAAAAAAAGGGGGTTACTAGTAGGATTATGAAACCCTTTGTTTCCGTTACTACAAAATACAATTTAACTTTTGTACAATAAGTAAACACTACCTATCTACATTATGACATGTTATACTATAAAATCGAGCAGCCGCGGCGCAGTGGTAACGCACTTGCCTCAGAAACAAAGGATCCCTGGTTCAAATCCCACCTCTGGGCAAGTTTTGCGACATCGGTTTGGAAGGAGACGTGAACTTCCTATTAAATGTTCATCCGTGGTGCTTTGTCATAAGACCGTAAGGACTCCTTGGGGCAGCACACTAAAAATTAAAAAAAAATTAAAAAATTATGATAAAAAAGTTTAATGGAGTTTTAGTATCAGTAGTTTGAGAAAGGAGGGGGGGGGTGTAAACCCTTAAAAAGGACACGACTGGTATCTAAAAAAAAAATCGCAAAAAAAGAATGTGCTGACTATACACTAGATTTAATAGCAAAAAATGGGTTAAAGGCGCGAACAATGGGCGCGAAAAATAAAAGGAATTAAAAAAAAAGATGTGCTGACTATACACTAAATTTGATATCAAAAAATGGTGTGGAGAAAACTTTACAGATTTCAGAAAGTAGTTTATAAAAAAAACTATAGGAAAACAATGAGTAATTATTCATTGTTATGGAGTAAATAAAATAAATTAAATAGTGTTGCTAAAAAAGTTCATTAGAGGCTAGAAGATTATTTAAAAACTTCAAGCAAAACAAGATAAAACTATATTTACGATATGAGTTTATAACAAATTAAATATATTTTTTTAGAGTCTAATAGACATAACAAACTGAACAATATAATGGATTTCTGTAAAATACAAAGATTCGCGCATAAAGTATTTAAAACCTATAATTTATGCTTTGATTAAAAAATTAATCACTTCTCAATTAAAATTTTTTTTTATGGTCTACAAGTCATTTAGTCTCGATTTAGTCTTGATTTAGTCTCGATATGGGAAAAAAAACTATTATTTGCATCATTTTTTTTTCCGATTTCAAACGATTTCAAACGTTTCTTAGCAGAAGCCTGGTTAAAATCTTTATTTGAAAATCTGGATTCTAGTTTTACAGCTAATAAAATTAAATCCTGATTGCATATACTAAGAGGTATATCTAAAGAGGAGATTTTTGGTTTACCTGGGGATAGCAACTTGATTATAAATTCTGGTGTTGAGGAGTAAGACTTATATTTAAAATCGCAGTCAAAAGAGTTAACTGTGTTATTATCATACACATCAGTATTTTGAAAACTTAATACATTTTTTTCACCGAGTGCTCCACTTGAGAGGCTATTTTCAACAGGGTCTAATGTGATGACTGAAAAAAAAAAGAGTTCAGTGAATCGCTACTTTAAAGTTTTACTAAAAAAAAATCAAGTTGATATTTTATATATTCTTTATATTCATATTTTTTTATTTACTTTCTAAACTTTTGTTTTCCAATAACATTTTTATATTGTTTATACTTCCAAGCTGAAATTAATATATAATTAAGTATATATAAAGAACACGCAGAGGCAGAATAGACCAATAGGACACTAATATTAAAAAGCTTAAAAATAATATTCAAATAAAACTGACGGGAATTTACTTGAAAAACACTTACGATTTTTATACTACATTAAAGATGTAAATAACTTTAAAATTTGCTCATAGATGATGTATATAAAAACTTTAAAAAAAGGTTTATAAAATTGACATTGCTTTGGTCTCAACACATCACCCTTCTTACCGCCCCCACCCCCCTGCAGTGTCAATTAATGTCAAAAAATTTCAGCACCCCTCTATCTGCAAACATTATTTATGGATAGCCTCATATTATCAAAAATGAAAAATCATTATTGTAAACATAATAAACAAAAAATTTAAAAGAATATAAAATATATATGGTTTAATTCTTTTTAAACAAAAAATAAAATAAGTCATCCAAACAGAATGTCGTTACAGGTGCGCAAAAAGTATGATAGAGGCGAGATTCGAACTCGCGCCACCGAAGTGACTGGTGCCTTAAACCAGCGCCTTAGACCGCTCGGCCACTCTACCGATGCGTTTAGTAATAAAAATTATATATATAATTTTAAAATTATGTAAATCATATATTAATTAATAAGTTTGTAAGCTCAAAAACCTGTTTTTTTGTTTCCGAAATTTTTTGGGTGGTACTTTTTGGTTTTCAACTTATTTCAAGTAATATCAATAGAAAATGTACAAAATAGTGTTTATAGTTTTTTAATTTGAACTTTGCTATTTTGGTCTACTTTCCGATATTTTGGTCTACTTTTCGTTAGTTTGTATCATTTCGTTAATGATACTATCATTGATAGATTTCAAATTGAAACTCAACTCGATGTCGCAATAATATATATTTTTTTATATATTTTACTATGTTTTTTTTTTTATATATGCTTTTATTTAGTTTGTCCCTTTTCGGAAAAAACAACAACTCCAAATGATAATTAAGTTACAACATTTTATCAAAATTTCCGTAACTAGGATTCATATATATTTATCCATTTCTACGGTAACTTGCAGTTTTAAGATTTTTTAGCAATATTTTTTGTTCTTAAAAAAGAATAAAAATATGCAAATTACTAATTTATAGGTTTTATTTTAATTGGTTATAGGATTTTCTCCTAGTTCTTTGTTGGCTTAAATTAATGAAAAACGCTCAATAACTCATTTTTAGCTAATTTATTCATAATTATTAGAAATAGATCGTCTGGCCACTTTCGGTATTCCTCTGATCAACTCTTTGTTTGAACTTTTTTAGTATCCAGTCCGCTGCAAAGTGCACAAAATTTGTTAGGGTTTAATGTTTATCAGCAAAACGCTTCTTACATGTTTTAGATCAGGTATGTCAAAGTGGCGGCCCGCAACACCTTCAATGGCGGCCCCGAACATTTTCATTATTTTATTGCATATAGCGGCCCGCAGACATTCATTTCAAAAATGTTTTATTAAAAACAACGATAAAAAAATCACAAATAGTTTTCGGAACTCCTTTATTAAAAAGGACATGAATACTAAATTAATTTTTTAACTATTTATTGAAATTGAAACTCTGAAATTAAAAATTATTAAAAAATAATGACGATATATTTTAATTTTAACAATCGATATGAGAAAATAACGCGGGTGAATACAAAAAGCAATTGCTTTTACTCAGCATTTTTGGAGTAATTGTTTTACTTTACGTGAATAAGATTTAACGTGATGTGGATGATATTGATGAAAAGTTCTTAGCAAATAATTTAGCTTTCTCTTTAGGTGAGGTGACAGAATCTGAACCATACAAGAGGTGGAACAACAGATTCTCCCTTATCATAGAGACTGTTAAAAATTCTCCAGAAGTCACGAGAGCCAAATTTTTGAGATGAAATACGAGATTTCGTGACATAAGAGTGAACTGAGATATAGCAGACCAAAAATACTGAGAATAACGGGCTTTGACCCGCTATTCTCAGTATTTTCTGTCCGCTATATCTCAGTATTTGATATTACCAAAGAATTATTATTTTAAATAAATGCTATACCCGCTATATCTCGGTATTTGGTATTACCAAAGAGTTATAATTTAAATAACTTATTTCTTTAATAAATTATTAAAGAAGGAAATTAAAACTATAAAATAACCACTCGGTCTTGTGACAGAGAACCGCTGTTAAAGATATTAGAAGGTTGCTTAAAACCAAGTTAAAAAAGTTGGTGCGATTACGCTTTCTTACCAAACTCAGCTTTTTACTTGTTGAGTTTAGTAAGGAAAAACCATTTTTTTAAAAAGTTTGTTGCAAACCATTGGAGTAGTATCAGCAAAAAGAAAAGCTTGAATTAACTATAAGTAAACTTTATGGAAGTCTGAAGTATATAAGAATAGTTTGAAGTAGTCTTCATTTTTCACGCCAGTACCTGTTGCAAAAGGTGAGCGACCTTTAAGTAAACTATAATTAACTTACAAAAAAATGGTTGTTGGGCCACTATAAAAAAATAGATTTAAGAACGTTTGTAGGATATACATTTTGAAAATGAATTGGATACAACTCTTTCGTAAAATGGCATATTAGTAATAACAATTTTTGCTTGTAAAAAACAAAAAAGAGTGTTTCCAATATCATTTTCGAAGAATCTGTTTATTAATCCTAATCAGTGAATGTGTTGGAATAGTGTATTTAATCCAGATTAGATCCAGATTTTCTTGAAAATATGGATTTAAATTAACAGTATTCGAAAAAGAAACACTCATCACATTTTATCGCGAATTATCGTTATTTGATATTAGCATGAACATATAAATATTTGTAGTTCTCTCCATTTCTGAAAGTTAGCTGTTTCTAACACCACACACACACACACACACACACACACACACACACATATATATATATATATATATATAAAATTTATAAACTAAATTTATTAAAATTCATTTTAATACAAATTAAAGTGAATTCTACTAATGCCAAAGACAAATTGTAAATGAGAAAGCTATTTAATACACGTTGTTAGGAAAAAACAAACAATACCGAGAGTAAACATCATTTATTATAAACTTGTTGAAATATATATATATATAATTGATTTGTATATTATTCTTTTTTTTCTTTTTCTTTCAAGTAAATTGACGATTTAGTTTACAGTTTTGTTTCAAATGAAAGTTTAAAAAAGTGTATTGTAAAATGTTCTAGCACCAAACGTAGTTTATATTTAAACATGAACAATATATTTTGGTAAATATTTATTTGAAAGATATTTAGTATTTTCATTTGTTCCAGCTTTTAATATACAATAGTTAAACTTTTAAACTTTTTTAAAAGTATATTTTGAAGTATATTTATAACTCTTATTTAGTAATGGAATTTTTTTAATTTACGCAATTAAAGGAAAAAAAGGAGGAAGGTATAGATGAGAAAAATATATATTCTAAATTGTAAAAAAATATATACATATATAGAGTCGGCAGGCTTTTGATCAAAAAAAAACTCAAGACAGAAGCAGAGCGACGATTGAAATTTGTAGATTTTTTTTAAAATTACGCGTTTGACTCCTGAACAGCGCCGTTAAATATTTCTTCTTTAAAAATGGTTTGATATTCTAAAACACTAGAAAAAGTTTGCCTCCATTTTTGATGAAACTTTGCAACGACCGTTACTCTTTCAGAACCACTTGTTATAACCACATCTCCCTCCCACGTCGAATTTTTATTTAGATCAATTGGAATCCAGCTGGAGTTTGCTCCACCTATAAGAAAAAAACATATATTTCAATAATCAAAATTTTTTTCACCAAAAAGCTTTTAAAGGTCATAAAAAGTAATGTAAAACCTAAGGGTTACGCGCATATATTTTGTAACTTAAGTCATATGCATAGGTAAAAGATATAAAAAAATATTCATACTATGAATAATAGAATCGCGAAAATTGTTAAAACCTAGATCATGCACGACAAAAAAAAATAAGCTTCGAACAGATGTAATAATTTTAAAATGTATACTTTGATGATGATGATGAAAAATCAAATTTAATCTTCATCAAGTTTATTTCATATGAAAGACCAACACCTCTTGTCATAAGCATTTTATAAACGGCTAATTAATTTTATACAATATCTCTAATTAGATTATTATTATATAATAATATATAATATTATATAATAATTAGATTCTTTTATAACAAAATGAAAGTTCTTTTTACGTTTTTTGGACAAATGTTAATGCGTTTCGCAAAATAACATGCAAACGAAAATGATGTTTAACTTTCTAAACGTAACTGCTATTAGTAACAAAAAAAGTACGTTATATTTTAAAGTACACTGCAAAGAAACAATAAGGAACTTTTAAATTAAGCCTAACTCATTTTATGATCCAAAAATTTATAATTTCTTTAAAATTTAGGAGAAAGCCGGGACACTTAAGTCCCGGACACTTAAGCCCCGCACACTTAAGGAATAAGTACTTTACTGCTCAAACTAAAAACATCAAATGATTGTTATGAAAGTAGAAACATCTATTTATCGAATTAAAAGCAAAAAAATAGTTACAGTGCACTTAAATATAACATAAAACGCAAAAGAAATGTTAGAAAACAGACATCTAAAAAAAATTAGAGGAATGACCCGGACATATATTTTAAACACGAGTTCGCTTCTTTTAAAATCATAAGGCACATACTTAATACATTATTATAACTAGCATTTTACCACGGACATTCCAGTTATAATAATTAAAAGCAGGATTGTTAACAAAAAAACTTTGGTGTGGCTATTTCTACAGGTTTATGGGTCTTTTTTAAATTCTGAGTTAATGTCATTTAAGCCCGTCTAAAATTATAGAACCTTGATAACTTTTTTTTTAAGTTTTTGATACATTTAAAAAAAAATTGCATCTAATCTATTCAATTTGAAAAGAAACGAGATTAAAACAATGATTTTAAAAACAACGTTTAGAATTAATTTACTTTATTTAAAACACATTTAAATCACATTATTGCAACTAAAAGTACCTTTATTGGAAATAAAACAAAATAACATATTATTTTGTTAAAACATTGATAAAAAAATATCTACCATTAAATCGAACTACCAAAAAATAAATTTCCAAGATAAACACTTTATACTTAATATGATAAAAACTTAATAAGATAATTTTTTTTTCAAAACCATACAAACGTCACAATCATAATAGTCAGATGTAGGATCTAACTGTACACAATTTTTATGTGCCCAATCTTTACACGTAAAGCACTGAATCGAGTCTTCATCAAAGTTTTCTCCACATATTATACATTCACTTTCATTTTCAGGACTTTTAAACAAACAAGTAGCATAAAAAAAAAACTGTAGGAATCCGAGATAAAACATTTAAAACATCAGTAACTGCAGATTTAGTAGCTGCATTAAAAGTTAATGATTTTTTCAAAACGATTGCTGTGATATTAGGTGTTGTAGAAACAAAAATGGCAGAAGAGGTTACATTGGAATAATTTATAAGTCGCTATTGAGTGATGGTATTGAGAATGTTATTCATTACTGATGTCTCATTTATTACTAATGGATCATTTATTGCTGATGGCTTATTCAATTGCTTTGTTGATGTTGTTGATGGCTCAATTGCCATGGGAATATCTGTTATCATAGATGGTAGGTAATCAAGATCAGAAAATACATTTCTATCTAATGGAAATATTCCAGTACATTTAAATCCACTTTGAGCTATTTCGTAGCGTGCAACTTTCAAAAACACACTGGATACAAGACCAGCAACATCATAATCTGAAATTTTGGCTCCAGGATTCATCTTCATCCATTTTGCTGATGCTTCACTGAATTCTGCCTTGAAGGGTTTCATGAAAGTTCTGTCTAGTGGTTGTAACTTGTTAGAGGTATGTGGAGGGATACTAAGCATATGAATGTGATGGTTTCTAGCATATTCAATAACCAATAACTCTTTATGTGATGCATGTCGATCTAAAATCAATAGAACTGGGTTGCTTAGAGATGTGTGAACATATTTTTGAAAATGTTCCAACCATTTGAGAAAAATATCTCCATTCATCCAGCCGCTGCTGCATGGAATTGCAATACTATCAGGGGTGCCCCAATCATCAGACGTCTGTTTTTATCCATTTTTTTATGAGGAAATATAAAAAGCGGAGGTACAAAATGTCCAATTACACTCATGGAAACAATAGTATTATATTTGTGCCTCGTTCTCCAGATGTTAATTTACCAACTTGTCTTTTTCCTTTCACAGACAAAATTTTTTGGTTTTTATAAATGCATGAAACACCAGTTTCATCAGCATTATATATCCTTGATACTGGAAAATTGTATTTTTCAGTCAACTCTGTTAACATATTAAAAAAACGATCTACTTGAGGTTTGTTGAAACCAACAGCTCACATAAGACTTGTAGATTGGGGTGTTGATTGGGGTGTTGATTGGGATGTAGATTCCCAACACCGACACCCAAAATTAGTTCTTAAAACTAATTTTGGGTGTCGGTTTTTAAATCCTATAAAGAAATCTTTTCCTGATATTCTTTTTTTTTTTGTTGAAACAATGCTGAATCTTCAACTCTTCAGCTAAGTCATAAACTAACCTCAAAACATCATGCCAAGAGAGTCCTAAAAATCGATTTCCCAAATTTTTTACATGTTCAACAAGTTTGATTTCGAATTCATAATTAAAAGTATTTTGAAAACGTCCTAATATGGGACACAACTTTTTTTTGAGTATCGTACTAGAAAGTGTACTATGTGGTATCTGCCATTTTTTAGAAGCATTTCTAATAGAACTTTTTTTTTCAGTTACCACATTTACTGCTTTTAACAAATTTTGTTCACTCCAGCTACCTTTAACAAATTTTGTTCACTCCAGCTACCTTTATTATTTGCTATTCTCCTAGCCTTTATTATTTGCTTTTTTTACATTGTAAATTAATAAAATGAAATCTATAAACAAAAATTATTTACAACTTAATAACTGCAGTATAAGTAAGTATTAAGTAATTACACAATATTTATTATGTTAATTAATAACAAACACACGCACAAACACACACACAAACATATATATATATATGTTTATTATTAAATGACAAAATAAATATTATGTAATTACTTACAATACCATATATATATATATATATATATATATATATATATATATATATATATATATATATATATATATATATATATATGTATATATATATATATACATATATATATATATATACATATATACACATATATTATATACTAACATACATAAATGCATATATATATACATATTATATATACATACATGCATATATATATACATATACATACATATATATATATATATATGTATGTATATGTATATATATATGCATACATATATATATATATATATATATATATATATATATATATATATATATATATATATATATATATATATATGTATATATGTAATTAAATAAAACGAGAGTGTAAAACAACATTGAAAATAACAATTTTCTCCATAAATTCAAACGATAAATAAAGAGATTTCACATTAATATTGCAAACGAAGTAAGCAACCATGCACAACATTTAAAAATTAGTTTTATATAAGGTAATAATCATAATTTGTAATGTAATACAAAAAATTGTTTGATTTTTGTAAATAATCAAACGGTGCCTTTTAACATAAATGATGACGAAAACGCATCAATCGCAAAAATTTCAATTTATAAATAAAATAAACTGTTCGAAGCTACCCTAAACGTGTGTCCGGTATCACCCAATCATACTTCATTTCAAAATACCATTTTTAAAGCCATTCATAAAAGTGTAAAAAAAAATATTTTTTTTTTTACAAATATTGTAAATCAAATTTTTTGTAAAGTGTAAACAAAAAAATTAGATATGATAATAGGTGATTCAAATATGATGATACACTGTTATCATGATGCTAGCAAACAATATTTGGCTCTGCCATGCGATCGCTTTTGAATATTGGGGCAGATATTTTGCATATGCCTTAAAATCTAAAGCATGTTTTTATAGCACTCAATACTGAACAGCTTCTTTAGTTTTAGCTGTACAACAAGTGTCTGGGGCTACCTGCCAACCAAGGCGGGTAGCACCAACTTTCCCCTAATAACCCAACTTTCCCCTAATAATATCTTTATAAGTTCATAGAGCATTAAATTTGCACTTTTAAAATAGCATAAAAGACGAGTTAATATTTCTAGTTTTTGTTTTTGTAGAAATAAGAAAATAGATATAAGAAAAAAAAAATCTTAAAAACATTATGAAAATTATTAAAGAAATCATAAGCATATACAAACTTAAGATTTGACTGCGCTATTCTCTCTTTTGCATCATTACTGTGGATTTAAGGAATTAGTCCAAAGTTTTCAAAAAAAAGCAGGGTTACTTACTAGTCTTTATGTCACCAAAACTTCAACATATAATGACCACAAAATATATTTATAAAGTATTCATTCCAAACAACATGTTCATATTAACAGACTCAAAATCCATAGATACAATTAAATTAATATTAATATTCTGCGAATCTTAATATCCTGTTAATTGAATTAATCGTTAAGGAGGGGGGGGGGAGGACACACACTCCTCCCACAAGTCAATATGCACACTACCAATAAATTAAATTCCTGTAAAACTAATTTTTTTATGTTTTGTATACTGTATACTAGTTTCACTTATTTTATTAAATATAGGAATATTTATTTATAATTACAGAATTCAACATTTTTGAAATCAGGATGTGTTAAACCATCAAAATTTTATTCAACATATAATGACCACATTTTCCTATAAATTCTTATCCAGGAAATATAAATATATCCAGGAGTGTATAAACTGGAAACTTTTTGCAAGAAATGCTAAATCGAAGAAAAAAACAACAATAAGATCTCTTCTTGCATTTATCCACATAAAAAAAATACAGATAAAACAAATGAGAAAATTTGGCTATAGAGAATCATAAAAAAATTGTCACAGTTTTTTTATGATTATTTTGAAAGCGAAATGGAATAATATTAACCGGAAAGTGAGAGACTTCACATTTTTTAAATGAGACAATTTAAAAAAAAAAAAAGAAGAAGAAGGGTGCAAATGTCATTTATTATGTGCATGATTTATAAAATGGGCCTAATTGATATTAAGTTTGAAACGGATTTTTACTATTATTTTTTTTAATTTCAATTTATAAACATTACTACTAGAATGCTGTATACTGTAAATGAAAAAATATAGATCATTTGCCTTAAAAAACAAAATGTTACATCTGTTATGTTATGTCTAATCGTAGTTTGTTAATGTGAATTGTTCGCTATAAAAGACTTGATTAAATTTACAGAGATTAAAAAAAAATTAAAACTTGAAACAAATTAAACTTTTAACAAGTATTATCAAATAATTTGAAGTATTAATAAAAATAAAATCAATTTTCATTCAATTAAGGGAAATCATTAATTTATTTTTTAACAAAGAGAAACAAAGTAATATAAAACTTTCCACATTTTGATAAACTTAAAATAAAAATAAAATATATTTGGGTTACCAACAGAAAACTGATAAAAAAAATTGATAAAGAGCTGGTTTTAGAAACACAGCATTATTGCAAACACAATAAGTTGATTTTAGAAACAGTAATAAAGTGAGAAAATTATTATGGCTTTTTTTAAACAATTTGAACTCTTAAAAAACCATATCACAATAATTATACCTCAATCCTGTTTTTAAAGCTCATTGTTTTTATCCTCTGCTCTCTTATCCCTACTTTTAAATGCTCATTGTTTTCATCTTCTCCTCTTCTCCTCACTTTTTAAATCACAAACCTCCTTTTTTTTTTTTAAATAATTTTAACTTCTAAACACCAAACTACAACAGTAATACATACCTCTCTCTTATACAGAATGAGCACTCTACCGCTGCACTATTACTATTTAAAGTTACTTTAATATTAAACGTAAACTTTCAACATCAAAATTAAATGAACTTCTTAAACATTTTTTAAAAAAATTGTAATTTTTATTTTTTCTCTGAAATTGTAATTTTAAATCAGGGCTGACGACACGGGTTTCTAAGTGGACAGGCACAATCATAAATTATTTAAAAAAGTCCTCTATCTATAAATTTCTGAAAATCCCCTCCCCCCCCCTTGTCATTGACCCTGTAAATAAATTATTTAAAATAAAACTGCAATAAATACACTTGCTTAATAAAATTAAAAAAGCAACAAGACATACCAAGACAAACAACCATCTCAACGGCTCCTGGTAGAGCAATTTTAAATTTATACTTTTCTCCTATAATTAAATGCCCTTGCAAAGGGCTATATAAAACATATCCTTGTTCAAATTGTTTGTACTGCTTTGGAAAAACAGAAAACTTTAAATTTTGCTTAAGTTTAACAATGTAACCACACAGAAGTGATGTTACATTCTTTGAAGTTTTTTCAAACAACTTTAGAAGAAATTCCCCTTGGTGAGGAATCATAATGAATATGTGAAGCAGTTTTTCTGTTGTATACAAACGCATTCCTTCATTCACTACCTCTTTATTTGCCATGTCATATAAAATAGTAAAATATTCTACATTTGATTTTGTTATCTTGAATTTTAAATGTAATTTTTCTGTCTTTTTACATTCAATTACACCAAGTGAATGAGTTAATGGTTTCATCTGACTTAAAAAAAAATTCCTGGAATAAAACGGTAAGTTTTTAAAAGCATTATTTGACATAGGTTCATCAAGTAGTTGCCAGAAATTATCTTTAGGATAATGATCGTATATAAACTCTTTAGGATCACAAAGGAAATAATGTTCATTGTAATCTCTAATAAAATCCATGTCTGCATCCAAATATCCTGAAGCCCACACAACATCAAGTAACCACCATGTCTGATCTAAATAAACAGCATTCCATGAATGATAGACTTCATTGTTAATCGAGTCAACTAAAGTATTGTTAAGTTTTACCCATCCTGAAACAATTTCCATCTTTAAACCTAACACTCTAAATAACCAATAATTTTTCATAATAACTATAACAATTACATTATAATAACTGTATTATCTATAATAAAAAATATAATAAAGTCATTATATTTATATAAATGAAATATATTTTAAAAAATCATATTAAATATATAACTATAAGAACTACAAGAGTGATATAATAATAACTATATTTAAAAATATATTATGAACTATATTAACTAAAATAATATCATAAGCTAAAATAGTAAAAAAATTTAAAGGTTAAAAGAATTAAAAAGAACAAAACTTAAAGATAAAATAAAAATTAAGTTCAACTTAATACCAAATAATTGTTTACTTTGTACATTCACTTAAAAAAACAGCAAAAGTATGAAGATTTTTATTTTTAAGATATTGATCTCTAGGCAGATGCATATTATCTGCTTCCAAAATACAACCACCTGCAATATCTTCAAAGTTATTAGTGACCCATCTCCATACAACACGTAACTGTAGCACTACAGATTCAACAAATGGCTCAATCAAGTAATTCACAAATTGTTCTTTTGATTGATATAAACTAATTGGAACCTAAAGAAAAATAAAATAAAATTTTTTTTTATAAATGAAATCTTTTTTCATTTCATTGTGTATTGAACTGAAAAAAAAGAATGGACGATAACCATATTTTTAGCAAAGACTAGGGTTAACACATTTAAAATATATTTCAAAACAAACTTTAAGACACATTAGGTTACACAAATAAGTTCAGTAAACTTTATCAAAAAATTTACAAACTCCTGCTTGAACTTGTTGTAATAAACTTTTGACAGAAATCTTATATTTGACTAAAAATAACAAGCTATATAGTAAACAGTTTGTACTAAAAAACAAAAACAACATTAAACTGAACATGAAATAATTAAATTTAAAGTTTCCTTTGATAAAACTTTGATACAATAATAAGTTACTTGGCAAACAGAAAGCTTTACATTTATTTTCCACCAGTAAAAAAAATAGTAGAACCAGCAAAGACAATGGGCACCTTATGTAATTATAATGATTTTCTGTTCTTATGTAATTATAATATTTTCTGTTCTTATGTAATTATAATGATTTTCTGGGAAACAGAAAATTATGTTAATTACATAGGAATTTACGAATATGCATAAAATAAAAGTGGGAAAAGAAGCAAAAAAGGTAAATGAACTTTTTGTTTATTATATGGTATGAGTGGAAAAAAGTTGAATGGTTAAAGCAATATATATCTTAAAAAATGGTAATGTTTTATTTAAACACCAGCTTTAAAAGCATAACTTTTGTATATTCGCAGCCAGTTCTGAAAAATTTTACTACTTTATGATGATAAACCAAAAAAGAACAAATGATATTGTACAAATTAATTATTAAAACTTATTTGAAGCTTCAGTCAAAAAGCTGCATTCTGACAACTGTAGTTAGCAGAATAAAAACCAAATATTTTTTGTTGAGATTGGTTTGTGACATATATAGTTAAAAGATAGAACAAAGCGTAATTGATTAATATTAAAAAGATTAATAATTAAAAATCATTTTGCTTTTTTGTATTTAAAATGTGAAAAGAAAAAATTAAAACTACTTTGAGTATTTTGACATATTTCAATAGTTGTAAACAAAAATATTTGTACGATTTGTTAAAAATTAAAAAAAATATATTGATGATTATTGATTTTTTGTTAATATTTTCTGTTCGGAGCTATGGAGTTGTGAGAGGGTCGATATAAAAAATGTTAGCTGATTGTAGTGCTTTTAACCTTAAGTAGAGAAAAGAATAAAAGTCAAAACATAAATGAGACATAAGAAAATTATGGGTGTGTAGACAAACCTTGGCCTGACCATGTTCAACAATTCCCTTTAACCTGTATGGATTGAATTTTTATCTGCCACTAAAATGGTTTTGATTTCCCATACAGTGCACTTATTGTAATGGTTGGCTAGGTTTAAAAGTTCTAGTTTCTTAATTTTAAATTAATTTTCAGTTCTTAGTTCTAAAGATATCAAAATACTTTTAAAATAGTTAATATAAAAGTAGTTAGTCAAAACTGTGGAACTTTATTTATTGCAAAACTAAATAAAGCAAAAGGTATCTTTATAAATTATAAAAGGTAACTTTATAAACCGTTTATTGAAAAAAACATATATTACACACACACACACACACACACACACACACACACACACACACACACACACACACACACACACACACACACACACACACACACATACACACACACACACACACACACACATATATTACTAAATGTTCTTTAGTGTTATTTTTGCTCTATATTTTCTACCCATATTTTTTGGTCTATATTATATTTTTATATTATATATAAAAGCTGTTGCTCTTGGTAGATAATAAACTAAACATTATACTTTTCAAAATAGATTTTCAAGGCTATGTAACAATAGGAAGATCTAAAAAGCTACAATCAATGCTTGTAATATGAAAGTTTAAGATATGGTTAATTATTCCATAGTGTCAAAAACCTCAATAGATATTCTCATAAACAAACTAAAGTAAAATCACAAGCTGTGTTCTCTCACAGATCGAATCTTTATTTAGAGAGGCAAAAACAAAAAAAAGAATAGCAAATATTACTAATGCTAGTTGAAATGTATCTGGTGTATTTGAACTAGGAGTTGGCAATAGTAACTAAGATGATTTAAACAGTGCTCTGGTTCATAGTTGTAAACAAGTACTACATGTAAAAGATTGATTTTACGAGGTTTGATATATATGAAGAGGCAAGACTTTTTTTGAGCTAGTAATGTTGTGCTTTATTTTTTTGGTAATAATAGTGATTATTGCTATTAGTTTCCACTTAATTTGATTTGGTAACAGTTGATCGTAAAAATAAAAATGACTAATTTAGCTGATATAATTTTGACGTGGTAAATAACAATTTTATTGTATACATTTGAATATATTTTTAAAGTATTTACTTAACAACAAATTAAAGGATGAGTTGTCAACATAAAGGGGTTGTTTGCCATGGGGACAAAAAATGGCGTTGTTTAAAGTGTGTTACATGAAACAGTGCTACAAGTGTTATATGAACTTCATTTGGAAATAAGTAAAATGAAAACTTTATCAAAGAAATCAGAAACCATTAACTTGATGACATACTTGGAATATCCAAGCAGGTTACATATTGATCATGCTGGCCCAATGAACAGAAAAAAAACTTTGGTATTACAGTTTTTCAAAATGGATTGAAGCTCTAAGCAATATTCAAAATAACAATTGGAGTACTCAGAAGATTGTTTTTGACCCATAATATACCTCATGATATACCTCATAATATACCTCATGTTATTGTTAGTGACAATCTAAGTTCTCTGCAAGACAATGATAAAGAATAATTAAAAAAAGGCGTTTTGTAATAAAATAATTTTTCTTACCAGGAAACACAGTTTATGTCAAGAACTATAATGGAACTTGAAAGTTGATCTCAGCTATTATTTTACCAGCAACTGGAAATATCAACTACAAAGTATTGACATTGGATGGCTGTATCAAAATAAGACATATAGACTAATTTGTAAATTGTTACAAAAAAGGTGTTAGTAAAACTTTGGTTGAAATATTAAACAGCATAAATATTTTGTTGTCAAGCAATGTAGATTAAATAACTGAAATGGCTAAAAAATCAGTTCTAAGCAAAAACATGTATGAAAAACATGAAGGAATTAGCAAAGATGTTAATCCTGAGAGAATATGCAAAAAGCCAGGAAATAAAGATGTCAATCCCGAGAGATTATACTAACACTCTGGAGTATTTTCTGAACTCAATCCTACAAATCACTAAAGGTCAGTTATGTCAGAAACCTGATTATGTAGAGTGTTCACTTATCAGTATTTCAGTTATTATAACTGTATTTCAACTAGTAGTGTTTGTAACTATGGTTATAACAACTGGTTAAAAAAGTTTTGTTAAGAAGCTTACAAATGTTAACTAATGATAAAAGAGAATAAGATTTATAGATAGTGAATATAAGAAACATTTTTAAATATTGGATACAATATTTAAAAATGTACTTTATATGCACTAACTAAATATATTTTAAATATTTAATACGCAAGAAATTAAATATTGGACACAATATATTGAACACATGATTTGAAAATATCAATTTTTGCATTTTCTGAGAACAAATATTTAAAGGAGTTTTTATATTGTATTTATACTATCTAAAAATAATTTTATCAGAAAAAAAAAATCTGATACACCTGTAAATAAAAAGATTGAAAAAAATTTTTTTTGTACAATTTAGCATACAACAGTCAAATATAATAGCACAGAATAATTAGTAACAAAATATTGATATAAAAATTGAAATAAATTATATGAGTAAAAAACTAAATATATTTTATAAATATTATTTTTGTGTCTTTACATTCATTCTGGAAAAAATTAAGTAATTTTCAGAAGAATATATCTTAAATCAAATGATGTTCCCTTTATTTTTCAAATTATAATCATTTATTTTCCAGCACTATATATTAAAAAACAAAACTTTAATCTACAAAACTAACTGTTAAAAATTACTAACCAACTAATTATCAAAAAATACTAAAAACTTAATTTAAAACTTATGTGAAAAATTTATTTTTTACTAAAGTAAAGATTTTATACTCAAAAAACGTATTTTTTGAGCATAAAACAAATAAAAAAATTTTTAGCATGAAGAAACATTTAAAATACAAGTGTGTGTCAAGTTTGACGAATGCATTTTATTTTAATGCATTTACAATGCATTTTTAGATCTTCTCTAAAAAAACAAAAAACAGTATTATTAGTAGAGGCATTCTAAATATAACAAAAATATTCCTTAGAAGGCTAGATAAGAAAATTGTAGAGATAACAAGACAATTAAGAAAATAGCAACCACAATAAATGGAGACAACTTCAGCAGTTGATATACTTTTAATGGATTGGATATATGGTTTCCATAAGAATTTAGTAGTAAAAAGAAATCCAAAAAATACATAACTATAAGACTCATTAGGAGTGTTGCTATTTAAAACATCAACATTATGATATATGTAAACAAAGTTATGAAGTGATAATAATTAGTAATAAACAACTGGTTGTTGTTGTTGTTGTGTTTTTAAAAAAAATAAGTTTGTTTAGTTTATGTTATTTTTATAACTTATTAGATTAAATTACATCTACTAATAGAATTAGTTAAAAATTTCCTTTCAATTTTTCTGTTTAAAAATTAAAAAAATATGTGAAATCCTTTTATGTAAAAGTAAGTTTTTATTAGTCTGGCTCTAAGCTTTTAGATGAAACTATACCCTACCCATTTTGGAAACAGATCTAATGAGTTTAATTTTAAATCTACAAAAACTAGATTTTTTAGAATTTAGATCACAGTATATGACTTCAGTATAAACGTATACAAATTTGCATTTTACAAATTTCTATACTAAAAACCAAAAATGAGTAAAAAAAAAATACATTCAAGGCTCTTTCATCTGCCAATCTATAGAAATCAGAAGTAGGCACTATTTTTTTTTTCTTTTCCAAAAAACTGGTATTTGAATTATTAATTTTTTGATGATAAACCTCCTTTATGCTTGAATACTTAAACAATGACAGGTTACAACTAGGTTTTTTTCCACAGGAACTGTTTTGATAACTGAATATTTTACTTTGAAACTTTTTATTATCTACTTTTGTACATAAAGAAGTTTGAGATATTGAATGATCACATCCAACTTTTGATAATCCACAACCCATTTTAACTAAATCAAAAAAAAACAAAAAACAATAATAAAATGCAAATATATACAATACATTTATACATACATACAAGGGTGACCTTTAAAAATCAATTTTTGAATTTTGTCAACGGAAGCTCCACAAAATTATTAGTCTTTGCAGATTTTATGATAGTCAAAGTCTGAGCACAATATTAGCATGTTAACCTGTGCCACTGGGTGCTCAAAGTTAAACAAAAAACGGGTTTTTAGGGTTGAGTAGCAACGCTTTGGGATTGTATATCTGGAAATACCATTCTTTTCTTATGACATATGCCTCAAAGGCAATAATATTGTAACTAATTATTATTCTATATATATATATATATATATATATATATATATATATATATATATATATATATATATATATATATATATATATATATGTATATGTATATATATG
This sequence comes from Hydra vulgaris, assembly GCF_038396675.1. Taxonomy (NCBI): domain Eukaryota; kingdom Metazoa; phylum Cnidaria; class Hydrozoa; order Anthoathecata; family Hydridae; genus Hydra; species Hydra vulgaris. Next base: position 59,710,810 of record NC_088920.1, on the reverse strand, counting down.
TATATGTATATATATATATATATATATATATATATATATATATATATATATATATATATATATATATATATTTATTGCTACTTTTAATTAAATTTTACTGGTTACAAAAGTTTCGTTGTCATGAACTGAAACCTAAACTGAAAAAAAAATCATACCATGATTTTTATTTAACTTTAGGTTTAAGGAGACCTTTATTTTCCTTCTTTTCTTTTGTTATCTTTATGTTTAACTTCCCAAAGCAATAGTTGTTGCAATGTATATTTAAATAAGAAGCAGAACCAAAGATAAAGTTTTCATTGTAGGCTATCAGGCTAACCAGATAGCCAGTTATAAATCGCCTTCTAGTTGTCAAGGTTTGTCCATTTTGTACTTACAATTTTCATTCTACAAAGTTAACTATAAGAATTTCAGCAAGGGTCACCATACAAAAGTATTTCTTTTTTGGGGAAAAGCTTGTATCCCTACAAAATTATTACTATTACTAAATTAGAGAAACTTCACACAGAATGAAGAAATATACAAAAGGACAAGAATAAGCAGTCGAAACATGCTAAGAACAAAATCAAAAAGTTTGCCTTAAAGATATCTTTGATATTGTCCATCAAGATGAATTGACCATGATAAAATCAGAAGACAAAAAATTTCTTTTGAAACAAAGGGAGAGGGGTCAACTAGGCTCTATGCTTGGAGTTGATCTAAAGTTAGATTGATCTGAAGAAAGAAAACTACAAAATGAACCATTAAATAGATCGTTTATTTGACATAGGTAAGATTAATTTATTTTAACTTGAATACTGATCTTTTGCTAGACACGTTTGAAATTTTTATTGCTACTCTAACAAAAACATAATCAAAACAAGATAACCAGCCTAAATATTTTTATAATTAATTTGGTCCAAAAGCAAAAGGATGAAGGGTAGTGTTTGGGAAATTTTAACCATGAAACTATCTTTACTGTTGGATTGGTGTAATGTACATGACAGAAATGCCACATGTATACTCATAGCTAACTTAGAAGCACTAGGAGAGAATCCTGACAAGTTCATAGTGTCAAAGATCCCCATCCATGAAAAACGTAAAGTATTCAAAGAAAAACACAGTGAGAAGATCTTGGATTGACTTTATATACCAGAGAAGAATGCTGTTGTAGTTAATTAGGATGGAAAACTTTTACCAGATCTTCCAAGACAGAGCAGAGATAGAATCTCTGTTGTAATTACTTATGGAGAAAATGAACAACTGCTAGAAGTTCCTGTAGCAGAAGGCAGCACTGGTGAAGAACAAGTGCTGGCTATATACAAGTGTCTCAAGAAATGGGGTGTCTCTCATACTATCAAGGCAACTTGTTTGACACCATTGCATCAAACATAGAAAGATTCAAAGAAGCTCATGGGGCATTCCACGTCAAGTGGAACCACTCATCTGACATCACCGACTCCGATTTTGATGAAAATTGGCTCACATGTTGGGCATATGGACAGAAGACAAACATGTAAATTTTTTTGACTTAGGTCAATTATTTTTTGAGATATGACCTTTCAAAGTTTTGACCTTTTCACTTGACCTTGGTTATTTAAAACGTCATAACTTTTTTGCTATTATACTTAGAAAGTTGATTTTGGTGGCAAACAGAAGCTCTTGCATAGACGAACAACTTTGTGTCTACACAAAAAAGTGATAAGTTCAATAAAAAAAAAGTTATTGGTCATTTGGTCATTTGACCATTGAGCCTGGTCGATGGCAAAGGTCAAAAATCATAATTTTTTTTTTACAGATAGCTTTTTATATTGTGGATGTCCCATGAAAAAATCTTTTTGGGATTCCCATAAACAACTTTGGGAATAATATTAAAGTATAAGTAGGTTCTAAAAATTTAATATTTAAATACCTTAAAGTTATACAGTATTTTAAGGTAATTTATTGATATATATATATATATATATATATATATATATATATATATATATATATATATATATATATATATATATATATATATATATATATATATATATAGTTGAAAAGTAACAAAAATGCTTTATTTAGCAGTTTTAGCTACATAGCAGTACAGTACTGAATGCAGTATAATATTTACACCATTACCATTGCAATACATATTTGCTAATAATAAATTAAAAAAGCTATAATAGTTAACGATGATGCAAGTTAAGTGGTTTGGTTGCTCCTTCAGACTCTTTAGAAGTAATGAAGTATAACCAACCAGTTGTAGTTTTGGGTTCGACTGCTAGCAAAAGATCATTCAAATCAACGGTAAAAATATCCGAAGGAACTCTGAAGGAGAAAAGTTGACTTGGACCATGAGGGTGAAGAAAGTTCATGGTTACTTCTCTTTTTTCTGGATTGCTTTCCAAACCACAACCTATCCACCAATGTTCATCATACTCTACAACCATGTAACCAGTAATTAAACTGAAGTTGAGCTGGCAAACATTCTATGATGTAATTTTTTCAAATTACATCATAGAATTTTTTATGTAATTTTTTCAATTTACATAAAAAAATTGCAACTCCAGGGCAATTTTTACACTCGCCTAGAGGACATGCTGGCAAGGAAGGATTGCATTGGATTTTTGCTAAAGCATGTTTGTAGTTCTTAATAGGGGTTTCTAGTTCATCTTCTAGTTGTAAATCATCCATATGTGATCTGACTGTCATGAGTTTAACATTTTGATGAATGGTACATACACACACACAGTGAGTACCACTTGCTCCTGTAAAGACATATTCTTTTGGACATAGCTCTGCAAACTTCGAAAACCCAATTCTGATATTTGGATACTTTTCTGAAAATAATTTATAAACTTCCTTCAAATTACTTAAAACTAATCTTTTCTGAATATGTCTTCTTTCCCCATTTTCCATAACAGAGAGAAAATCTTTTTTTCCAGGCATTACACGGCTAACAGTGTCAGAGTAATAAAACTCTTTTACCACATCTTTCACATGTACAGGTAGTGATTTCCCTTTTTTTTGGTTAGGGGTTGATAAACACCTTTGGTTATTAAAACTTCTTTTGCTTGAGATACAAGTCGATGCGAACAATTAAATTCTCTCATCACTTTTCGATTACTCCATTGAGCAACAAATATTGTCAAAATCATGATCTTTTCACTCTTACTTTGTGTTGATTTATACTTATCCTGAAGCACTTTAACAATGTCATCAGCACATTTGTTGGAAACTTTTTTTTTAGTTGCTTCGTATTCATCATCCTCTAAAGTATCAATTGCATCTGAATTAGTAGATAAAAGGTTTAACTTCCTTTGTAACTTGCGTTTATCCAAGGGTGACTCCCCAATAACGACAAGGATTTATTAAAAATAGAAATTTCTACTTCCTGGCACTGATAATTTTCATCTCCCACATCTCCCCGATCTCAAGATATTTGTCACTACAAATATCTTGAGATCGAGAACTGCCTTGAGAATCTGACTCTGTTTTACAATTTGCAGAATTTTTATCATCACATAATCCTATTTTGGAAGGTAAGCCAGTGATCCTCTTTCAGCAAGTATCACATAATTTTGCTCCAGCCATAAGTTTAAGGGATACATAGCTACTTGCCGACTAGTAGCTACCCTCAAGGTTTTATATTGTTTTTTCTTATGGTGTTGGAAAGGATCATAACAACAGTGTTGTGTCTTCTAAAACTATTTTACTTGTGCTTGAAATGCCATTTTTAATCTAAATTTAATTTCCTAGTCTTTTGATGGAAATGAATTGATTATTTAAATATAAATATATATAGCTTTAAGCCTCATATAATTTAATACTGACTTAGTATGTATTTATAGTACTAGTAATTAAATTGCAACCTAGAAAATAAAAGAAAAAAAAGGAAATAGTTAATAATATATATTTCCAATAGGCTATTTACAGAAAATGACCTCAAAATATCGCATTTGTAAGTCCGATAAATATTAAATTTTTAGAACCTACTTATACTTTAATATTATTTCCAAAGCTGTTTATGGGAATCCCAAAAAGATTTTCTCATGGGACATCCACAATAAAAAAAGCAATCTGTAAAAAAAAAAATTATGATTTTTGACCTTTGCCATCGACCAGGGTCAAAGGTCAAATGACCAAATGACCAATAACTTTTTTTTTATTGAACTTATCACTTTTTTGTATAGACACAAAGTTGTTCGTCTATGCAAGAGCTTCTGTTTGTCACCAAAATCATAGCAAAATAGCAAAAAATAGCAAAAAAGTTATGATGTTTTAAATAACCAAGGTCAAGTGAAAAGGTCAAAACTTTGAAAGGTCATATCTCCAAAAATAATTGACCCAAGTCAAAAAAATTTACATGTTTTTCTTCTGTCCATATGCCCAACATGTAAGCCAATTTTCATTAAAATCCGAGTCGGTGATGTTGAATTTGACCAAAAAGTGGTTCCACTTGACGTGGAATGCCCCTCATACAATTTTGGAACATCATCAAATTTTTGAAATCATGTTGAAAGGAGTTTTTGAATGTAAGTTTGGATCAACAACTGGACTTCAACCCCGTATACTCAAGAAATTCCAAAAAGCATGGCCAAAACTTAACTAGAAACAATATGACACTGGTATTAGCAGCCAAACTGTAAAAAGACACTGAAGTAATTGCCAACATATCTGTAGATTTCAAAACTAAACTTGTGAAATCGCATCCCCAAGATGATTACAAGGAGCTCTTACAATTGATATTAGTGTTTGTAAGAGCACTGAATGGAACGGAAATGGGATTTAGATATGTAGGTGCCATCAGTCATGCCAGGTAGATGGTCAAAGCTATATAATGTTTAAAGATATTCCTATTCCGCAAACAAGTCAAACTGAGTAATGAAGAACACAGTGCCTTAAAAGCTGTCTGTATTTTTCTTGTTTAAAATGTGATGATTATTACAAAACTCTCATTACATAATTTCCTTTGAAATGAAAAAGCTTGTTATATTTAGTTTTGACTATAAAAAATAATAAATATAGAATATATAATAGAATATATATATTCTATTATATATTCTATATATAATAGAATATATATATTCTATTATATATTCTATATATAATAGAATATATATATTCTATTATATATTCTATATATAATAGAATATATATATTCTATTATATATTCTATATATAATAGAATATATATATTCTATTATATATTCTATATAGAATATATAATAGAATATATATATTCTATATAGAATATATATATATTACTTAGAATAATACTGCCTATGATTCAAACTTACATAAGAAATTAATGAAAAGATTAAGAGATACAGCTCAAAAGCTTTGTTAGGGCACCGGAAAAGAGATTTTTTTAAACTTTAAGGATCAAGTGGCATAGGTTAACATACTGCAATCATGCTCATACTAAGGGTATTTTAAAATCTGGAAAGACTGATCATTTTGTGGTGTTCCCGTTGACAAAATTCTGAAATAATTTTCTCCCTATATCATTGAGGTCACCCTAATAAACTGGTTCCCAACCGGTGGTCCATGGGCCCCTGGGGGTTCATGATTACTTGTTGAACAGACCACAAGGTAAATGTAAATTCTAAATACTTTTTTGGTTAGTTAATTTTAACTTTGATGTTTTTTTCTGTTTAAAGAAACAAATTAAATCTTAAATTAAAAAAGTAATTTATGCTTGAAAACTATGTTGCACAAAATATATGTTAACCGATTTGACATTAACTGTCTAGGACTTGGGAACCACTACAAAGTAATAAATGATATATAATAATCTTTCATTTATAAATTTTAAATGCTATATAAAACTATCTTATCTTATGATAAAAATATTTTTTCTAACTGATTTGTTTGAAAGAAAGTAATTTGTGTTATTTTCAATAAAAATTCGATACTATACTACTCTTATCTCAAATGAATATTTACATTATAGATGCTTTTTATACTATTTTTTAAATACTTTAGATAAAAAAAAGTAAAAAAAAGGTCATATATGAATATATGAAATATGGTTTTACCTACATGCTTAAAGAAACCATTAGCTACCCACAATGTGTTATTTGTTATAAAGAACTAGGAAATGACTCTATGAAACCCTCAAAGTTTGCAATTTACTCGAATAAGTGCCATCCTGATCTTTGAACAAATGATACTGATTTTTTTAAAAGAAAATTTGAATCACTGAAGAGATGCAAGTTGGATAAAACTGGGATTATTCACCAAACTCAACAGAGTATACTAGAAGCATCTTATAAGGTTTCATATAAATAGCACAGAACAAAAAAGCTGACACATTGGCTGAAGAAGTTATACTTTTATGTAAAAAAGAATCTCAAATCCATTTAAATGGAAATATTTTTTAAAATTACTACTGATAGAGTTCCTGCCATGATGGCTTGTAAGTCTGGATTACAGACTAGGATGAAAGAGATTGCTCCAAATGTAGTTAATGTACAATGTTTTATTAATAGACAGGCTTTGGCAACCAAAACTTTACCAGATAGTTTGTAATCAATTAGTCAAACTGGTCAATCATATAAAACCTTTTGCTCTTAACACTCAACTTTTTAAAAAATGTTACTCTGACCTAGATGCTGAGCACAATAAGTTATTGTTTTATACTTCACTGCAATTTGCTGGAAATTTTTTGAAAAGATTTTTCAAGCTTAAAAATGAAGTGAAAGAATTTTTATGTCAAATGAAAAGTGGACTGGTAGAACATTTTGAATTTGATAATTTCAAAATAACAACTGCTTATCTTGTGGACATTGTGGGTCATTTTAACAAGTTAATTTGCAACTTCAAGGCAAAAATGCTAATGCCATTACACATTTAGATAAACTGAAACCATTTATTGAAAAGCTCAAACTGTGTAAGACTAGAATTAATAACGAAAATTTGATCATGTTTCTAAATTTAAATAGTGTAATTGGAAATAACATTCTTCCTGAAGTTATAAAGACAGAAATAGTTTGTCACCTAGATAATTTGATTAATGAATTTGGTAACTTTTTTCTAGATGTGAACCTTTTGAGCAGTGAAGTTATTATATCACCATTTTCTTGCGATGTGAAAAATGTTAAAGAGGAAGCACAAGAAGAACTTATTGAGTTAAAGAATGATACCATGGCTAAGGATCACTTCAAAATAACACCATTAAATAACTACTGGTTGAAAATGAGTAACTCATATCCATTATGTTTATCAATTGCACTTAGAGACTTTATTCCTTTTCAACATCATATTTGTGTAAAGTCAGGTTTTTAGCCATACGATCTCTGAAAACTAAAAAAAGAAATAGAACATATTACTGCAGATATTAGAAGTGTTCTATTCAAAACTAAACCAAATTTTCAGATATTAATTGCTGGTAAGCAGTGCCAAAATTAACATTGACTTGATTTGTATCATATATTAATTAAGATAAAATATTTTTGTGTCATTAATAGTCTAGTCTATTCAAAAATACCTTGAATAAAATATCATCTTTAAATTTAAAAAATTACATTATTAAAATGTTCACCGTAATAATTTTTAAAAGCAAAGGGGTCTATGAAGATTTTATGATGTATAATTTGGGAAATGGATAAGAAAAGATTGGGAACCACTTTCCTAATACATGCATACACACATACATACACACATACATACATACATACATACATACATACATACATACATACATACATACATACATACATACATGCATACATACATATGTATGTATGTATGTATATATGTATGTATGTATGTATGTATGTATGTATGTATGTATGTATGTATGTATGTATGTATGTATGTATGTATGTATGTATGTATGTATGTATGTATGTATGTATGTATGTATGTATTTTGGGATAATGCATTGAAAATGAGGGTTTTGTATTAAGACTCATAATTTGGCAGGTATATATTTGATCAGGCTAAAATAATATTTACCTGAAAGCTAAATTAGGGATTTAGGCTGCAAACATCAGTCCAATTTCAACTGCCAAAGTGTAAATACATTTTTATCCAAAATTTTAATTATGGTTGAGTTTATGCCTACAATACTTTTTTAGCAGGGAATTCTTTTATATTACTTTCGCCAAAAAACAATGACAGCTGAGGCACATAGAATATTAGTGGAAACTTACAACAATGCTCTTTCAGAAAAAATATGCAGAAAATTGTTTCAATAATTCAAGAGTGGTGATTTTGACCTCGAAGATGAAGAACATCTTAGTGCTGAGAAAAAGTTTGAAGATACAGAATTAGAGCCATTACTTAATGAAGATCTATGCCAGACACAGGAAGAACTTACGTAAACATTGGGAGTCAATTGATCAACAGTTTCTAAGCGCTAGAAACACTGCTTCTACAACTCTTCTACAGCTTGTGGTCCGGACAACATACCTATTGTAGTCTTGCAGAAGTGTTCTTCAGAGCTGTCGTCTATACTTTCAAAACTATTTAATAAGTGCTTATTGGAGTCTTGTTTTCTGGCAAGCTGGAAAGTGGCATCTGTTATTCTTATTTTCAAAAATTCTGGAGAGCGATCTGACTCATATAACTACCATCCCATTAGTCTTCTATCATAAGCAAGGTTTTTGATTCTTTAATTAACAAACACCTAATCTCTCATCTTGAATCTAACAACTTACTTTCTGATCATCAATATAGATTTCAATCTTCTTATTCTACAGTTGATTTGCTAACAGTAATAACTGATAGAGTTTATTGTACATTAGATAGTGGTGAAGAGGTTAAGGTTATCGCTTTTGATATTTCTAAAGCTTTTGATAAAGTTTGGCATGCTGGTCTTCTCCATAAGCTTTCTTCTTACTTTTTTACTTTTAGATAAGGTGCTTTCTTCTTACTTTTTCCCTTTTAGATAAGGTGCAAAAAGGCATTGTAAACATAGTTGGACCTGCTCTTGCAGCCAACCTCAAACCACTATCGTCATGTTGCTTCTCTCTCTCTTTTCTACAAATACTATAATGGGCACTGCTTTGAAGAGCTAGTGTCTCTTTAGAGCAGTGCCCAATATAAAAGCTAATATAAAAAGATCCTGTCCAATGTTAAGCTCTGTTATTTTCAGTTTACTAAACCTTGTATCTTATTTCACATGTTAGGTTCTAGAGAATTTTGGAATTTTTTTCATCAGTGTCATTAACTAGTCTCTTATTCATGGGTCTTATTCATCTTTTTACTTCTCCCTAGAATAGGTTAGAGTTATTTGGAAAAAAACTTTTACTCCAACTTGACTATTGAATCTAAAAGGCCATTCATCCTGTCATACCAGTTAAACAGGTTAACGCATTGCTAAACATCTAAATCACTACGGCTTCCAATGCTAAAGTTAATTTTTAATCATAGACTTAAAAAAGTCTTCTGAAGAAAAATACTTTTTTAAGACTATGATTTCCATCATAGTCTTTAAAAAGTATTCTTCAGAACTCTCTTCAATTTTTGCTAAACTATTAAAATGTGCTAAATAAGTGATTCCAATTTTTAAAAACTCTAGAAAATAATTTGACCTCCCTAACTATCCTACAATTAGTCTTCACTATGTAATCAGTTCCTTTATATAAAGTTTTTGAGATTTTCAAGTCATTTCTTTTTAAATGCAGAACTAAATGTATTCTTAAAAACCGACACTATTCTTCGCTTTAAGTAACTTTAAAGGTACCTCAAGGTTTTATCTTTGCTTCTGTATTGCTTCTTAACTAAATTACAATCTTTATGAAAATTTTACAACTAAAGTGGTTCTATTTGCTGACGACTCAGAAAATACTTTATTCTTTTGTCTTGACAAAAAGTCTTTACTTTTTGGTTGCTTAGAACAAGCAGACAAAGACTAAAAGCACATTGTAAATGTAATTAGATCTGCTTTATTTGCCAAGCTTGAGCCAATATCTTATTGTTGCAAGGTTGCATTTCTTTCTTTTTCTACAAATACTTTCATGGTCAAAGCTCAAACAAGCTATCATCACTATTACGATAAACCGAAACTCATTCTTGCTTGGCTTCTTATTCAACAAGTTATATTTTTTTAATGTATCTATCCATTCATGCTATAAAAACTTTTATTAATCCAGTTTTTTTCCTTGCACATCAAAAAATTCGTATAAATTTTACCCATCTTAATGTTTTCTGTTTTTATACAACCTACAACTTTTTAAGTCTTCAGTTAACCGTTTCCTAGCTTTTTAACCCTATTTTAAAGTAACTCATAACTTAATAGTGGTTGCTTGCAAACTTTTTGGAAGTAAATTAGAGTTTAAAAATATATAAATATATGCCAGTATTTAATAAATAGTAAATATAAATAGTAAGTATAAAATTATAACATATAAAGTATTCTAAATTTTTTTCCAGCCTCAGCTATCAACTCCTGCTAAATATTATAATTTTGCTAGGACTGGGTTTGCAAAAAGTCTCATTTTTAGCCAGGGCTATCATGAGGGCTGGGACCCCAGTCACTTACTTGCTGCTCACAAGTAAGTGACTGGGGTCACTTACTTGTAAGCAGCACAAACAACAAAAGAAAATCTTTTCTTTTGTTGTTTGTGCAAAAAGATTTTCTTTATCAAACTATTACTGGTGATGAAAAGTGGATACTTTACGACAACCCTAAATGCAGAAAAGCATGGGTAAAGCCTGGCAATTTATAAACATTGACAGCAAAACTAAATATTTATGGTTCCAAGCTCATGCTCTGTATCTTGTGGGACCAGTTCAGAGTAATGTATTATGGGCTGCTTAAACTAAATGAGACAATTACAGCAGACCATTATCAACAACATTTCATCAAGCTGAGCCAAGCATTGAAGCATAAAAGACTGCAATATGCTTAAATATATGACAATGTTATTCTTCAACATTTTTTGTTTTTGTTTTGTTAATTCACCTCCCCAAGGCCCAGAAGGCCACTACAGACGAGGAGGCTACTTAATTGTGGTTATAACCCTCTCTCAACTCTATAACTCCGAAACACGAACCTTGACGAACAAGGCCGCTGCGCGGAGAAACAAGTTGAGCGCAGTACTACCAGGGACGTGGTGGGGATCGAACTCAGAACCTCTCGCTTATAAAGCGAGCGCTTTACCACTACACCACTACTGCATTTGACAACATGACAACCCCATGTTGGAAAAAACTACATGGAAAACCTCAAATGGGAAGTTCTTCCCCATCTGTCATATTCACCAGTCATTGCCTCCTCTGATTACCATTTATTGTGGTCAATGGCACATGACCTAGCTAGGCAGTAATTTTCTTCTTATAATGATACCAAAAAAAAGGTCAACGAATGGATCGCATCAAAAGACCAAGACTTTTTCTAGCGTAGAATCTGCATGCTACCAGAAAGATGGACAGTATTTTGAATAATCTCATAGTCTTCTCAAAATAAACTGTTAATTTTTATTAAAAAAACACTAATTTTCAATGCATACTCCCAATATGTGTATATATATATATACATATATATATATGTATATATATATATATATATATATATATATATATATATATATATATATTTTTTGTGTATATATATCTATGCAAACTCTGTTTAAAATATTATAAACTTTAAAACATGTTTTGCAGATTTAATATTTTTATAGATATTAACACTAGGAGGAATTCTATCTAAGATTTACCAGCTCCCTCCCTAACTCAAAATAAAATAACCACAGTATGTACACCAATTAAGAGTATTGTGAAGGTGACAAAAAATGCATTGGTAAAGCCAAAATCTTTAATAATTGGATGTGTGGTTATCAAGTGATATTGAAAAACAAACTTATATGCCAAGGTAAACAACCACTTCTTCTTAAATGTGGGTATAATAAAAAATGACATAGCTGTTGATTTTTCTGAGAACTAAGTATTGTTCTCAGAAAAATCTTGATCTACAGACCAAGACACAGAAAATCTTGAATATGTATAAATAATGATTTAAAACATTTATAGAAGAACCATGATAAATGCTAGGTACTTTAACCATAGTAATATTTGTAGTGCAGGCATGATCTTTGGTAACTGATACAATATCTAATAAAAGTAATATTATAGTATTTAAATCTTAACAGCACCTGGTGTTATTGTGATCTAGATAATGCATATTACAACTGTTCTCATTCAGGATGAATGGATTCTATCCAATACAATAAATGGTTTGAAAAATGATATATACCAAAATAAACTAGTTAGAAATATCAAAGCTTTTAATATTTGACTGACACAACTCTCCATGACACAAATCTGAAAACTGTTGTCAACTTAGCTGTTACAAACAACATTAGTAGCAACCAAGTTGACAGTTAATTATTTACTTTGTTTAATTGCCCTTCCTAAAACTTTTAATAGCTTTTTAAAGTTTAAGGAAGGATTTTTTTCTAATCATGTGAAATTTATAACCCTCTCATTTTGGGGAGGATGGAAATCTAATATGGTGTCATAACTTTTGAACATTAAAAATTTATTAAATGAAAACCGATGAAGTTAAATTTATTATATGATAAAAAATTTAATTTATTAATTAATTTTTCTTACTTTCAGTTTAGGGGAGCCAACTTTTTGAAATACTTTTGCTCTCGTGCTACATCCATCACCTTTTTTGGCATAACATTCTTACTTGACATAAAAATGAAAATACTTAAGTTTAGAGTTTGCACAATGCCTAACAGTACCTAAAACTTAAAAAATCTTGTGTATGCCACTGCATATATATATATATATATATATATATATATATATATATATATATATATATATATATTACATATCATTAGCTTTGTCATCGTTATTGGTATTTATCACTGTTATTGGTATTATTTATTGTGATAAATATTTCTTTACTCCTTTTGAACTTCCTACATTTTAAAATAATCTTTAGTCTTGAAAACGAAAAATATAAAAGATTAAATGTACAAAATAAGGTTGTAATGGAGCTACAATACCAGTTAACTCAATGCAAAATTCTATTAAAATTTTTTATTTTAATTACTTTAAATTTAAATTTAAAATTGAAATAAAATTTTTTTTATTTTAATAACTCTAAGTTATTTATTAATAAATTAACAAATAATTTTTTATTCTAATTACTCTAAATTTACGCGAAATTATTTATTAAGAAATTAACAAATAATTTTTTTATTTAAAGTAATTATATTACTCTAAGTTTTATTTTTATCAATCTAAGTTTAAAAATTAATTTTTTTCATTTTACTCCTTAAATCTCATTGCTTTTTTGTAATTTAACTTTAAAAAGTTTATTTTATTTTTGTATATCAAAATATAGCATATAATTCAAAAAAATTTTTTAAATTATTTGACATTCGCATAATATTGCAACCATGGTTGCTAAGCATAAAACCAATATTGACACCGACCCAAATGGGACACTCAAAATACCTCAAGTGTTAGTTATTTTTTTTAATCAGGTAAACACTACCACTATCTCCTTTCTCTTTACTTGTCAACTAGTTTAAGTTTAGCAAGTAAAACTTAAGTTCAAAGATAAATTTTTGACGTCGTCACGCACAGAGTTTACTACTATTGCGTCATACGTATACAAAAATTACTATAACAAAGTAAATAAATGTCTTTAAAATGAACGAACAAATAAAAGAATTAATTGTAAAAACTGTTAAAAATTTAAGAATAATCTGTTATTCATAGTCATTGTCCAAATTAAAATACGTAAAGTTTTTTAATAGGACATTTCCATTTCTGTGCGTGATTTATTATTTTTTTTGTATCTACAATTTGAGGCTAAGACTTAAAGCAACACGCATACTATTAATCTTAAAGAACAATTTTACAAAAATATTTCTATCATATTTTAGGCTACCTAAGTAGGGCTGTAAATCCTGTCTCGCGTTCGTGAACGGCTCGATGATCGGCTCGACAAGAGCTCGTTCATGTTCGGCTCGAATGGTAAACGAGCCGGGCTTGAACAAAAAATTAGGCTCGTTTATTAAACGAGCCGAGCTTGAACATCATAGGCTCGTTCATATAGGCTCGATTAAAGCTCAAATATATATATATATATATATATATATATATATATATATATATATATATATATATATATATATATACATATATATATATATATATATATATATATATATATATATATATATATATATATATATATATATATATATATATATATATATATATATATATAAAATATATATATATATTTTTTATTTATTTATCCAATGCAATGAGAGCAAGACTTATATTTGTGAAAATGTAATTTTAATAACATTTTCACAAATATAAGTCATTTTATATACTATTAGAGTACAGTGTTTAATAGGAATTATTGTTTTTGTGAGAGTTTACATCATGTTTGAACTTTGAACATTAAGTTTGAACATTGAACTATTAGTTTTAACTTTTATTTTGAACTATTAAATTTGTGGGATCTTATTTCATAATGTTGTTTATTTGCATGTTTAATAGACTGTAGGATTGTTTATGCTGTTTGTTGATTTGGACTTGCATTATATACAGACGAGCCTTTAACGAACAATTTTTTTTTACTAAACGAGCTTTAAACTAACAGGTTACAATAATTATTTCGAGTTTTAAACTAGTCGAGCTCGAGCAACATGTAAAACGAGCCGAGCCCAAACAATACTAATCCTTAACGAGTCGAGCTCGAACAAAGAATCTCATGTTCGAAACGAGCTCGAGCCGAGCCTGAACACTCTTAATATAAAAAACGAGCCAAGCCGAGCCCTGGCAAACTTTTGTTCGGCTCGATTTACAGGCCTATGCCTGAGTGTTTGAATATACATATTTTTTTATCATTTTATATTTTTTGTGGCAATAGTTTGAAAAATATTCAGTAATTTTCTAAACGCTATACTCAAGCTAGAAATATTGGATCACTTCTTTTTCTCATTGAAAATATATTTAATACGAGTCAGGGCCGGCGCGAATAGGTGTCACGTGGGTGGAGGGGGAGTGCCATGACAACTTTTGCTGACTAAAAAAAGGTCCTCTTTCTTTGGAATTTGCCAACTGAATTGTCAAAAAGGTCTACGCAATTTGCCAAATAAATAAACAAAAAATTCATTGATGGGTCACACACCCACTACCACTCCTCCACTCCACCCCCAACTTTCCGGCCCGCCATGATACGAGTTGCAGACTCGCAAGCAATTTATTAATAAAAAGATACTAAAAGATACAAAAGAACTACATTAACTCGAAAAATACGCAACTTCCGTGTTGACTTTCGTGCGTGACCATACAGAGTTGCACTTAAACGGTTGCTGTGACTCTACGGTATATAGTGCGATCTTGTAACTTTCTGGAAATTATTACTTATATATAGAGCATTATTTAAAAAAAGCATACTGCTAAAACTTATATTTTTCGAGGAATTAAGTTTTACTTATCTTGTAACTAAAACTTGCGTTTTTTATTTCCGTGCGTGACTCCACTTCAAACTTCATTTATTCTTTGAAAACATTACTAATGAATACGATTCTTTCTTAACAAAATATTTATATAGATTAGAATCAAATGAGAGTAAATTGTAGATTGCCAGTTTTATTATTAAAACAGTTTAAGCTGTTTTGAAAATTATATTTTGCTTTTGTTGTTTTTGTTATTTTTGTTGTTGTTGTGTTGATATAGGTGTTGTCAATGTTGTTGTTGTTGTTGTTGTTTTTTTGTTGTTTACTGACTTCAAATTTTTAATTTATCATTTACTGTTATTAATTCATTATTATTATTTTTAATTAAATAATAATAAAAATTGTTATAATTATATAAAAGTTTTTTTTTTTTTCATTAAAAAAAAATATCTATTACATTATCTATTCCATTTGGTCGTTTCTCTAACACAAAGGGTCTGAAAATTTAATTAGTAAACAAAATGTACAAATTTTTTTAAATATTTAGTGTCATATTTTTGATTTTTATACCACTATATTGTCAATATGATTAATTGATAAAATAACTTAAAAGGAAGTCTATTTTTTGATTGTGTAATTTAATAGTTTTCCACCCCATTAAATAAAAACAGTATGACATGAGCCATTGCTCTCAGCATATTAAAAAACTTTTGACCAAGTCTGACATAGTCAGATAGCATTCTTATTAAACTCTCTTTATGTGGTATTTCTATATCAAATTTTAACAATGTTACAAATAATTTGCTCAGAACTTTTTAAACAAAAACAAAACTTTATTGGAGAATATTGTCAAAAGATTTTAAATTGTGATGTTTTCACTGCATCTATTTTTGATATAATGATAATTTACAGAGCTGTTTATTTTTTCCACATCTATTTTTTCACAAAAGTGTTGTTTTGATGATGAAATGATGATGAAAGGAGGTTAAGTTAGACTACGCATCTATAGTATCAAATGGAGTTAGTTCAACGGCTTTACATATTCCAGGAAATTTGACTTGATTGAAGTAAACAAGAATTTACACATTAAATGATAATACTTTTATAGTTGACGCCTATCTAGCATCAGTCACAACATGTGCTTACTTGATTTCTATTAGTGGTTAACCAATTTGAGAGATAAAGCACGTCTTTTTAAAAGAAAATCAATATTGGAAGGTCAGTTACTAATTTTTTATAAGACCATACGAGATCCGAGAAAATTAAACTTACATGTAAAAGATTATCCCTTAGATGCAGGTATAAATTATTTATGTAGTAAAAGCGGATGAAGATAAATAAAATAAATGAGCGATCTTTTGAACAATCATTTAATATAAAAGCAGTGCTTAAAAAAATTCAATTATGGAGATAATTTAATTTGTGTTTTTCATGTGTTTGATGTTTTCACTTTTTTAATATTTGTTCATATATGCAAAGTTAACATTAAATATAAGTTTGACTTAAATTCTACAATCTACGTTTAATGTTTTGAAGTATTCATTTTTGTGAATACTTTAAAGTATTATAGTTTTCATTATTGCTACTTGTTCGAAAGATAAATGCATTAGAGAATCTACCATTTGAAGAGTCTCATACTAAGCTACAATTTACGAGATTGATGTAGTCATGTATTTTTAATATATGTGACAATTTAAATAACTACGAAACATTGAAAAAGAGCTCATTTTAGAAGTGGATAGTTTTAGTTCCTTAATATGATCAATTTTTAAGTTGTCCCCAGATATGATATGCATAAATTAAGTGAGAACGCAATATGAAATAATAAATGCTATTCACCTAAATTGGTTTAATTTTGTCTGTAAATAAGAGCAAAATTTTTTTATATTTTAACATAACTCTAAACATACGTTACTGATTACTGATTGTACGTTGCAAGTTTGAGGGAACTCCATAATATGCTAATTTAGTAACAAAATAAATCATGACGATTTATTGCGTCAATAGATTTTTAAAGTCAATTAAAAAACACACTAAAAGAACATTTATTTTCATATAGCGCTTTTAAAATAACCTCATTTAAGCCAATAAGAGCATTGTTATTTAAATGTTTATGTCTGAATCCGTTTTACTAGTAGGTATCAAAAGTTTACATGCATCAATTACTAACATAATATTAAATACTAATGTTTTTGCATTAGATGATTACAAAAAAGGTCTGCAACTTACAAGCTCAAGTTTCGAGCCAACTTTGTAAATTGGAACAACGTTAGCAATTTTGTAGATGTCTGAAATGACTTCTTTTTTTAAATGAATTATTTAAAATTTTACTACTATTTCAGCTTTAAAAGTAGTTTTTAAGTAGTTTTTAAGTAGTAGTATTTAAGTAGTAGTATTTAAGTAGTAGTATTTAAGTAGTAGTATTTAAGTAGTAGTATTTAAGTAGTAGTATTTAAGTAGTAGTATTTAAGTAGTAGGATTTAAGTAATAGTATTTAAGTAGTAGTATTTAAGTAGAAGTTTTTAAGTAGTAGTATTTGAGTAGTAGGATTTAAGTAGTAGTATTTAAGTAGTAGGATTTAAGTAGTAGGATTTAAATAATAGGATTTAAGTAGTAGTATTTAAGTAGTAGTATTTAAGTAGTAGTATTTGAGTAGTAGGATTTAAGTAGTAGGATTTAAGTAGTAGGATTTAAATAATAGGATTTAAGTAGTAGTATTTAAGTAGTAGTATTTAAGTAGTAGTATTTGAGTAGTAGGATTTAAGTAGTAGTATTTAAGTAGTAGGATTTAAATAATAGGACTTAAGTAGTAGTATTTAAGTAGTAGTATTTAAGTAGTAGTATTTGAGTAGTAGGATTTAAGTAGTAGTATTTAAGTAGTAGGATTTAAGTAGTAGTATTTAAGTAGTAGTATTTAAGTAGTAGTATTTAAGTAGTAGTATTTAAGTAGTAGTATTTAACTAGTAGGATTTAAGTAATAGTATTTAAGTAGTAGTATTTAAGTAGAAGTTTTTAAGTAGTAGTATTTGAGTAGTAGGATTTAAGTAGTAGTATTTAAGTAGTAGGATTTAAGTAGTAGGATTTAAATAATAGGATTTAAGTAGTAGTATTTAAGTAGTAGTATTTAAGTAGTAGTATTTGAGTAGTAGGATTTAAGTAGTAGGATTTAAGTAGTAGGATTTAAATAATAGGATTTAAGTAGTAGTATTTAAGTAGTAGTATTTAAGTAGTAGTATTTGAGTAGTAGGATTTAAGTAGTAGTATTTAAGTAATAGGATTTAAGTAGTAGGATTTAAGTAGTAGTATTTAAGTAGTAGTATTTAAGTAGTAATATTTAAGTAGTAGTATTTAAGTAGTAGTATTTGAGTAGTAGGATTTAAGTAGTAGTATTTAAGTAATAAGATTTAAGTAGTAGGATTTAATTAGTAGGATTTAAGTAGTAGTATTTAAGTAGTAGTATTTAAGTAGTAGGATTTAAGTAGTAGTATTTAAGTAATAAGATTTAAGTAGTAGGATTTAATTAGTAGGATTTAAGTAGTAGTATTTAAGTAGTAGGATTTAAGTAGTAGTATTTAAGTAGTAGTTTTTAAGTAGTAGTATTTAAGTAGTAGTTTTTAAGTAGTAGGATTTAAGTAGTAGTATTTAAGTAGTAGGATTTAAGTAGTAGTATTTAAGTAGTAGTTTTTAAGTAGTAGGATTTAAGTAGTAGTATTTAAGTAGTAGGATTTAAGTAGTAGTATTTAAGTAGTAGTTTTTAAGTAGTAGTATTTAAGTAGTAGTATTTAAGTAGTAGTATTTAAGTAGTAGTTTTAAGTAGTAGTATTTAAGTAGTACTTTTTAAGTAGTAGGATTTAATTAGTAGTATTTAAGTAGTAGGATTTAAGTAGTAGTATTTAAGTAGTAGTATTTAAGTAGTAGTATTTAAGTAGTAGGATTTGAAGTAGTAGTATTTAAGTAGTAACGGGTGATGACAAAAAAATGAGACTGCGTTCAATTTAAATTTGCATGTACTAATACCATTAGCTGTATATATATTTTGTATGTATTTTATTGCAAATTTATTCTAGTTTTAAATTAAAAAAAATTATTAAAATTCAACGATGTAAAATGAAAATAAACAAATCTAAGCAAGAGCTTCTCCGTGAACATGTGTATGGATTTTACATGGACAATAGGTAAAATGGTAAATATTACACTTATTGTCATTTTAATGCAGAAAAAATACCAAAAGCAACCATATACCATATAATTGAACGCGCAGAAAATGGAATCGGAACTCAAAGAGTTAGAGGAAGTGGTCGAGTCGCAAAAAAAATGACGAAAAAGAACATTACCAAGCTAAAGACCATGTTTGACCACAAGGATGGCGTCTCACAAAGACAAGCAGCTAGAAAATTTGTGTGCGATCAATCTTTTAAATGCAAAACATTGAAGAAACACACAGATATTAAATGCAAAAAAAACAACAAAGATTTCATTAAGAACAGAGTCACAAAAACGCAAAATAAGAACCAGATGCAGTCGATTTTACAAAAAATATAAAAATCACGCTTGGATAATTGATGATGAATCTTATTTCACTTTGAAGCATAGCACCATTTACGGAAACCAAAATTTATACTCAAGTAACACTGCTTTGGCACCGCCAAGCGTAAAATATGATCCAGTTGAAAAACATGAGCAAAAAGTGTTGGTCTGAATTTGCGTTGCGGCTAAAGGTATTTCTATACCTTTTTTTGTACCTTCTAAGCAATCACTCAAGCAAGAATTATACCAGAGTGCGTGCATCAAAAAAAGACTTGTTCCTTTCATCAAAAATTTTCATAAAGGAGTTATGCCCTTTTAAACGCAGTCTCATTTTTTCGTCATCACCCGTTAGTATTTAAGTAGTAGAATTTCAAGTAATTTTACTAGAGATGGCTTAAAATTTAAGTAATCTTGGTTCAATTTTTAGGTTGTCCTATAAAATTGAATCCGATAAAGCGTTTTAACAAGATTATAATACGCAACACAATTTTTGTCCTTGAATTCAAAGTGTTATGTTTCAATAGCCTATGTCTAGAGAATGTTAAAAAACGATTAAAAAACGATTGTGCGGCCGTGGCGCAGTGGTTAGAGCCTTTGCTTTATTAGCAGGAGATCCAGGTTCGAAAAGAGCTTTGGAAATATTTTCGCGTCACGGTAAGAAGACGTGAACTTCCTGGTTAAATGCACTTTCGCGGTGCTCTGTAACAAGACCGTTAGGTCTTCTTGGGGCACCTAAATAACAAAACAAAACAAAACAAAAAAATTACATTGAGCACAAACTTTGATTTAATGACCGCAGCACGTAAAAAAGTTGTTTTTATTAAGAGAGAACAAGAAAAATGTCACATTTTTGTTTATTCGATCTGATAAGGGCAACTGCATATTTAATAAAGACAAAGACACTTAAAAATCAATTAATTTAATTCTTTATGAGAATCAAAATCAAAACCACAAGTGCAATCATAATGCTTTTACGATTATGATTGCACTCCAGGAAGCTAAGAACAACAGAACTAACAATATTTAACACTAAAAAAAAACTAATGGAAAATGTCAAAGATCTTAAAACCGACGAGGCTTGATCATAATGCACTGACTGCTTCAAAAGAATTATAGCATAGGAAGCGAACATTTGAGAACTTTATTGAAAAATATTGCTCCACCATTAATTTCGTATCACCCAATGTTTATGATTACTTCAAAGAGTGAGATTACTTAATGATTACTTTATTCCTATAAAAGTATTATTGAATATTTGAAAAATTTAAACATAAAAACCCGTAATGAAATTTTTGCAAGACATTACTTTCTTATAAGACATCAAACATCACGTGAATCTTTAGAAGATTTTTTTTAGGAAATGCGTAAACTTAGAAAAAATTGTAATTGTAAAGATGTTTCAGCTTACAATATTGAGAAGGACAAATAAGAGACGTTTTTAATTCTAGAATAACTTCGAATGAATGTGGAAGAAAAGAACATTTTTCCAAGGTTTTGTCTTGACAAGAAAATGAATATAAGCCACAGTGTTTCAGCTGCAATGCTTAAAATAAATATGAAAAAAATGAATTTCACAATCAATTAAAGCTATTGGAGCCAATTGAAGCTGAGTTATACGCTCATTTAAGTTTGTTTTTTGAAGTGTTGTAGTCTTGTTCTTATTAGCATTATTATCCCATTGGAAACATAGATGTTTTAATTTATTATGAAGATATAATGAAGTTCCGTTAATTTGATTAACGTTGTTTGAAATGGGACTTGTTCCAAAAATAAGAAATTATTTTTGCTCAGTGTTTAATTTTACAGAATTAGCCACTCCATAGTTTTGAAATTGGTCAATCAGTTCTTGAAGATAAGAAATTGTAGGACTTGGCAAGATTACATCATTTGCGTATGCAATGATACCCGTATATATACCATTTACTGTCGATTCTACTTTGCATTCTGAAACTATTTCACTAAGGATGCTTTCAGTATAAATGTTATATAGATGAGGCGATAAAATAGAATCTTGCCGTACTCCTTTTCAGAGACTAAATTGAGTTGAGGTAAGTCTTTGATATAATGATGTGTTTGTTGCACCGGATAGATGAAGCGATGAAATTGTGTGTACTACGGACAATCAAAGTTTTTTTTGGAAATAGAGCTTTTCAAACAGTAGATTCCAGTTACAAGTACTAAAAGCTTTATTGGCATCTAAAGTCCACATATGTAGAGGCGTGTTATATACTTTATAGTGCTGAATAGTTTCACTCGATAGAAACTCTGCATGGAAAGTCGAGTTGTTTTTTTTTAAACCTAGCTGATGGGATTAACTATCTTTTATACGAGGGCATATAAGTAAGATTAGATATTCTAGAAGTTTAGTATTGATAGGTAAAAAAACTTATTCCACGGTAATTACTTGCATCATTAAGAGATTTTTTATATGACTTAACACGTGGGATAATTGCTGAAGTTGATAGATCTTTGGGACCTTCCCATTTGTGAGAATATTGTTATAAAATTTAGAGAGCCACAAAATGAGATTGTTGTTATGAGAGTTTTAAAGGTTTTCAGCGCTTATCCCATAGCTACCTGGCGACTTAATACTATTTAGAAGTGAGATGCTATTTTTAACATCAACTGTTGTAACAACTAATGAATTTAGAGGTGGAATTTGTATAGGGTTTTGGTTGTTATTTATAATAAGCGGCGTATTGAGTATTGTTTGAAAATGTTATCTGAATTCTTTAACGATATCATTTAGGTTTTGCGAATTATTAATTGAATATGACTGAGTACTTGCTTTTGTTTTGAATTTACGAATGTTGTCCCAGAACTTCTGAAAATTTCAATTTTTAAAAGTTAATTTTCTGATATAAAGATAATACCAAATGACTTGACCAGTTTGGTAATATAAACTGAGTTTGATTCAAAGCTTTGGCATGAGCGAAAAGAATTAATTTCAAAAGTTTTAATTACTTTGCTTCGTTCCATCTTAAATTAAAATTTGGTATCTGATTTGAGTAAAATTGTTGTCTAACAAAGAAAGGTTGTTTTTTCAAATGTAGAAAATGTTATTGAGAGGGTTGTACTAAGTATTAACTGCGCTATGTTGAAGTGTTTCGCTTCTCGAGGTATCATGATGCATTCTGAATAGTCTAACGCTAATATTATTGCCCCAAACATCAGGGATTTTATCTTTTTCAGTATTTTTTATCTTTATTCTAAACGAACGACTGTATTTATTTTCACGGTTAAACTTAATACAATTGGTATGATTTGATCACAAAGGATTTATTCTAAACTTTTCTGTTGGGATTTTTATTTCTACAGTATTTTTATCATTAACTATAAAAGCACGAAATTTTTAAGCATAAGTGATTCTATTTTGGTTTTCGTTTTCGTATGTCTTTAAAGTAGTCTCCACCCTGGTTGTCTTATCATGAAGGAAATGCAAAGGTTTATCGTTCAACGCATTTTCTGTATTTGAGGAATGATTTTTCATTGAACAAGAAACATAAGGTTTTTCAATACTAAGCGGCTTTAGAAGCGCTTATATTGTTGCAACTGTTAGAAAGTAACGTATTTTTATCGATTTTTTAACACGTTTGCTGTAATTCATAATATTTTCCTCATAACCCAGCAAACATGACAACGTTGAATCAACGTTGAAAACCGGTCGCAAAAGATGTTGCGGAAACGTTGACAAAGTAATCGATTTTGCAAAGATATGTAACGCTGTTTAATAGACGTTGATTAAACGTTATTGCGTAACGTTGAAAAAACGTTACTAAATGACGTTACAAAAGCGTCGCAACTAAACGTTGAAAAAGCGTTACATAAAAAGCGTTGAATAAACGTCGCAACTTAGCGTTGAAAAAACGTTACCTAAGAAGCGTTGCATAAACGCTGTTAAAGTAGTCTATTTTGCAAGGATTTGTAACGTTGTTAGTAAAACGTCGATTTAACGTGACTCAAAGACGTCGAGTAAAGGTTGAAATATAACGTTGAACCAACGCTTAAATGCGCTGTATAAAATATCGCCAAATATTATTAAACGCAATTAAACGTGGCTATAATATATATTGAATTGGCAAATAAAACTAAATTGTAAATTTGAGCTAATTGTAATTTGAACAATAATTAATACAAACAGTAATATACAATGATAAATATAAAAAAGCTTAAAATATACAATTTATAGATATATATATAAAAATATAAATATTTTCTTTAAAATTTATGTGTGAGTGTTTGCATATATATTTATGCAATATATAAAACTACAATTAACAGGATATCGTATCGATAGGCCAGGATATCATTGAGATACAGAATCTAAATCAAAAAACAAAACTTGTACCATTAGTATTCTGAAAGCAAACGTAAAAAAAAAAAGTTATTAAATTAGTATAATTATTATTAAATTTAAAAAGTAAAAATAAATAAATAAATAAATAAATAAATATATATATATATATATATATATATATATAACTTATTTATATATATAATTTATAATTATAGGTTCAGGTGTCACTCCATTGACTAGTTTTTAACTATACGAGTGACACCTAACCTTATTTATGTGAGTTTATAAATATTATTGTAAATTTTCATATTTTATGGTTAAATAAATGGATTATTATTATTATATATCAAATATATAGATAAACAAATTACATATATATATATAAATTATATATATATATATAAATTATATATATATAAAAATTATATATATATATAAATTATATATATATATATATATATATATATATATATATATATATATATATATATATATATATATATATATATATATATATATATATATATATATATATACACACTGTGTGACAAAAGTTATCGTACACTTTAAAAAAATTACAAACTCTTAATTTAGAATAAAAGAAATGCAAGGAACAAGTTAAAAACTGAATAAAAACTATTTGATTTATAATTATTTAAACAAAAATTGAAAAAACAGAACTAGAAAAAAATTTTATTTTAATATCTTGATGAAAAAGCATGAAAAGTAACAAAAAGAAGGTGACAAAAGTTATCGTACGCTTTCAAAATAGTACACTTTGATAAATATTATGGGAACTAAACTTATATTTTAGTATCGTGTATTTTGTCCTTTAGCTTTTACAACAGCAGCAAGACGTCTTGGCATCGATTCAACGAGTTTTTTTGTAATAGACGGATCGATTGATTCCCACGTCTTTACAATTTGGACTTTTAATTGTTCAATGGTGTTTACACCTGTTCTATCTATTCGTCTATCGATTTCATCCCATAAATGTTCTATTACATTCAAATCAGGGCTTTGAGGTGGATGATTTTGTATGTCCCAACCTTTTTTTTCCATAAATTCCATCACATCTTTGGCCTTATGTTTGGGATCGTTATCTTGAAGAAAAACGAAGTCATCACCAATACCAAGATTACGTGCTGATTGTTCAACATTTTCTTTAATAATACATTTATAGTAATGTTTATCCATATTTCCTTCAATAAATACTAACTTTCCAGCACCTGCTGCCGACATACATCCCCAAACCATTACTGATCCATTTCCGTGTTTAAATGTTCAGACTGTAGTTCCATTTTCTAAGCAATTTTTTGATGAACGCCATACACGAATTCTACCATCAGATCTTTTTACATTAAATTTAGACTCATCTGTCCATAAGACTTTATTCCAGAATGAGTCTGGCATATCAATGTACGTTTTAGCATAGTTTAATCGAAGCTTACAATTTTTATCACTAATACAAGGAACCTTTCTTGGAACGCGACTCACTATTCCTTGTCTTTTAAGACTTCGAATGACTGTTTTTGGACTAATTTTAACCCCCAAATCGTTTTCTATTTTGCAAGCTAAAGTTTTGGCACTTACAAAACGATTTTTCTTGATTGTGGAAGCTAAGCTTCGTTCAGCACGCTTATTCAGTTTTTTTGGACGACCACTTCGGGGCAAATCAGCTAATTATCCTGTTTTTTTGAACTTGTTAATAATTGAAGAAACTGTGGATTTTTTAGAATCAACAATTTTTGCAATACAATTTAACAATTTTCCTTCATTCCAATGCTTAATTATTAGCTTACGAATTTCTACAGTAGTCTTAACCCATTTCGAGCTCATTTTACTTTTTTTTAACCAAAAAAATCAATTAAAACAATTAAAAATAATCTTAAAGTGTTTATAGTTTACTTTATTTTCAAAAATGTATGAAAAATGGTGGATATAACGGTTTGGAGTTAAATAAATATTAGTATACGCCAAGTGCACGATAACTTTTGTCATCATCTTTAATGTACTTTTTTCAAAATTTGAGCCTAATTTTAATGTTATTTCAATATAAATTCCAAAAAATTCAAAAATTACCAAAATAAATACTATTAAAAAAAAATTATAATAATTTTCATTAAATATAGCAGAAAAATTGTGTCTATATTGAATATTATTATTTTTTTCTTAGCGTACGATAACTTTTGTCACACAGTGTATATATATATATATATATATATATATATA
Source organism: Hydra vulgaris (assembly GCF_038396675.1). Lineage (NCBI taxonomy): Eukaryota > Metazoa > Cnidaria > Hydrozoa > Anthoathecata > Hydridae > Hydra > Hydra vulgaris. The sequence goes on along the minus strand of NC_088920.1, from coordinate 59,684,398 downwards.
TATATATATATATATATATATATATATATTTGCTTATTCGAAGTAATTTTCATTTCCTGTGAATTTTCTTTAACAAACTCACGCACATGCTGTTATGCAGAAATGCAGTTATTTGAACCTGCAGTTGTTTGAAACAATTTTGCTCCCCTTGAAGATAAAAAAACATATTAAAGGAACAACAAAAAAAAAAAATGGACTATATTTTAAACGAATTGTAAAATATTTATTATTTTACAAGGATAAAACTGAAGTAGCACCAAATTCCAAGGGTCTTTTTCTTTTTTACTTTCTACTTTTATTAAAATTTGAAAGAAACTTAAAGTAGGTCATTTTAAAGAGCATATTCAGTTATTCGAGTTTTGGGTTATTAGAAATAAATTCTTTTACCCCTTGGAGGTTCGAATAACCGGGAGTTTACTGTGTGTATATATATATATATATATATATATATATATATATATATATATATATATATATATATATATATATATATTATATATATATATACATACAGTTACAGGCAAAATTAAGTAGCATTAATGATAAAATCGAAACTCAAACAATAAAACAAAATTATTTACGTTAGAATCTATATAACTGCAAAAGTTTTATGTTTTTTTTTAAATTTGATTCCAGAGAGAAAAAAAAACATTTACAACTCTTTTCAACTCAATGCAAAAGTAACTCTATTAAATGAACTTTGCTAACTTACAGTTTTTCTGTCTAAAATAAATGTGCCAAAAGTAAGAAACACCTACATTTTTATTAAGAAAAATAATGCTTTGTCAATAACTATTTACTTAAAAGTATTAACATCAAAAATATTTTGTTAAAGTTATTAACAATAAGCATTTTAAACTATATCTTTTGGAATTTATTTTTAGAAAAAGTTAAAAAAATAATAAAGGTTAATCATCAAAATTATTCATTGGACATCAGATCTCGGGTCACTTGTGATCGAAAAAAGGGCCTAACCTACAAGCAATGTGATGAAAAATATCAAATATCAGTAAGTGGTGTTATGAAGATGTGTATAAAATATGAAGCAACTGGTTCTGCCAAAAATCGAAAAAAAAATGGTCGCCCCATTAAGACTTCAACAAGAACCAATATCTTAATTGCACTGATAGAATAAAAAAAAATTAACAATAACCTCAAAACAGATTGTTGAAAATCCTTATTTAAATGTTTTATGTCAAACTGTACAGAAAAGACTTAATTTAAGTGGTTTAAAAAATTAGGTGGTTTAAATAAACCTTCTTCAGAAAAGTATAAACAAAAAAAAACTTTTAGCATTTGCAAAACTGCATATTAACAAGTGTGAGGCATTTTGGAACTTAGTGTCATGGTCTGATGAGAATAAATGTCAAATACTTGGCTTAAAAAATGACAAAGAGTTTGGCGCAGACCTTGCGATGCACTCTTAGATAGAAATCTTACAAAAACAGTCTAGCATGGAGGTGGCTCGCCTATGGCTAGGGGATGTCCTGATTCAAATAGTGTGGGACGACTGGTGAATGTTGAATGTATAATGACAGGGAAGTTGTATGTTGATTGGCTTTCAAAAAATATATGTCAATTCGTTTAAGAATTGATCACAAATTTTTTTTTCACCATGACAACGACCCTAAACACACATGCAAAGCAGCACAACAGTTCCTAAAAAAAAAATTAAAGCAAACATCCTTAAATGGCCGCCACAAAGTCCAGACCTTAACCCTGTTGAAAATATATATGGGCAATTTTGAAATCTAAAATAATTGTAAGATAGCTCATTTCATTTAAGTTACTTTTACAATGATTTAAAAAAAATTATAAAAATTTTTTTTCTTGTTTACAATAAAATTTTAAAAAACATAAAATTTTTGCAGTTATGTAGATTCCAACGTAAATAATTT
>NC_088920.1:59505000-59677500 GCF_038396675.1 Hydra vulgaris | reverse complement strand
TTAATTCATTCTAAAGGAAATTCATTCGGGAAACTTCTTCGGAGGAAGGGGAGGCATTCAAATGTTGACGTAATTTTATCGGGGAACCTTCGGAAGTTTGACAAGTTGTTGACAAGGGGGAGGGAGGTAAAGATTGCCAAAAAATTGTTGACGTAATTAATGGATAGTCCCTAAAAGTAAACTGAATACAATTTTTGAATTTTAAGTTTAATATTGATAAGGGACCCAGGAAGGGAGAGACCAAGGGGGTATACGTGAGCCGGGCGCCGAAATAAAAGTGGCGAAATAAAAGTTATTAGCTAAACTACTTTTGAACCAGAGTTGTCAAACAAAGTAATATGCTTTGGTGTTAGTAGTCAAGTTGAGAGAAGAAAGACAAGTCTAAAGTTATATATTAAGAAAGTAAAAAAGTTGTATAAGTGTGCTGCCTAACTTTAGAATTGAATCGGTGAATGTTAAAAGAGCGGAAGTTCAATAATGTAAACTTTTGGAAATAAAAGAAAAACTGCATTTTGCCCCATAGTTTTGTCGTCGGTTTGTTAAGACAAACTATTAATAATACGGTCAGAAGATTTTATGCTTGACAGTGCAACACAAAATCTCAATGAAGCTTTCTATCAGATAATTTTGATAAAATTTTCTAAAACATGTTTTCATTACTAAAAAGTTTCTCGATCTGGTTGTTGCTTTATGCAATGCAGTCATAAATTTCAACAATGATTTGAAAGGTTTTGAAAGAATTCTTGTTCAAGCAGCTATATTGAATTTAATAATATTTATTATTAATTATAATTTGAAAATTTAACTACAAATATATTACAATTAGAGAAATATTAAAATATGGATTTTAAACTGAGTGATAATATCATTTGGTAAAAATGGTGAAACTTTTACAAGAAATTGATATACTAAAAGAATTGAAAATACGCAGTCTTAATTAAAAGAAACGGAGAGCAACAATGGCTCCATCTTTTTTCATCCATCAAGAGTTTCTGTATTTAATAAAAACTATATTTTTCAACTGATACCCCATTGTAAAACCTGTAAAGGCTAAATAAAAAGTGTTTAGCTTCTTTCCCTGCATTATGCGTCACAAAGCGATATAGAATTTTACGAACTTTTTTGATAGATTTTTCCGATTTTGATATTTAAATACTCTTTTACTGAAACAAGTTAGTTTTACTTTTTAAACCAAATTTTTTTTTGGATTTGTTATTTTAAGTTCGAGATTTTCAGAGGTAAAAGACCCCAGGTTTTCAATAATTCTTTATATTACATGTAATTTTCAAATTTCTGTATTATTTTTATGTAAAAGGGAAACTGGGGTGTATTGAGGTTTTTAAGGAAAAGTCATCAAAAACTGGTAAAATAATTAAAAAGGAAAAAAAAAAATTTATTGACAAAATACAATACAAACTGCTATCTGAAAAAAGAAAAAGTCAATAGCATTAAATAATTTATTTAACATTTAAAAATATTTGAAAAAAACCATTTTACCCCATGCTAGGGACAAAATGGGGTATACAATGTAACAATAACATATGCTGCTAAAACAGATATTGTAGTTGTATGTACCATTGGATGACTGGTACTTACAGATGGATGGCTGACAGAAGCACAGAGGCAACCATGTCGCATGTATCAGCAACAGGGTTTGTTTCAATGAAATTGATATTAGTAGCTTCTGGTACTAGAAAGTCTGCTTCGGAAAAAGCATTTCTATTAATGTGTTGTTTGTGAGTTTTTCATTATGGTAGCTTACAGGTATTGTGGTAGCTTACAGGCTGAGCCAAACAGTGCAGCTATTTAAAATTGAGTGGCCGCGAGCCCAGGATTTGTTTTAAACCATTTTCTGATATTGTGGTCATTGAAAATGCTAAGTGGCTTCATAAAAGCCAAAGGACTGCGTTCGATGTGTGCGATGAGAAGGCAAACACAGAAGAATTATAACATTCTCTCTTGTAATGTTAATCAATTGAATATTTTTAGTGTAAGATTTATGTCCATTTAAAATCAGTAGAATTGGAGAGCTCCTTGAATATCAAATAAATTTTCTTAACCAAACAATAAACAAATAAATTCTTTTTGTATCTACCCGCTTGAGTGACATTCAACCCAGGCACCTGGTGGTGCTTCATCCATTAATTCTGGCTTCACTCGTTTACGAGGAAAAATCATCAATAGCAAATAATGGTGGTGACAAGCTAACCCCTATCAGCTGAAGTGAGAGAACTAACTTTTCTCTTCCCTTTGGTTGAAACTAGCAAACTTAATAACAAAATATTTATAACACATTTTACACATTTAATAATTTTGTGTTAGGCTATAATACATATAATTTGTCAAAGAGTAATAATATCAATGATTTTTTAGTTACATTGTATTTATACTTTATAATAATTAATTATTAAATAATTAATCATTTGAACTTTTCACACGCTTTATTAATATCACGGTTTAAAAAAAAACAACTATACTCTTCTTTCAAAGACAGTTTGTGGTACACTATATACTTTGGCAGCTTTTTTATATCCTTTATCATCATTTATTACAGAGAGAAATGCTTGTTGCATAGCACTTTCACTCCATGTCTGTCGATTTGATGTTCGTTTATAATTTCTCATATTATTCATCTTGAAAAACAATTGATTTTTGTAAAAAACCTTAAAAACCAAAAAGCACAAAAGTACCATAAAGTATACTAGAATAAAAAGTGTATTTGTATAAATTGTTACAATTATCTTATTATTATGTTATGTGGAAAACAAATGTATTCAGTATAAAAAAATATTTTATTTTTATAAAAATATAATATATTAGTCTACAACTTATTTAAAAACATTTGGGGGTAAAATGAAGAACACCCCATTATGCCCCATTGGCGGTATATTGCTAAAAACACTGCCATATCCAAAAAAATGCACACACTAAAAAAATCAAATGTTTTAATAAAACCCAGTTCTATATTGGTTAATGCAATGCGAGCTTCAGCACATCACATGAAATAGAAAGATTCTGCATCATATAATATGACATGGTTAACTTACATCGAAGTTCATTATAAGTCATACTACTTAGTCAAGAAAAATTTGGCCAAAATTATAAACTAATGCAACTGACAGTGGCATTTTGTCACATGATAACTTAAAATCAATCACTATTTAGTTGTTTCCACACTCAGAGCAAGGTCTATTTGCAAAATACTGATGATATTATATAAATTATGATTTTATGATTATATAAATGATATTATATAAATTAAAAACCAAGAAAAGAAAAAAAATTTGAATCATGGTTTTTATGTGTCCTTAAAAATTGATAAAACTTTGAAGAGCCTAAGAATAAGACAGGGCCATGTAGCTAGTTCTTAGCCTCTCCTACTGACAACTTTACTTACAATGTATTAAAGTTTTAAAAAACATCTTGCATAATAAATGCATAAAAAAGTTTCTACGCGTACCCATTTATAAAGTGACCTTCAAATAAAATATGAGTTAAAGTTGTGACATGAAACTTGGAAAAAACCCCAATTTTTAAGTACTCTATGATTAAAATTTTCTTAAATAGTTTTAATTTCTGAAGATGAGATTGTTGTAAAACTGATATAAGTCTGAAAATATTGAAATTAACCTTGAAAATTTAAAAGTATTTAAATTCATATTTTCATATTTCAGGGCTCTTAGCTAATACTCAGTTTTTTTGGTTCTAAAAATTTAATGTTAAATGCAACAATTTTTTTTTATTAATGCTAATAATGGCAATTCTGATTTTTATGTTTTGACTTGAATATGACACACCCTAATACAAACCTCTAACGATTATATAACTAATCGTTTTTTTTTATTGATTCTTATTCTTTTAACAATATTTTAAAATAAACACCCTATTTAAAATATTGTTAGAGTGTTTTATTAAAACTGTTTTTGTTATAACTTTTTGAGATTTTAAAAAAAAACACCAATAAAAACGAAATTAAATCATATATTGCATGACTAGAATAAATTGCTTCCACAAATTATTACAAAAACGCTCTGTTTACTAAGAATTTACATAATTTTCTGTTTTCATATCAGATAAGCCATACTGATCGTTTTGATCTTGTGTACGTTCGTATTTTTCGATTGTTATTTCAGGGTCAGGATCTGGAGCGTATATATTCTAAGTATATTTAATGCGATAATGCAATTAGTGATTTATTTAGAGTACCACAAAAGAAGTAAAAACGCGAAAAAAAAGCTGACATTTATCGCAACATTTGTATAAAGTAAAAAAACAAAAAAACAAAAAAAAAAAAGTAATAAAAAAACGAAGTAATAAAACAAACACTACAATTATTCGAACACGATAGGATTGAACACGATAAATTTATTAAAACGAAGTAAAATGAAGAGAAACTACCTGTAAATATGAATTGCCAACTGGATCGTCCAATACAATAGTAATGAATTCTTTACCTTCGATAACCTATTTAAGAAAAAGAAAAAAAAAATTATTCAAGTAAATATAGATGCAAACTACAGTCATACATACAAACATTTTATAGTATTATGTTTATGTTTTGTTAGAATATTTAAAAAAGAAGTTTTTATTGCGTTATAGATTTACAGTTAAAGACACATTATTTATAATGCTGGTGTGAAATCAAAATAATTTCAAATATTACCAATATTAAGTTGTATTTAAGTTTGTTTAACTTTACTGTATTTATTTTGTAAACTTTATAAAATATCTATAGTTTATTTAATAAAGAATATAGGTTATATTTTTTGATAAACATAAAAAACATGATTACAAGAATCAATTTAATTTTAAGATTTGATGTATTTTTTGTCAAATGATCAAAAAAATGAACTTTTTTGTTATTTACGCGAACTCTTCGATAATCTCACGGTAAAAGTTACTTTAAACAAAAATATAATTGTTTATTGATTTTTAAATAATTGTGTTTGAAATATATTGTAAAAAGAAAAGTTTGAAGAAGTATAAGATTTTATTTTTTTTATATAGTGTTTTTACATTTAAAGTTTTGGTTTTTAAAGCAATATTATATCTGTTAGCTAAATTGCATGGAGTCTCAAGAAATAGATTATTGTTCATTAAATTAAAAAATTCTGGATATTGTTTAAATATTGTAACATACTATGATAAAAATTAAATAACACACTATGATAAAAATCCTAAAATCAAGTAATTTCCTAATGAACTCTTTAAATGTACTCTAATTAGTAAATTATAAAGTAAAAGTAAATTTTTACTTTTTTTTTTACTGTTAATTTAGATTGATTAACAATTATTGAAATGGAAAGCAAAAAAACCATGTTAAACAATTTTTTTTTAAACATCTTCGCTTCTATTTTGTACAAATTAAAAATTGTAGCTAGTCTTTTTTGGTTAATATAGGGAATATTGAAAATTTTTAAGTAATGATTCTGCAATACTTGAGAAAGTGTAAAATATAATTATTAATTCAATTTCTAGATGTTTTAGAGAACGTTGTTACAGAAAATAACAACAATGTTGAAAATAGTGAAGTTATATATTATTCTGTGATACACTGGAGAGAAGCGATTATTTTAGATATTTCATGATCAGGCCCAGCAGGATAATTTACAGTTTCTTGCAAAAGTTTTGAATCAGTTTAGTATTTTTTAAGTAAATCCATAATTTATTGAAGATGACATGATTTAATTTATGTTATATACATACATGTGTATGTATGCAACATAACTAATGATTTGATTTTTGTGGCATCTCATGATCAGGCCCAGCAGGATAATTTAATGGGTTTTATGACATGCACGAGTAGTCAGCAAATTAAAGATTAAAAAAAATCTTCTACCTCAACCACACACCTCTATTCATTTATTAACACCTTTCTCTCAATATAATTAACCCTGCAATGATTAACTTACATTAAAGTATAGTGGTAACAGTAATTAGTTGGAAAATATTTAAAATTTTGATCTGAAACATCATTCTACCGTTATTTCAATCTAATTTTAAAGCTATATTTTTTTAGATTATTAAACCATAAAGTATGTGATAGAACATATCATTTATGCATAAATCATGTCCTACATATACCTACTATAAACATTGTTTATAGAAAAGTTATTTTGGATGGCTGAGGTCTCAAATACTTTTTATTGTGTCTGCGATTTCAATTTTAAAGGGGTATGATATTCTAAGCAGATACAATATTTTATTACAGATCCCCTTAAAATGATTTGCCATATTATTTCTTATTTTTTACATACATTTCAAAACATTTACAAGTCCTATCATGGAGAGGCCATCTTTAAAGTTAATATTACTTTAAAAATGACAAAATATGGAATACTTATAAGAAAGGTTTGTGAATCTAAAACTAGTTATACTTTTAATATTCATATTAAAACAGCTACTCTCCTCAAAGTTATCCTTAATGTGAAAAATATTGTGGAAAAATCTGGAAAAAGATTAAGTATTAGTGTTTTAACTATTGTTATTATATATTATTACAACAACCATTTTATAACTTCTACAGCCATATTTAAAATTAGAGTACTACTTATATGTGAATAGCTATTATATTAGTGTTGACACTTGTGACTTTTACAACATAGATTCCAGAGATGCTTGTTGCACAAAAACACTTGTGAAATATTTTTATAACACAGATTCCAAACATATAGGGCTAATTGCACAAAGAGGCGATCCTCTTTGTTTTAAAAATGCTAAAAAAAAAAAAGTTGATCTTTAGTCACATCAAGCCAATTTATTACAATGTTGGCAATAAAAAAGGCTGTCCCAAATGATTTTGTCAATACATTCAGCTGATATTTTAAAGAAATAGATGTCAAAGCAAAGAACTTTAAAGGCAATTACAAATAATCAATATGCATGATTAATTATAAAAAATTTATAAAAGGTGTCAATTGCACCAACCAACATCTGTTGTATTAATCAATTGTGCAATAGCACCAAAAATTTTTTTTTAAATGTTTCTAATATATTGAGTTAATATATTGATTGTTTTCTAAATATTTCTTTATTTTTAAACATATTAAACACTTAATACATTTAGAAATTTAGAAACATTTAGAAAACATCAAATTCAAAAGAAATAGCAATATGTGATACATAAAGTATCGTAGCAAATGTTATAAAAGAAATATAATATACAAAACATTTCAAATAAAATACAATATATAAACAAAGAACATATAAAATATATAAATAAGTTCATTTAGAAAGATAAGTTAAAATAAAAACATAAAGTAAAAAAAAATTATAAACGTCTACTATACAACATTGTGTCTGTTTAATTAACCAATTAAAAACGTGATAAAATAAAAAAATGTTTAAAAAAAAATAGCTAAGAACAAAATTACCTTATGTATTGTCTCAACCAAATCATTAACTCTATTAGTTTTCACTGCACTATCTCCAAATGAAAAAGGACTTATAGTTCCAAGCTAAGCGAAAAAAAAAATTAGTAAAAAAAAAAAGTAAAATAAATATATTTTCAAAAAAAATTTTAATATTAGTGGTTAAATAACACTTCAATATTGACAAAATGACTATTTAGATAAGAAATTAAAACATGTTAAAATGACATGGCAATACTTGCAATAAACAGTGGTGATAAAATGGCTTTGCAACCAACTTTGTTTTTGCCTTTGTGTTTTAAAAACTTTGTGTTTATTCAAAAAAATTCTTTCCATATTCTGACTATGACAAGGATGTTTTAAAATATTCAAAGGACTATCAATGGCTTTAAAAATATTTTCATTTGAATAGCCATTCTGTTAAGGTAATAAATTGACTTTCTCAACGTCCTAATCTTTGGTAGATTTAGTTTCAAATGTTTTCTTTGACTTAATGTTGTAGGAAGGTTAAAATGCAATTGCTAGTATTTCTTGAGTTGAGTATCCTTTAAATGTAGCAGTTCTAACTTGTTTCTTTTATCATTTGTAATTTTATTTTGCAAATAAAATATTTTCTAAATTAGCCAGGCAAATATGAGTTTTGCTTGAAAACTTGCTAAATTACTTCTTTGTATTTTACATCAATAGCTGTTTTTCTAATTGAGTAAGATACCAGAAACTTTGATAGCCATCAATTGCCAAATATTGTGATTTGATTGGAAACCACCTTGGTGCATGTGTTAAATGCATAAGCAAAGAAAACCATTTGCTCTATTGAACCAATGAAGTACAATAAATGTTTTCATAAAATTTTTTAGAGATTTTATCTGAAACTTTTTCTTGATTAAATAAATATGTACAGTACATAGATAGATATGTATAGTACATAGATATGTACAGTAAATAGATAGATATGTACAGTAAAGATATTTAAAATATAAATAAAAAGTCATGAATTTTCAGAAGTTTGGAACAAAAAATAATATCAAAAACAAAGGTTTGTAGCAAGTGTAACTACTTTGTTTTTTTTTTGTTTTTTGTTTAAACATCTTCGCTTCCAACAAGGCTGCAAGCAGCCACAAACTCAAGTTGAAAGTTATTGAAAGAGAAAAGATGAAGATTGGAGAGCAAGATAACGATTGACGGACGACATAAAGGATTGCAAATTATGTGAATCAGGAAAACAAGATGAAGGAAGCGAATTCCAAAGAGCTGATGTTCGAGGAAAAAAACTAGACGAATAAACGTTTTTGGAGCACTAGGAACAGTCACAGAAAAAGGATGACAGTTAATTGAATGACGAGTAACACGAGAATGAATTTTAGTTGATGGTACAAGAGACGCTAGCTCTTTAGAGCAGTACCCATTATAGTATTTGTAGAAAAGAGAAAGAGATGCAACATTACGACAATGTGATAATGGTTGGAGGTTGGCTGCAAGAGCAGGTCCAACTATGTTTACAATGCGTTTTTGCACCTTGTCTAAAAGAGAAAGGGCATCATTGGAAGATCCGCCCCAGATATGGCAACAGTATTCCATACAAGGCCGGATTTGAGATTTATAGAGATAGAGAATAGAATCCGAAGTAAGAAAGTGACAAGCTCGATAAAGAGATGCAACCTTAGCAGATGCTAATTTTGCAACTGATTTGATATATGGTTACCAAGAAAGGTTGGAAGTAAAAGTTAATCCTAGAAGATGAAGAGTAGATGACTCGATTACATCACGGTTCATAAATATAGGAAAATCTAAACTATTGCGATAACGATTGGCTAAAAAAAATTGAGTCTTAACTGTATTGAAGTTCACCAGCCACTGTGAGACCCATGCTGTAGCAGAAGTGAGATCCTTTTCAAGCTCAAATGCCCTCTCCAAGCAATCAGAGAGTGTTGGTTTCTTATCACGACAAGAATAAATGGTAGTATCATCAGCAAACAATATCACCTTAGATGTGAGAATATCTGGAAGGTCGTTAATGTAAATTAAAAAGAGTATAGCTATACTCTTTTTAATTTACATTAACGACCTTGACCCTATATAGGGCCAAGGATAGAACCTTGAGGAACCCCTGAAATTACAGAATAAGAAGAAGAGTGCTGTCCATCAAGGACAACTTTTATACTACGATTGGAAAGCAAGGATTCAATAATTTTATAGATGTTGACAGATACACCATAAGAAGAAAGCTTATGGAGAAGACCAGCATGCCAAACTTTATTAAAAGCTTTTGAAATGTCAAGAGCGATAGCCTTAACCTTTCCACCTATGTTAAAAGAACTCCACCTTGTTTAAAGGAAGTTCCAAAAACTCAAATACAGACTAACATCCATTACTTCTGTGCCATTAAACTGCAGACAAACTTCCAATTACTTCTGTTCCATAAAAAATACTGGAGAACATAGTTGAAAATAAGGTTATACAGAATCTGTATTAAAGTCTTATATCGAATTGTCAGCATGGTTTTGTAAACAAAAAATCTTGTTACTTATTTTCTCATTAATATTGATTTCTAAGTCTGTAATATATCATGTAAGTTTCCTGCTAATTTTTTTCTTGATTATGCCAAGGGGAATAATATTCAATTCCATAGGAATCAAGCATTTGCCACAAGACTGCTTCAAATACTTGAATCCTACAAAATTGAACTAGAAAAAATGTTGGCAAGCTGACATTGACAACATTGTTAATTGGGTGAAAGTATGGCATATGGAATTCAATATTAAGATATGTAAGCTAATGCATATTAACCAATTCAAATTCATTCCACATTTCTACTTCATTGACAATCGAGAATCAAACAACAATCTCAACAAAATTCAACTTAAATTAACCTCAAAATAAATACTAGACCATATAAATACAGAGCGTAGGAAAAAACAACAACTTCTTTTTAAAATTTATTAAGGTTTTCAAAAAAAATCTATTTAATACCAAAATTCGTATTTAAACTAAATACTTCAGTACATAGTTTTATACAAAAAGAAAAAAAAATGTATATAGGTATATATTTTTTAGGCATACAGCATAAATATTACATAATAAGATTCAATTTAACATAAAAAACACTTACGTGTTCAAGAACATTGTATAAAAGTCCTTCAAGTGTTGTAAACTTTCCTCCACTAGAAGAAAGTCGAAACTCCATTTCCAAGTGTGGAAAACTCACTGTGCATGATTCAGACTGAAAAATTAATTTTTATATAAAAAAATTGAAACAGTTTTGCATATTTAAAAAAAAATAAGAATAAGTTCTTTACAAGACAATCCACATACTGTCAAAACATCTCTATTTAAATCAGATGGATCTGTCATTCTAAATGTAATTCTTGTACCAAGCTCTTCAATTGCACCTAAACCAAAAGTATAATTTATTTTTTGATTACTTAAATTATTTAAAAAAATATTTTATTACTGAATTAAATTGCAAGTGTAATATATATTTTACCTCTTTATTTTAAAAAATATTTAAAAAAACAAATTGGATGTATATTACCTAGCAACTGCTTAATGCTAATTTTTAAGCAAATACTTTTAGATAGCTGTGGCACTGCTTATTTTTTTTTTTTAAGCAAAGATACATGTAAAAGCGATTGACACAAAAAATTTGAAGGAAGCAAAAAAAACAAATGATTTTGGTTTTAGTCGGAACCACTACCAAGATTATTTCAGTGCTGAAGTTGCTCAAAAACTGCAGTTTTCTGTGTAAAAAAACTGCTTGAGATATCGTAAGACAATTTAACACTCCAGTACAAACAGATAGAATAAAAAAGTTTATCAACCAGTCAGAGAAAAAGTCACAAGAGAGCCAATTCAATATCCACACCCTGGTCAAAAAGTCAAAGGTGTTGAATTTACAATGCAAACGGTAATAAAAGACCTTAACCTGATGTTGAGGGCTGTGGTGAAAATACACTAAATAACAGAAAATCAAGAAGAACTCAAAAAAAAAACAATGCAAAAAGCTTTTAAATTTGACAAAAATCACATTGAAACTTGTCAGCCTTTTTTCTGATGAAAAATTTTATGGCTGACTAAGTATTAAATCAACAAAATGTATCTGAGCACTGATAAGATTAATAATGTTCCAGAACACACCAATTATGCTTTAAAAACAAAACACCCAGCCTTGCTGATGATCCTGGATGTCATTGGAAGGAAAGAAAGGATAGTCCAGTGTTTGTTTCGAAAGGATAAAAAATTGACTCAGAATATTTGTGGCTTCTAAAGACAAAAGTTGTTCCCTTGTTAAAAAAAGACATCCAAGATGGTAATTATTTCAGCAATATGGTGCATACCTGCTCATACCTATCAACAGTAACTCTTAATTCAATGTGGCCCCCTTCAAGCACAGAATTAAAAACCTTTGGACTATTTTAGGTGGCTAATTGTTGAGAAGGAAGTATGTAAGACGCACAATAGCAGTATCGAAGATCTACAGCAATCTCCAGAGCATGGAAGAGTATTCCAACTATTGACACCATCAATGGCTGCTGGTCATTCCAAGATCTATTTCAACAAGTCTATGAAGCTGATGAAGGTCACAATAAATAAAACAACTCTAGTCATTTGCGACTGAGTGTTTGAAGTAAAAAATTTTTTGTTTTGTTTAAAAACAAATTTCTTATAAAGTTTTGAAGATTTGTCTTTAAAATATTACACAGCTGCTGGGTCACCCAGTATTCTTACCACATTGTACTAATAACAAGTATTTACCAAAAAAACAATAAAACCATTTTTACAGTATTTTATTAGCAAACAAAACACACAGAAACTCTATTACATTTTATTAATTTATGATAGTTTATAAGTATTTTTAATGTCTACAATTAATGTCTAATATTTTTTATAGATATTTATGAGTATTTTTAATGTCTACAGTGTTCTGATTTCTAATCTAACATAATATAGTTTATTGCTTTAAATAGAAAAAAAGAGAAAAAAAAAATTCACAAGTCGTGTAATGAAAACTTAATTAAGAATAAAATTTTTAAAAGAATTCCAACTACCCAAGTCCTTCAAGTTAGTAATTTGGAGCTAAACTGTTTGACCAAAACTTAAAGAAAAGTTTTTCATATTCAAATTTTTATTTTTATTTTAAATATGCAACCCATTTTTCACCGTCAGGTCAAGTTGTAAAGACATTAGGGTTCAAATTTTTAACATTTGAGGTAAAATCCTATGTTTAAAAATAAAAAATCTATGTTTATATGTAAAGTAATTTGTTTATGTTTTCTAAAATCTCTATGAAAATACTTTTGAGACCCAGGTTGACATACTTTTGAATAATTTTTATTTTGACAATATTAGGGATTTTACCCCAAATGATAAAGATATGAACTCAAATATCTTTACAACTTGACCTGACAGTTAAAAATGGATGGCATATTTGAAATCAAAATGAGAAATGCTATACAAAAAACACATTATTTGCTCAGCAACAGAAAGTTTTTTGTTGTTGGCCTGCGTAATTAAAACTATTTACTGATTTAAGGGAAAGTTATCTGATACAATAAACTGTTGAAATCTTTTCATTAGGTTGAATAACTATATAATGGCCCTTATATAAACTAAAATACACAATATAAACATCAACTTGTTCTAAGCAATATAAATATATGTCTACATGCTCTTGACTTTTTTTTTACAGTATCTATTTTAAAAATTGTTAAATACTAATTTTAACTGTTAAAATATTACATCTTGTTTGTTTTGATTTAAAAGATACTTCTGAACTTTTTGTATGATTAAAAAAAAGATTGCAATGTTGCTAGGATTTCAATTGATGGCATATTCATTATACAAACATACAACATCAGAAAACTAGATGATTCTGGTATAAAAAGATCATTGGTTTTAGGGCTTAGTAGAAGATATTTCAGAACATAATGCAAATCTTAGTCAACTATAGAAACCAATAGCTCTTAAAGGTGTAAAATATTGAATAACAAATCTAAAAAGTATGTTAAGTCTTTTTTTGATTTAAACAGACTTAGCAGCAAGTACGCCAGTCTATGTCTGTGCAAATTTATTATATATCATTTAGAAATTATTAATAACACCAATAACTGTAGCATGTTGCAATCTAGTATTTTTTTCGGCACAAAACTTTTAAAGTTTTTATCTAAAAAAAAGTTTTAGTCTTTAAAAAAATATATTTTAGTTTTAATTAAAAATTTTTATTTTTATTTTTATAATAAAAAACTTTGGTCTTTAAAATGATTTTTTTAGCATTTTGCAAGAAAACAAAAAATTTCTTTAAATTTAAAAAAGTTCTTTTTAGATAAATAGTAATATTCTTTAAATCAAACCTCCTGCTCTAACTTCATTTGTTTTTTTCCCACACGCGTCACAAGTAGTAGCCATAATTATAACTTGTTTAAAATGTGGAATGTCTAACTGCTTCATACGAGTTGGTGCTGGCCCATTGCATGATGAACAATTTGTTTGAAATTCTAAAACTTCAAATTCCTCTTTTTCATCATCTTGTGCATCTTCATTTTCTTGATTTAAACCAAGTTGTTCATTGTGTTCTTTTGATCGTTTAAAGTATTCCATTTTAACAAAAGGATCTGCATTAGGTGCGTACGGGTTTTCTACAAAACTATTTCCAGATATGTCTTCTACTATCAAAGTAAATGGTATATCTCCAGTTTTATATTCATTGAGCTTATTGATAACTTCATCTATTTTTTTTGCAAGATCTGGATCTTGAATCTAGATAAAAAAAACCATTTAAAACTCAACATTTAACTTAAAGCATATAAAATTGTTGCAAAATTGTCTTTAAAAATTTCATGCTGCAAAAATGTCTTTCTTTTATATTTTTTTGTTGTAATGTTTATGCATGAAGTTTATTGCAAAAAAAAAAAAAAAAAAAAATATTTTTAAAAATTTTATCTTGATTAAAAAAATTAAAAGTAATTAAAACCAAAAGTAATAAAAACTGAAAAATAATATTACCATTCTGAGCTGTTGTTGTTGCTGCAAGCCAGCAATAGCATTTTCAAATAATCCTTCAATCGTTGTAAGAGCTAAAATTAAGTAAATTTAATTTAAGTATTTTTGTTTAATTTAAGTATATCTGTTGAATAAAATATATGTTTACTTCAGGGCTTAACTGTTAAATATATGTTACTTTAGGTATATCTGTTTACTTTAGGTAAATCTGTATTTACTTTATATTTAAGTTTAGTAGTTATGTCTGTATGTTATGAGTATGTCTGTATTACTATGTATCTGTATATACCCTTATTACTGATGTAATTGCTCTATTAAGTACATCAGTAATAAGTATGCCTATGTATAGAAAACAATAACAATATGAATGTCTTAACAATTTTAAATTAATCAAAAGGGTAAAAAAAAAAAAAAAGTAAAGGGCGTTTTTATTCAATAAAATTTCAAAAAAATATTTTATAAACAACTTCATTGAAATATCTCAGATCACCAAAAATTTTAATTGAAATGTGCAAGGTTGCAAAATATTTTAAATGAAATATGCGAGGCCACGAATAATTTTGAAATTTTGAAATGAAATATGTGAGGCCACATATAAATTCAATAAAAGAAATTAGTAACTCTAAAGTAATAAATACCAAATATAAAAATATAAATTAAAACTATTTATTAAAAATTTTAATCAATAACAACCCAGTTAAATTTTTATACAAATAAAAGTGAATTTATGTATATTTGTTTTGGTTAATTAGTATTTTAAACTATAGACTTAATGACTAAATATAGTTAGCATTAATGTTATCTTTTATTGCTTCAACTACTAAATATAGTAATAAAAATAAAGATATTTTTATAAACTTAATGATCAAATATGGTATTAATAAATATAAATTTTTATAAATTTAATTACTAAATAACCGTAACAATAGATACTCTTTATGAGCTTAATTGAATCAGTGTTTTTTAAAAGGGTGAATTTGCTCAAGAAGTTTTGAGCAAATCTGCCAAAAAATCATTGATTCAATTATCAAAAATGATAATAATAATATATAAATAATCTTTATAGACATAATAACCAAATGTGGTAATAATAAATATAAATATTTTTATGTAATTACCAAATTTGAGTCATGAAGCAGGAACAACATTAAAATTCTTGATGATGTAAATTTATATTATACAAATACTATTAACTTTAATACAAGTATCAAATTCGACAAACAATGGTCTAACGAAAATAACAAAATTACCTCTAACAAATATATTTTCAAAATTACCTCTAACAAATATATTAACAAATATATAACTACCTCAAATATTTGGTGGATAATCTCAATATATGTTTATATAAATGCATATATATGTACTTCTGTAATTTGAATCTACTAAATTCTTCAAAAGTTATAAAAAACTAAAGAGAAAATTTTTCAACCATCTAGACAACTTTCTAACAAAAAAAAAAAGTTTGATAATCAACGAAAAGTGATAATAAATTAAAAGACAAATTAGGCAATTGCAAATTGCGATGGGACAGAGCCATTCAGAAACTTTTAAAAGTATATTATTTGAAGCAATTGTGGTTGCTGATTTTTATATTTTTTATATAAGTTAAAGTTTTTATGAAAAAAAGTTTCATCATGTTTTACGAAAAATATTGATTTAAAATAACCCAATAATATACAGGGGTGTTGCAATAGAATAAATATGGTAAACAAAGTACAAACACCACCAAGTCTACAATAGGATTGAGAGTCAGCGAGTTTATTATAGGGGTAAAGAAATTGTGAAAAAATCATTAAAAGGGATGAATTTTCTCTACAACCTGGTCATACAAATATTACTTTTGGTTATTTTTTTGTAAGGTCAGGCAAAGCCTATTAACAAGTGACTTTTTGTCACCACTAGTATTAACAAGAAATATTTGTTTTTAAAAATTCCCTAATTTTTATAAGCTTTTTTAGTTGAATAAAATAGTAATGTATTTTTATATACCTTAATTATATTTTTTATTTATTTTGGTCAATAAAAATTAGTATTTTTATCCTGTATTTGTATTACTTGAATTAAAATCTGTTTTATTAATAACAAGTAATATTTAAAACAGTGAGTCTTAGTGAATTTTTCTATTTTTGTTGCAGTAAATTGTTGTTTTTTCAGCAAATATTTTTGCCACCTGGTAAGTTTGAGTTAATTTGCCACTTGTAAATATCAAGAACACCCTACACACTAACACTTAAGTTAAATACTTAATAAGTTCTTTTATGATTAGAATTCTATTCAATTACCTGAATATATTATACTAAATCATGAGTTCAATAGAATCTGTATTAAAAAGTTGGTGGATTCTTGGAAGTAGTGTGTTAACTTTGATAGACATTATTTTGATTGATAATGGTTATCAATATGGCTTATCAATAACAGTCAAGTGACAACAACATGGAATTATTGGCTGTCTACAAAGTTAATAAAAATTTAGCAATTAGTAATATTAACATTTTTTTATCACCTCATCCATGTAGATCTTATAACAAAGGTAGTTTAATATTGAGTATTAAATTTAATGTAACAAAAACTTAACTTTTTTTTAATTAAAAGTTTTTTTAAACTTTTAATTAAAAATTTGTTGAGATTTAGAAAAAGAAACAATAAATCAAAGCAAAAAAAAAATAAACAGTTTCAAAAATATAGATTAAACTCCACCATTACATATTAAGTTTTAGCATTGCTGGAGACTAATCTTTATTTTTAATCTATTGCAGTCCTCAGCAATTCCTTTTTTGTAATGCATTTTTCTAAATTTATAAATAATGCTTTAAATCGTGGTATTAAATACAAACCAGCACCATAAAAAAAGTATTACAAAAAATTAAAAAACAAATTGCATCAAAATACTTTATAATGTGATACTCGGCTTGTTATTTAGGGCTTGTTATTTATTTATTTTTTTGCCAAAATCAAATTTTAGCTTAAATTTAATGCATTTAAAGGGACTCCCAAGTGCTGGGACAAGTTATGTTTATTTTGTAAATAAACATTAGGAAATAAGTTTTGAGTTTATTAAAATCACTAAAACATTTTATTTATTGAAATATTAACAAAAAACATTTGTTGTTTTGCCATTATACTTCCAGTAGAAAGGTAACATCACGAAACTCCACGAATCTGGATAGTTTTTTAGATTGGGTTTTCCCCTTCTATTAAAAAAATGTTTGCTCTACATTATACAGTGTAGTTCAACTGTAGACTTGACAAAACAAAAATTGTAGTTAAGCAAGGAAACTTTGTTTTATTTTTATTTCCACTAAAATGTTTTGCTATTATTTAAAGTAAAGTCAAATCTATTTACACTATTTCTTACTAAATCAAAAAAAAAAAAAAAAAAAAAAAAAAAAAAATAATAATAATAATATTTTTGGTTTTAAAATTTTATAAGCAGAACTTATTTACAAATATCAGTATAACTTTTAAATTTGCATATCTTACATTTATAGCACTAATATTAGTTTTGTTTTTAAAATAAAATAAACATAAGTAAGACTTTTAAAGTGTTTACTTATTGATCGTGTTATTTTTATTAGGTTATACATTTTATAAAAGGTTATATATGAAGGGCTCAGTGTAAAAAGTACTTAAGTTACATTTTTTCAAAAATGAGTTAAGACCGGTATATTATTTGATTACCTCCCCTAAACCATTCCTGTAAATTTGGGCCATGGAAAAAGTACCGAAGTAGCTTAAATCGAATACTATACATCAGCTGTTTTGGTAAAATTTTGAAGAAAAAGTTCTTAAGTGCTGATCTTTAGGGAAAAAAGTTCTTAACTGTTACTAACCAATCACAAAAATACTGCCAGCCAATAAGAATGCACCAAAGAGTCACACCCTTCCTGTTACTTTCAACAACAATGGCTGACACCGTAGTTGAGAAAAGTGAAAACAAAACTGGGAAAAAAAGAAAATCTACACCAAATAAATGGTCAAAGACTGCAATAATGCGTGCCAAAGCTTTAGGTATGTTGTTTATTGAGTAATCAAAATAATGAAATTAAAGATAGCTATGTATACTAACTTATATTTAAAAAAAAAAGTCACTTTACTTTAAATCATGCCATGAGGCATGATGCTATAATTTCGGCTTCCATGCTGTACAGACTGTACACAGTACTGTTATCACTGCAGAATTTCGGCGATTTGAGGACTTTATTATTAACATTATGTAAAATCTAGATCTAGTCTGTTTTAAATTATACGTATATTAGCCTTAATTATTTATTTCTATTGAATTAAACAGTTCTCAGTTCTATTTTTAAATAGTAGGCCCTATCTTAATTTGATTTTTTTTACATTTATAGTTTATAGATCTAGTTACTAGATTTAGTATTAGCCTATCTATACTATTAGTATTACGCCCTCTTCACCTCACTCATTTTATGTTGTAGTCTAATGTAAAATGTAAACTTTATATTTGCAGGCGATGCGGACAAAAACCACGTGGGAAAGGATGTTGATGAAAGGAGCCAGCACTATGTGGACTGCAGGTGCAAATGCCTAGAGAAGTTTAACGATGGAGAAAAGAGTAATATTTTTAAAGAATTTAATGAGCTTGCCACTATTAGGCGAAAACAGAGTCAGGCAGTCCCCAAAACATTCCGTAGCAGCTACAGCTACACAATAAAAGAAACTGGCTCTCCTATACCTGTGTGCAAAAATGCTTTTTGTGCTCTGCACGGTATTAAAAAATCACGCCTGAAAAAAAAAGTCCTTGACTTTGAAGAACCCCTACAAGACTTAAGAGGAAAGCATGGCCATCACAAAAAACTTAATGATGAGATTCGCCAAGCAATCCGTCAACATATTTCTTCATTTCCTGCAAGAGAAAGCCACTATTCTCGAGCAGACAATAGAAAATGGATCTACCTAACCTCTGACCTTAACATTTCTGAGATGTTTAGGTTGTTTTTGGAACAACACCCAGACATGAAAACTATCGCCAAAGAATGGATCTACAGAGATATTTTCAACTATGAATTTAATATTAGTTTTGGGTTTCCAAGCACAGATGTGTGTGACACATGTGAAAACTTTAATGCTGATATTAAATCTGCCACTGTCAACATAAATAATGATTTGGTGTTAAAACTGAGAACTGAACATGAAGTTCACAAAAGAAAAGGGGATGCCTTCTACGAGCAGATAAGAGAGGACAAGCATCTTGCTCTTTCTACCAATAATACTCAAGTCATAGCTATGGATTTTCAAAAGAACCTGCTTCTACCTGTTACTGGGATTGGTCAGGAATACTACAAAAGACAGCTGGCTGTGCATAACCTTGGCATTCATGATGTTTGCTCTGGAAATGCTTCGATGTACATTTATGCCGAAAACTTTGCTCACAAAGGACCCAATGAGGTTCTTTCATGTCTGGAACACTATATAGATGAATTGCCAGCGTTGATAAGGAAACTGGTCATTTTCACAGATAATTATTTTTCACAAAACAAGAACCGATACATTGTTGCTTTTTTGCAAAATTTATGTAATACTAAACTCAGTGAAGTTGTTATTAAGTACCCTATTCCTGGTCACAGCAGAATGCCATGTGACAGAGACTTTGGCAGGATTGAAAAAAAAAAATTAAAAACAGATAAGTTTCATAAGCCTTCTGACCTGGTAAATCTTATTGCCAAATCAAGCATTAATAGTTCATGAAAAATTGTGTATGTCGAACATCCATTTACTGACAATTTGGAAATGGACAGTAGACCTGTTGTAAGGGTTAAAGATTTTAAATCTAGCCTGGATAAAGTAATTAAAGCGCCAGAGGGTATTGCCAGTCTCAGAGGGATTTTATTTGAAAGGCTGAAGAACCCTGTAGGCAGAAGCTCAATGACTGGCCCCCTCACTTCCATTTAAATTTATTAAAAAGGGGAAAATCACTGAGCACCTTAAAATCGGCAATTAAAGATTGCCCTTTGGCATTCAACGGTTTTCTTCCAATAAAAAAAGCAAAATTAAATGATATTATGTCACTTTTGTCGCATGTCCATCTTCCAGAGAGTGTAACTTTTTACACTTCCCTTAAACCTATAGAAATGTCTCCAGAAGAGGATGAGCAAGCTGATGATTTTGAATAGGGCATTAATTTAATTTAAATTTGTATAGATAATTATGAGGAGGCTGAATAAGTGCGAATTTCATAACTGTGAATCTGCATAAGCGCGAAGCAGTTGCAAAGACTGGCATAAGTGCGAACTGGCACAAGCGCGAATTGGCATAAGTGCGCCGAAAGAATTTGCAAACATTGGCATAAGTGCGAACTGGCATATGTGCGAATCAATTGCAAAAACTGGCATAAGTGCAAACTGGCACAAAATCGAACTGCCATAAGTGCGCCGAAAGAATTTGCAAACATTGGCATAAGTGCGAATTGGCATAAGTGCGAACTGGCATGAGTGCGAATTGGCATAAGTGCAAACTTGCCAATTCGCCATATATGCCAATTTGCACTAATGCCAATGTTTGCAAATTCTTTCGACGCACTTATGCTAATTCGCGCTTGTGCCAGTTTGCACTTATGCCAGTTTTTGCAATTGGTTCGCACTTAAGCCAGTTTGCACTTATGCCAGTTTTTGCAAGTGATTCCCACTTATGCCAGTTCGCGCTTGTGCCAGTTCGCACTTATGCCAGTTCGCACTTATGCCAGTCGCACTTATGCAGATTCGCAGTTATGAAATTCGCACTTATTCAGTCGCCCTATAATTATTATGGTAAATAGTGTTACCATCAAGATTGTAAATAATCATCACATCACATTTGTTTTACTATTTTTGTTGACCAATAGTGTAAATTCACTTTGTGTTTATACTTTTTTGTTTAAAATTTGAATGGAAATAAACATTTTGACATAATCATAAACAGAATCTTGTCAAAAAAGTGTGTTTATTGTTAAAGAATATTACTATTTGCCATTAGATGTTTACCTTAAAGGCAGTCTTTTAATAAAATGATTTTCCAGTAGGTATTATTCAAATAGCAACTATAACAAGTATCAGCAGATTGTTCCATCTTATGTAACCTACACTAATAGGCAGATGATCACTGATGAACTTAACACTGGCAACAGAAATGTTATCTACCTATTAATTAAACATCATACTAACAGTTGCTTGAATTATAAATAAACAGGGTGTGAGAAGGGGACTATTATAGATTGACAAAAACATTTATTGGTGCAAAACATTGCTGGTAAATTTAAAAATTAAGTTGAAAATAAAAATTTAGGGCAAAAAGTACCTAAGTGCAAAACATCTTATTTATCACAAAATCATTATTTTTTTACAAAACAAGTATAAAACTTGGTTTAGATATGTAGCAGTGTGTGCTGGATATAAAAAAAAATGTTACAGTTGAGTAAAATGAATAAAAGGTATTTCAGCTTCAATTTAAAAACTTTGACCTACTTTTTCTCATAACTCTCAAAATACACTTAAGTACTTTTTCCACTGAGCCCTTCATATGAATGCATTTTTCTACATTAAAAGTTATTTGCAAAAGGGAAAACCCAAACATAACATTTATAACTCGAGTTTAAGTTATCTGAAAGATATTTTTTGTATTGACGTCATTTATAAACTACAAAATTGCATTAGTCAGACCAGTATTTTTTAAAAAAAAATCAAAGAGCCGGATCTTACCTTAATTTTAATCAGTTTTTTGCTAATATCTTGATAAATGTTCTGGAAAGTTTGATTAACACGAAATTTATTTTTTTAAAATATTAATGACATGAACACAACTTGTCTTGGCACTTGGGGATCAATTTAAGAAATTAACTTTTGTCAGAATCAATTTGAATGGGAAGCCCGTATAATTAAAGATTGTATTTCATAAAATATAAAAAAATATAAAAAATTTGAAAAAATTGTACAAATTATACAAATAGTTTATTTGAGTACATTTACCACGGTTTATCATTGTCTGATTTAATCAAAGGTGGTAAAAAGTTACACAAAAAACATGTTACAGTGAACAATTGATTAGCTGATCCATAAAGATGTGGAGATATTTCTGATTGGTTGTCAGAAAACTTTTATACTTATAAAAGATGTGGAGATATTTCTGATTGGTTGTCAGAAAACTTTTATACTTATAAAAGATGTGGAGATATTTCTGATTGGTTGTCAGAAAACTTTTATACTTATAAAAGATGTGGAGATATTTCTGATTGGTTGTCAGAAAACTTTTATACTTATAAAAGATGTGGAGATATTTCTGATTGGTTGTCAGAAAACTTTTATACTTATAATGGCTCACTCGGATTCTGACAAATGCTATTGTTTAACTTTCTACCACTTTTATATTTGTACTTAATTGTGACCTTCCATTTCAAAAAAATATATTTAGTCCTACATCAGCTTGATTAGTTGATTATGAAAAAAACATTACTCAGTAATAGTTTTTTATGAAAGCAACACATCTTGTTTTAGTAATACTTTTTTTTCTAAATTGATTAATTGATTTGTTCACCTAAGTATAACAAACTGCAGATTTGCACTGTTGAATGTAATAAGCTACACTGCCCCTAAATACTTTTTTTTTGTTTAATACTTTGTATTTTGCAAACTAGAAGCAAGTTTATATTGCATCAAATTATTTGAAAGCAGAACTGCTTCACAATACCGCTGATGATATTTAGTGAGTGGGCTTTTTAATATATTTGTATGTTTGAGTTTTGTTCGAACCTTTGGCGCGGTGTTCATCCACTCGTAATTCATTATGTATTTATGTATGTTTATGTTCAATTGTAAACTTCTTGTTTATTTTGATTAATAATTTTATTAACTTTGATGATTATTATTTTCAAAATTTTATTGAAAAGTTGTTGTTGAAAGTTTTGTTTTAATAAAATCAATCGTACAAACTGTTTTAAAAGATTTACATTTAAATAATAAAAAATAATTCTTAATTATATAGTTTACTAAACTTAATATAATTCTTAATAAAACTTACTTAACTTTATATAATTTGAAAAAAAAAATTTAAATATTTACTTTTGATTTAAAAATCAATAAAAGTAAATCATCATTTAATTTAAAAGCACTTTACTAATATAAAAACATTTGATTACAAAAGATTAATCTTACGAATTTAATTCTTTTAGCGTGTTGAAACTTTTCAAACATATACATAAACATATATAAATTTGAATGTTCTTAAAACTTCTGAAAAGCTGTGACCAAGTTGTCACAATTAAATATAATTTGTGTGGTTTGGAGGAGTTCAATCGCACCCACTTCCCAACCAAGCCCGCATTTGATGTTAGCATCACAATTTAAAAGGTTTTTAAGAGGTTTATGTTAAAGTTACATAAATTATTATTATTACAGGAGATGTCTATTATAGCAAAACTATCAAAATCTTCCTAAAACTCAAAAGCCTAAATTTTTGAATCTTATTAAAAAATCTTATATGTTTGTCAGATTTTGACACCTACCTCCTTGTGAAGTAAAAGCCGGACCTTCAAAGTCTAATTCTTCAATTCGAAACATTGCTGATGCTTGCTTAACAACTTGACGATCCATCAACTTATTAAGAAAACAAAACAAACATAAAAATTAATACATAATATAGAAATAAATATTTCTATATACAATGAACAAAATTTAAAAACTAATTGCAATCAGTTTCATCATCAAAGAAAATATGCTATATATACCTCTCTCTCTCTCTCTCTCTCTCTCTCTCTCTCTCTCTCTCTATATATATATATATATATATTTATATATATATATATATATATATATATATATATATATATATATATATAACCCAGGGTTTTTTCAATCTCTCTCTCAATATATATATATATATATATATATATATATATATATATATATATATTGAGAGAGAGATTGAAAAAACCCTGGGTTTTCTAAAAAGTTGTGTTTTACCTGATATAGCCAACAAACAGATTGATCTATTGCTTGACATCCATACTATTCCAGCTTCTTTATCTAAAGTGATTTCCTGCTTAGACTCTTCAACAGCTTGTGGTCCAGACAACATAACCAACCCTCGG
Organism: Hydra vulgaris; assembly: GCF_038396675.1. Classification (NCBI taxonomy): domain Eukaryota; kingdom Metazoa; phylum Cnidaria; class Hydrozoa; order Anthoathecata; family Hydridae; genus Hydra; species Hydra vulgaris. Next base: position 59,653,056 of record NC_088920.1, on the reverse strand, counting down.
AATTAGGAAAAAAAAAAAAGAAGGCAATAATTTGCCGACCTCAATCTTTTAGAGGTCAGCATCAGGTCGGCAAAAAAATTTGATACAAAGGTCTTGCCATAAAATATAGAAATGAGGTCGGCAATTTTTTGCCAACCTCAAACACTTTTAGGTTGGCAATTAGGTCAGCATTGCCGAATGCCAACCCTAATTCCAAGTGCTGCATACCTGTTATAGTCTTGCAGAAGTGTTCTCTATACTTTCAAAAATATTAAACAATTGCTTATCAGAATCTTGTTTTCCAGCCTGCTGGAAAGTGGTATCTGTTATTCCTATTTTCAAAAACTCTGGAAAGCAAAATGACTCATCTAACTACTGTCCCATTAGTCCTCTCCCTATCTTAAGGAAGGTTTTGAATCTTTAATTAACAAACACTTAATCTTTCATCATTAATCTAACAACTTCCTTTCTGATCATCAATATGGATATAGATCTTCGCATTCTACAGCTGACTTGCTAACAGTAATAACCGATAGGTTTTATTGTGCATCAGACAGATGTGGAGAGGTTAAGGCTATTGCTCTCGACATTTTTAAAGCTTTTGATAAAGTTTGGCATGCTGGTCTTCTCCATAAACTTTCTTCCTACGATATATCAGGTAAGATCTTTAAGATTATTGAAACCTTCCTTACCAATCATAAAATAAAATTTGTCCTCGATGATAGCACTCTTCTTCTTATCCTGTAACTTCAGGGGTTCCTCAAGGTTCTATCCATGGCCCTATACTCTTTTTAATTTACATTAATGATCTTCTAAATATTCTCACATCTAAGGTGGCATTGTTCACTGACAAAACTATCATTTATTCCTGTCTTGATAAGAAGCTAACACTCTCTGATTGCTTGAAAGGGGCATTTGAGCTTGAAAAAGATCTCACTTCTGCTATAGCATGTGGCTCTCAATGGCTGATGAACTATAACTCAGATAAAACCCCATTTTTTTCGGCTAATTGTTATCTTCCTATGTTTACAAATGGTAATGTACTCGATGAGTCATCTACCCTTCATCTTCTAGAATTAACTCTTACCTCTGATCTTTCTAGGAAACCATGTATCAAATCAATTGCAAAGTTAGCATCTGCTAAGGCTGCATCTCTTTATTGTGCTTGCCACTTTCTTACTCAGGATTCTATTCTTTATCTCTATAAATCTCAAATCCTTCTTTGTTTGGAACACTGTAGCTATATCTGGGGCAGATATTTCGATGATGCCCTTTCTCTTTTAGACAAGGTGCAAAAACATATCATAAACATATTTTGATCTGCTCTTGCGGCCAAACTCCAAACATTATCACATCATTTAATGTTGCTTCTCTTTTCAATAAATACTATAATGGGCAATGCTCTAAAGAGCTGTTGTCTCTTGTACAATCTACTAAAATTCATCATTGTGTTACTCATCATTCAATTAAGTCTCACCCTCTAACTGTGACTGTTCTTAAATGGTCCAAAAATTCTTATTCATCTAGTTTTTTCCTCGAACATCAGTTCTTTGAAATTTGCTTCCTTCACCTTGCTTTCCTAATTCATATAATCTTTTAAGTTGCCTTTCAATTGTTATCTTGCTCTATAAACTTTATCTTTTCTCTTCCAGTAACTTTCAACTCTAATAGTGGTTGCTTGCAGCCTTGTTGAAAGTGAAGATTTTGAAAAGAAAAAAAAAAACTAAGCTAAATGGTTGTTTTCTTTTGGGAGGGAGGGGGAGGGCATTGGGTTTTCAAAAATTCCAAATTTTTTTTATTGTATGTGTACAGTAATTTTTTTAATTTCATAAATTTACCTCCTTATTGCTCTAGTGTCCACTACAGGGAAATACTTGTTTTTTTAAAAATATTCCTCCTAAGAAAGGTCCTAGGCATGATCAACATTATACATTAAATATCTTTATTGATCATATTCATATTTTTAAAACGGGGTGAGAACAATGATTAGCCAACTTGGGGTGACATTAAACACTTCCTGTTTTTATTTTTCAGATTTTGGATAGATTCCTTTTGCAAAAGGATATGTGCCAAAGCTTAAATTGTTCTTAAGAATATCTAAAATGGATTCAATAAGAACTATTACAGTGTCTTCACCACCAGGTTCTTCATTTTTTCCATTTTATCACCTCAGTTTTGCAACTGAACCAAAATAACACAATATACAGCTCTATTAATCTCTATTGTGTGTATTTCTTCACCTTTTAGTAAACTTGGTACTGATGTTCATTTTTACCCCGCTGTTCATAGTCATCCTCATTGACGGTACATGTTGAAAACCTGTAGAATAGACAGATGAGCATGAGTATCATTTTCACCAACAAACCTTGTTCTTGTGAAGTGCATACAAGTTTCCAAAATGTTCTCTCATTAAATGAGCAAACATGTCACAAACTTGCATGCATATAACGTATGTATTTAATGTTTTAAGGTTGTATGCACTTCACCTAGACAAGTCCACAGTCTAGTAAACCAAAGCATAACTTTTTTTGCCTCACAAATTTCCACTTTCAGACTGTGAATAAAGTTTAACAATTTATATATATAGTGTTCTGCTTGTAACTTTGCACTGACTTAAGTTAATGTTATAAACTTTTACTGTTTATAACATAAACTTTACAAAATAAAGATCTAATATTAATATAAAATGACAAATCTGAAACGCTTGTTCAAACAATAGGCATTTACGAGGAGAGGAAAGATATAAAAGTACAAGAGATTACTAGTTATTTAGATATTTATTTTATTTTTTACTAGTTATTTATTATTTATTTATTTTAGTTATTTACTATAAAACTAAATATCTAGTAATCTCTCGTACTTTGAAATTTAGTTAATTTTTATTTCCTTTCTAAATACTTAAATAATTTGCTCTAATATTAATAACAACTTGCAACAAAAAACAATTGATTGGTTTTGGATTATTCTGTAAAGAGTTCAAACGAAAAATTATATTCTAAACACCATTTTGTATATAAATAGAGTGTATACAAGAGTATTTACAATATAAAAAACAATAGCCAATTTTTGTTGCAACATTAGTACTGAAAGGTGGGTTGTACTATTAGGTTTTGTTGGTGTTTTTTAAATGGGTCTGGTTTTTTATTCAAATGGTAAGTGAATTTGTAAATAAAACCTGATTTAACTGATGCATCTTGACAAGGAGGAATTGGTTGTTTAGAAACACTTTCATTTAAAGAATTGGTTGACAGTCTTAGCTCGATAGTTTGAGGAAAACACTTTAGTATGCTAGGAGTGTGGTTAAAGTCAGCATGTATATAACATGTATAGAATTATCCGGCTTGCAGAAAGGTCAGAAAAACTAATGATAATGAAATTACAGCTTATGGATATAAGGAAATCATTATTTTAAAAATATTTTTTACAAAATACTTTTTATTTTGTTCCTTTTGTAGGCCACTCCAGTTCTTAAACACTGTTAGACTATTTCTCTATATAATCTGAATTCTTGTTGTAAGACCATGACAATTGTTTATTATAGCAAACAATTATTTATTATTGCAAGAAATCGATGTAAAAAAGTGCTGTCTGATGCTAAGCTATATTATTCAAAGTTTGCTAAATCTCGTATCTTATCAGAAGTTAGGCTCTGAAAACTTTTGGAAAATCTTCAACAATATTATTAACAAAGGTATTTTCTAACATTCCATTTCTCATTCATGGGACTGGTCTTATTACCTCTCCTAATGATAAGGCAGAACTATTTGCAATAAACTTTTCTTCTAATTTGACTCTTGAATCTTATGACCATTCTCTTTCTACCATTCCAATTAACCCATTGTTAGACATTCAAATCACTCCAGCTTCGGTTGCTAAAGTCATATCTCAATTAAACTCTTCTACAGCTTGTGGTCTAAACAACATTTCTGTTATAGTCTTACAAACTATTTAATAAGTGCTTGACTGAACCTTGTTTTCCTGCCTGCTGGAAAATGGCATCTGCGGTTCCAATTTTTAAAAACTCTAAAAAACATTATGACCCCTCCAAATATCATCTTCTTTCGGTTATTAGCAAGGTCTTTGAGTCTTTGATCAACAAATTTCTCACATCATGTCAAATAACTCGAAAAAAATGGTCGAGTCAAATAACTCGAAAAAAATGGTTTTCAATCCTCTTGCTCTACGGCTGACTTGCTAACTGATGTGACTGAAAGATTTTATCCTGCATTAGATAGAGGCAGAGAGGCTAGGGCTATTGCTCTTGACATATCTAAAGCTTTCAACAAAGTTTGGCATGCTGGTCTTCTCTATTAACTGGCTTTATGTGGCACATCTGGAAATGTTTTTGAGACTATTAAATTGTTTCTTTCTAACTGCTTTATCAAAGTCATCAAAGGTAAACACTTTTTCTTCATTTCCAGTAACTTCTGGGGTTTCTATCCTTGGTCCTGTTTTGATTGTTATCTACATAATCTTCCTGACAACCTTACATCTAATGTAGTTCTTTTTGCTGATGACTCAGCTTTATACTCTTGTCTTGAAAAAAAGTCTTCTCTGTTTGATTGCATATAACAAGCAGGCAATCTTGAATCTGATCTCACTTCTGTAACAGATTAGGGCATGCAGTGGCTTGTGATCTTTAACTCCAACAAAACTCAGTTATTTACTGCAAACAACTATCACAGTACTGTTGTCATTCCTATATTAATGAATGGCAATCCTCTCACTGAATCCTTTTCTTAATGTCTTCTTGAATTATTGCTCACTAATGACCTTTCATGGAAACCATATATACAACCCATTGCTGAGCTGAGCTTTTGAGCCTCTGCTAAGGTTGCTTCTTTTTATTGTGCTTGCCATTTCCTTATTTCTGATTCTCTACCTCTACAAATCTTTTATTTGCTGTCATATTTAGGCTGGTTCTTCTAATGATACTCTTTCTCTTCTAGACAAAGTCCAAAAGTACATTGAAAATGTAGTTGGACCTGCTTTATCTGCTAAGCTTGAGCCTCTCTCCCATCATTGTAAAATTGCATCTCTTTATCTTTTCTACAAATACTATAATGATTACTGCTCAAAGGAGCTATCATCTCTAGTTCCATCAACCAAAACTCATTCTCACTTGACTCCTCATTCAGTAAAGTCTCATTCTTTTACTGTATCTGTCCCTGCATGCTCTAAAAACTTTTATCTGTCTAGTTTTTTTCCCCGAATTTCAACTCTTTGGAGCTCTCTCCCATTTTCATGTTTTCTTGACTCATACAACTTTCAACTTTTTAAGTCTTCTGTCAACCTTTTTTTTGCTCTTTAAGCTATTTCTTGCTCTCAACTCTATCTTTTATTTTCCTGCAACTCCCAACTTAAAAGTGGTGGCTTGTAGCCTTGTTGGGAGTGAATCAGAACTGTATATATGTATATATATATATATATATATATATATATATATATATATATATATATATATATATATATATATATATGTATATATATATTAATTTTAGTTTAATACATTATTTTCAGTTGAAATTAATAAAATTAATTTCAACTGAAAATGTATATATATATATATATATATATATATATATATATACATATATATATATATATATATATATATGTATATATATGTATATATATACCATTAAACAAACTTTTTAACTAATAAAGTTATTATAATAATAAAAAACAATAACAATTTTTGACTACCAAAAGTCATTTTCAGTTGAAATTAATTTTTTAAAATTTGATTAAACACCTATAAAGGTAATTAAAAAAAAAACAGTACAAAAAATGTAATTGTACTGTGTACACATAATCAATAATATAAATCCAATTATACAATAAAATCTTTTAAAAAATTTAGCATGTCATATTAAAGAACAAATAGAAAGTAACAAAAAAATAGGTAGAAAAATACATTATAAATATAGAAATAGTTAAACAGAAAGTGTTAATATAGAAATAGTTAAACAGAAAGTGTTAATATAGAAATAGTTAAACAGAAAGTGTTATTATTACATGGTTAACCTTTTTATTCATATCAGATTTTAACCTATGAAACTTTAACTGAAACTTATTACATGCCAAATCAGAAATAATACAGAAAAACACTTATTTAATTTCAATAATATTCAAAAACACAACTTATTTAACGGATGAAAAAATTTTCATTAGCATTGAGATGTATATAAATGAGACTTTTTGTCTTTCTTGTAATGCTTAGATGTCTGCATTTTGGAATGGCGAGTTGTTTTGCCTATATAACAGGAATTAATCCTGTCCATACAAATTTATAGATCACAAATGATTTGAACTCTAAAGAAATAGGATCTTTAGATAAAAAGAATTTCAAAATTTTTAAGTGAGGTAAATACTAATTTAACAGTTACGGAATGTCAATATTTTATAGCAATTGAATTCGGTGTTTTTAAAAATTAATAACATCAACAAAATCTATCAATATTGATTTGTTGAAAATATAATAAAAATGATTAATTCTTTAATTCACCTTCTTGTCATTAATGGTGACTGTGTATCGAACACCTTTTGGTTGTATTGCTGAGCCTGGTTGTACTTCATTGTTACTAAATCCACAATGTTCACATTTGAAAGATGAGATTATAACTTCCTTGAAAAAAGGAATCTTTGTTAACAGCAACTTTGTTACACCCTAACAATTTGAAAATAGAAGCTTTTTAAAACATTAACTTAAAAAATGAAATACTAAATATTTATAATACCAAATATTTATAATATTCAACATAAATATTTAAAATAGTTGAAATAAAATACTTAAAAAAAAATAACACAATACTCAACTTTCACTACCATAAAAAAATTGTGCATAAGATTTCTCTTGAATAAAAACAATATAGTATACTTATATATTATGATAAACTATTGTTTTGTTTAATATTTTAGCACATAATAGATTGGCATTATAAGTAAACTAATTTTTAGTTTTAAACTTTTGTCTAAAAATTTTTTTTATTGATTGTCACAAACATTTTTTTAAAACTACACAGCCAAATGAAACATTTCTCTCTGAAACATGCTCTTTACAACATTTACAGGTTTTTGAATTCAAGAGTAATTTAGCTTATAACCTCAGCAATGTGTCAAATTGTAATTTATGGCATGTAATTCTACTATTACCCACATTCATTAGTAAAACCGTTTTTTGTTTTTAAGGTCTCCTAAAAAACTCTTTTGATAGCATCTGAAGCAGTAGCTTTTAAAACTCATAATATTTTGGAAATGTCACAAATGATTTAATCTTGCTGTAATTTCATGTAACATTTTTTTCCCCGTTTAATACTATTTCACTTTCATTAATAACATTAGTGAATTATCTATATTATGTAAAGGAGAAACAATACAGGACCAAGGGAAGAACCTTGAGGTACCCCAGAATTTACTGGAAATGAAAAAGAGTGTTGGCCTTCAAGGATGACTTTAATGCTGCAGTTAAAAAGAAATAATTTAATAATCTCAAAAATTTTTCCAGATAAACCATATGAAGCAAGCTTGTAGAGACTACCAGCAGTAGTGATGTAGCGGTAGAGCGTTTGCTTCATAAGCGAGAGGTTCCGAGTTTGATTATAGAGTTGAGAGAGGGTTATAACCACAAGTAGCCTCCTCATCTGTAGTGGCCTTCACTACCTTGGTGAGGTGAATTATAAAAAAAAAAAAAAAATTATTGAAAGTTTATATGTCAGAAGCAATACCCCTTGCCTTGCTGCCTCCATCTAATGCACCATGAAATGTAAAGTCCAAGCAACGAAAGCTTGGATAATTTGGATGTATAACAATAAGTTAACCTGTTTAACTGGAATGGCAAGAAGAGTGTGGTCATTGGATTCAAGAGTCTAATTAGAGGAAGTGTTTTTGCAAGTTTTGAAAAGTTCTGCCTTATCTTGGGAGAGGTAATATTTGAAAATTTGAAAGGTAGAGGTAAGGTAGAGGTAAAATTTGAAAGGAGAGGTAATATTTAAAATTTGAAAAGTTCTGCCTTATCTTGGGAGAGGTAATAAGATCAAACCCATGAACTAAAGATGGGATGTACCTTTGTTAAAAACACTCTTGAAAATTTTCCAAAAGTCTCTAGAAACTAACTTCTGTCAGCCTAATCCCAGTCAGCATTAGGGTAGTAGATGATTTAAGATTAGGGTAGACGAGATAAAAGATTTATAGAGATCATTGCATGGTCAGGACCACCTGGAGAGGTAGTTCTGATAGAGAAACTGAACACAAACTAGGATCAAAGACACGCAAATCTAGGAGAAAAGGTATATGATTAGGGTTGTCTCGAAAACAAGTCACAAAGTTAACTAAGTAAGAGATTGAGAAATACAGAAGTTATCAGCTTTAGTGCCAGCAGGGTCAGTGGTGTTAAAGCCTATCATTCAGCGTGATAAGCATTAAAGTCAGCAATAACAATAATATTGGCAGAGGGATACAAAAAAAAGGACCTGGTCAATTTGATCAGTAATTTTATCTAAAAGAGTACAATCTTGAGAAGGAGATTGATAAAGAACAAATAGAAAGATGATTGAGCTTAGCAGAAAAAAATAAAAGAATGGTCAGAATGGTCATATATTCAAACCTGATTTATACTTTAGTCATGATTTAACTTAAAGAAAACTTGACTTATAGATAGATAGATAATGACATCCCAAGCAATGAGCTACACTATTGCCTCAGTCCTACTAGTAATAGAGTGATCATGATGATCCTGAACATGACCTGACCTGGAGTAGTTAAAAGAAGTTAATTCTGTAAGCAATACTTCAAAACAATAAATTAGGAAAAACATTACATCTAGAATACTACTGGAAGTTAATATGAACGTATGCTATATATTTGTAGTCAATTGTTGGTAACTGGGCTAACACTACACCAGAGATTCAAACAGAACACAAACATTTATATAGTAACTTACGAGTGAATGAACACTGCACCAACAGTTCAGACAGAACAAAAACATACATATAGTAACTTACGGGTGGATGAACACAGCACCAGAGGTTCAGACAAAAACATACAAATGAGTTCAACACAAACATACAAATAGGAACTTATGGACGAGTGAACACTGCAAGAGGTTCAGAAAAAACACGAACATGTATATATAGTAAATTACGGGTGAACTAATACAGAGCTACCACTATAGACATGACAGATACTAGATAGTAATTTTAATGAATTTAGTAATAGTGTGTTAAAAATACATACATTTTTATAACATTGCATACACAAACTTTCAATCTCTTGAGGTCCCTCAAATGCATCAGACAAATCAGGAAACAAAGACATAATTTCTGAATGTAAAAGTTTCTGTAACAGTAAAATATAATTAAAAAAACATTAATTAAAGTTTATATAACTGCTATAAATGAATAAAATCAAATAAAAATTGGTATAAAAAAATAACAAAGATAGTAAAAATATCAATACACCCTGCTTACTTATATGGAAAAAAACTTCAAACATTAAGTAAAGAATATAATTTTAAATATTAGCATTAATTTAATGTGGGTAACATATCTATTAATGTTTATTTGTACTGATTATTTTTATGGATTTTAATACTTTTGGATTGCCTTAATACTTGAATTACCTTAAATTTATAGAATAAAAGTTCAAATAATATAAAGCTAATATTTATAAAAAATTCAACAACAACAAAAATCTGTTCTAACTAGGATTGCTATGTATAAAAAACATAAACATTTGATCTGTTTAAAAGTGATATTATTCAAATAATAATATATATTTGTATTTGAAATTAGGAATAAAGCGCTCAATCTAGCAATTATTATTTTGTGAAGCTTAAAGATAATAGTGTGTGTGTTGAAACTGTATGTATGGGTTTGGGTAGGCATTATTATACATTTGTTTAACAAAAATATCACTAAACTTTAATTTTCATCAGTATTATTTTTTTATCATATTTTTAAAAAAAAAAATTGACACTTAAAATTGATTAGGGTATATCAAAATGCACACCTTACCTCTTTCACTATTTAAAAAGAGACAACACAAAAAATAATGAAAAGTAAGAAAAAACACAAAGAAAATAATGAGCAACCTTAACTAAAGAGCCTTTACAAAGTGAAAAACAAAACAAAAAAAAAGAAGAGTGAATCTATTCATTTACAAATTTTATCATGAATTCACATTACGATTTTCAAAATACACTTATGTTACCTATTATCATTTTAATACAATAAATAAATCACAACTAATAAAACATAAAATCTATTTTATTGAAGAAATAAAATGTTAAAGGCCATAATTATACAACAGCCAGCCACCCAAGGGCTTTTTCTTTCTCCAATTCTTGCACATTTCCAAAATATACCAGTAAATCCAACTTTATAACGGTCTAAGATGCTTGGCACAACAGCGTGAATATATGTGCATGCACATATAAGAAGTAACACCACAGTTAATAAACTTTCAAAGTTAAATATTGCACTCATTTTTTATTTTTCTACTGCCAAGCGGTGCAATCACAAATAATCAAACTAAAATACACAAAAATATTTGAAATTATATATATATATATATATATATATATATATATATATATATATATATATATATATATATATATATATATATATTTAAAAAAACAACAAATTTAATTAGTTTCCTCAATTAATCTTTGCAATGACATTGCAAATGGAGGAAGTGGGTAAAAAATAAAAAAAAGTTTTATAGAGAAAAAATAATAAAAAACATTTTGGAAAAAAAATAAGTGTATAAACAAGAATAGAGTTTTAAATACATAAAAATAAAAAACAAGAAAAAAACCAAAACAAATAAAAAGGAAGTTAGAAGAAAAAAGTCTTTGAAAATGAAAAATAATAAAAAGGAATTAAAATTTTTTCTACTTCTAATATTTTATAGAAAGAAAAGAAAAAGAACAACTTTAATTAATTTTATACATTGTTTATATGTCGTGTATTTATGTATACAAAAAATGCTAAAAGTATTTATTTTTTTGCATTTTTCTCTGCCAATTTAGTTGTTGTTGCTTTTTCTATATCTTATATATACGTTTGTTTAACTAACCTATGTAATGCATAATATAGGCTTTAATATTGTGTATGTATATATATATATATATATATATATATATATATATATATATATATATATATATATATATATATATATATATATATATATATATATATATATATATATATATATATATATATACAATATACGATAAAAGTTAGATAAGTGTTTTTTACTAATTAATTATTGCTCTGTTCTTTAAGAACATTGAGCACTCTATTTGTAAAATACACTAACGTAATTTACACACACATATATATATATATATATATATATATATATATATATATATACAATATACTATAAAATTTATATAAGTGTTTTTTACTAATTAATTATTGCTCTGTTCTTTAAGAACATTGAGCACTCTATTTGTAAAATACACTAACGTAATTTACACACATATATATATATATATATATATATATATATATATATATATATATATATATATATATATATATATGTATATATATATATTTAATTTAAATTTGCCTTTATATTGCTTTTTTATATTTTTCTACGAAAATTTTTTTCTCTCACTCTATTATTCTGAACTTATGTCATTAAAATTTGTTTCATTTTTCTTAGCCTTACTACTTTAATATTATTGTTCCTATTACTTCTTTTTTTCATTACTTGTATTAATGTAGTTTATTTTCTTTATTATTTTCTTGTCTTAATATTTTATTATTTTATTTGTTTATACTGAGGGTTTTGGTTTGGGCAAGCGATCTATTGATTAAAAAAAAAACATGTATATATATATATATATATATATATATATATATATATATATATATATATATATATATATATATATATATACATATATATACATATACATATACATATAGCCCTCGGAAATAGGGTCGGCATTTGACATTGATGACCCAACTGCCGACCTAAAAGTGTTTGAAGTCAAAAAATTGCCGACCTTGTTTCTATGATTTATGGTAACTCCTTTGAGTACAATTTTTTTGCCAACCTCGTTGGTTATTCAACATATTTATAACAAAAAACAAATAGTGACTAAAAATTTAAAAAGCATTTTAAAGACTTTAAAAGAAACATGCACATTATTCCTTTCTTCAATAGCGTTACTTTTAAGTAAAATAACTAAGTACGTTATTAAAGAAATTATGTTTTAGCATGGTTTTTGCATACATTAACAAAAGCATGCAAAATTTTACTTAAAATAATTGCATTTGCCATTATAAAAGAAACCATGCTTTAAAGTTATAATTGCTTTCTTCATAGCGTGCTTTTTTTTTAAATGTACATATTTTCCTTAAAGGTAAGTAATTGTTTGCAGGGCTGGAGCGTTTGGTTTGTTTGCAGGGTTTGTTTGCTCAAGTAAGGTTTGTTTGCTCAAGTAAGCGTCACTTGGGGGAGCGCCATTAAATTTTTTGCTAACCAAAAAAAAAGAGGTCCTCTTTTTTTTTGAAATATGCTGACTAACTGCTCAATGCAACTAAGGCATGGTACACGGTTTTCCGAACAAAAATTTAAGTTTTTTCAATTACAATATACGTAAATTTTTTCATCAAAAAGTATGACATATTTGGTATGTATGGAAAGATTATTTTAACTACTGTTAATAATCTGGTAAAAGTAATGCGATTATAGCAATTCGTCAAGCGTAGTTTTATTTAGAAAAGATGAAATTTTCAACGTAAAGTACTTTGGGCCTTGGCAATAAATGAATCGATGTATACAAAAACGTTCTAAGTCATAAAAACTATTTTTAAGTCAGACAACTTTAACTATGTATAACACATATATATATCACAAATTTTGATATATATTTTAACAAATCTAATATTTAAAGATTTCAAAAAGCACCCAGATTTTTTTTTGAATTCATTAAAGTAATAATTTTGGATTTAATAAGTTTTTTCTCGTTTACAGAAAAAATAGTTTTTATGACTTAGAACGTTTTTGTATACATCGATTCAAATAAGCTATGGATTTGATTTTTTTCATAAAAGCACATATGGGTGTTTGTTTTCAATGAATGCAACTTGACATTTATAATCAGACATTATTTGGAAAATTATCTATGAAAAACCATTTTTTTATGAAAATTAAAGTTATTATTTTCAAAACCATACCTAAATGAGTATCTTTAACAATAATGTCACTTAAATTCAGATAGTCGTTTTTGCATAAATAATCAAAACTTAAAGCCCCACAATTTGAGGGGGGTGTAAACTTTATAAGGTCATAAAATCCGAACAACAAGAGATTATTGAATCAAATTTCAAATTCGTCGATGAATATAAATTAAGTTTAAGATTGAAAAAAAAAATTTTAATTTGACTTGTTGCCCCCCTATTTGGGGCTGGGGGGCTAATGTTTTAGGGTTTTTGTTGCTCCCCGTCTCCAATCACTGCAATTTTTTGCATAGCATCCTCATTCCTCATATATATGAACATACTTAAACATGGATTTTTCTTCATATTTTAAATTTGCTTAGCTCAAACATCAAAAAAGGTTGTCTACGTTTTGCTAATTATCTTTTGTCAAATAAAAAATTGCGCAAGTTCTTTAATGAGTGGAGCGAATATAAAATTTCAAAAACAATACTCTTTTACGTCAATAACAAATGTGCTACCCTTCATACCTTGAATCAGGTAACTTAATTCAAAAACCATCAAGATCTGACACAAAATAATTACGAAATAAATATGCAAGGTTATTTAAATGCAGTGTTGAAAAATGCTTTGAAAAAACAGCAGTTGTAAGGTACTTAATTTAAAAAAAGTTAAACTGAATTTGAATTTGATTTTATTTAGAATCAATAAATTTACAATCAATAATAATTTTTTTTTATTTTTTATGTTTTTACAAATTCAATAATACTATAAATTAGTCAATCATTGATTATAAAGTATATTGACGAAGAGATGCAACACCAGGCATCTCTATACTAACTAATGTGTAGGGCTAATTGTCAACGAGACAAGATGCCCATCATGATAGGAAACTTTTGAATAAGTTGACCGAGTGAGTGTCAATTGCTTCCTGTGGTAGCATATTCCAGGACGGTGTGACACGATTAGTAAAAAAGTGATGTCGCTCTTCGCAATCGCTGACAATTTGTCTGTGTAGCTGTTTATTGTGACTCCTCCTGCAATATACGTTGTTAGAGATCCTTTGAGGAACAAAAAAGTTAACATCATCAATTTTATTTATAATTTTAAACTGTTCAATAAGATCTCCTCTAGCTCTTCTCTCTTCTAGTGTTGTCACTCGCTCTGCGCTGAACTCTTTCAAGCATATCCTTTTTTAGGTGAGGAGACCATGCTTGAATAGCGAATTCCAGGTGTGGGCGCACATATGTGATGTAAAGCGTTCGCCAGAGATAAATGCTTCTGCTTCGGAACACTTCTTTTAGTAGGCCCAATTTGTAATAGGCTACTGAGACTGCAGACTCTACCTGGGCACGGACTTTGAGGTCATTTGATATTAGAATACCTAGATCTCGTTTAGTTTCAGTTTCCTCCAGGTTTCAACGAGTGCCATCTGTGTTCGTCATTGAATAGACTTGATTAGATTTTCTGTTACCTCGACCGACATGCATAGTTTTGCATTTTTCCACATTAAAGAACATCAACCATTTGTGAGACCATTTTATGGCTTGATCAATGTCTGATTGTAAAGCTAGCATATCTTCATTCGATTTTATCATGTTCATAATTTTACTATCATCTGCGTAGAGCTTGAACTGGCTGGTAATGTTGTCCGGCAGATCATTTATAAATAGTACGAAAAGGAGAGGGCCGAGGACACTTCCTTGAGGGACGCCACTTGTAACTTTTTTCCAATCTGATGTGAATATTTTAGCAGTTGAGTGAGTATCAATGACAACACGCTGTTGTCTATTGTTAAGCCAAGCATTTATCCACATTAGTGCTTTCCCGCTGATGCCATATGCTTTCAATTTGCTCAATAGGCGATTATGTGGGACTTTATCAAATGCTTTTGCAAAATCAGTGTAAATCATATCGACTGGATACTTCTTGTGTGCAGCTTCTGTGAGGAAGTCGCGAGTTTCGAGGAGATTAGTCAAACAGCTTTTTCTTTGAACAAATCCGTGTTGTGCTATGCTTATTAAACCGTTTAAGTTACAGTGTAGCATTATTTTTTCATGTAATATACTCTCAAATATTTTGCATGGTATGGATGTGAGAGAAACTGGTCTATAATTTGATGCTCTTAGTTTGCTTCCTTTCTTGAAAATGGGCGTGACGTTAGATTTTTTCCACAGGTCTGGTATAGTGCTGGTTGAGAAAGATTTCTTGAAAACTAATGTTAGTGGCAATGCGAAAGCTTCTGCGCAGTGTTTGAGTACACGAGGGTGAACGTTATCAACACCAAGAGATTTAGATTTGTCTAGGTTTGCGAGTCGAGCACGGATATCGTTGATTGAAAAGATATTCTCGTCTAATATACATTTATTGTCAGTTCGGGGTTCTAATTCCGGCACAGGTCCGTCTGGCTCGTTGACAAATACTGATTGGAAATAATTGTTCAGGGTTGTGCAAATAATTTGAAGATCTGTTGAAATTGTTCCATCAATTGTTTCTATGGAGTTGAATACATATTTTGAGTTGGTTTTGTTTTTGATATGAGCGTGTAGCTTTTTAGGGTCGTTTTTATATAAATTAGCAAGGTTCTCTTCATATTTTAACACTGCTAATCTCAAAGTTTTTGTTACATTTCTGCATGCTTCTTTGTGCTTGTCTTTGAGCTCTCTATGTGTATGGCGACCAGAGGCAATATATTTATTCCAAAGTTCTTGTTTTGTTCTAATAGCTTTTAAAACTTCGTCTGTTATCCATGGTTCGTGTTTCTTCTTGAAGGGCAAGGTAGTCGACGGAATGAGTTCTGTTGCTAGTTCGTCGTACACTTCTAGGAATAGATTGTAACATTCGTTAGCTGAGCAGTTTTCGAATAAGCTTTTCCAATTTGTTGAACTTAATTTTAGCGAGAAATTAGCTTAGTCGGCTCTGCTCCAGATATAGCGCTTTCGCTGCACGATTGGTGGTACTTTTATCTTGTCGTTCAGAACAAATCGACCCGTGATTAGAGCATGAGATTGTCCCATTGGAGTGTCCCCGAACGAGTCTTCTTCTTTTATTTCTATCAAGAGATCTGGTTTGTCTGTTATTACTAGGTCTAGAGTACTGTTCGGCTCTGAAAATCTGTTACTACGACATGTTTTGAAGATGATCAATTGTGTGAGTAGGCATTCGTTTAAGCAATCTTGAAATTTCATGTCTCCTGGTCGTTCATTTAGCACGTGCGCTGTTGTCGCCACGCCACCGCCAATCTCAATATACTCATAAAATGTGTTGCTAAAATTAAAGTCCCCATAGATTATAATGAAATCACACTCTAACCTTTGGGCGGCAGCTTTCGAAGCTTTGATAGTTTTTGAGAGTTTCTTTGATAGTTTGATAGTTTTTGAGAATTTCGTCATTTAGGTCGTGTGGACGATATATACATCCGAGAAGCATTGAGTTGTTGCCAAGCTTAATAACGCGCCACATTTGTTCAATGGAGTCTGAGTTCAATTGTGCAAAATTGGTTTCTAATGTAGTTATCTCTTCTTGTATATAAATGGCCACGCCACCTCCTCTTCCGTCTCTATCTCTTCGATGAATTTGATAGCCTGGTATAACCGTGTCGCTTGTTCCGTTGTACCAAGTTTCGGTGAAGAAAAAAATGTGAGGAGTATTTTTAACTTCTAAGTTGTGTAAACGGGCTATGGCTTCGTTGCGTTTGTTTTTATTTAGCGAGCATGGATTGTTGGCCCAAAAGTGGAGATTTGCAGGAGATAGATTATTTTTATTTATTACAGGGATGCTGGTCGTTATTTTGGTGTGTTTTTTTTTAGGTGGACAAGTTTTCTTGAGCGGTGCTTGTTGTAGCTGCTGCATTACTTCTTCGATATTCGTTGAGAGCTGTAGTTGCTGAGGCGAACACATATTTTTTTTGCTCGTTTGACATTGTGACATCAATACAGCATATTTGACCGGTTCTTTTGTGGATGACATTCCGGTTGGTCGAGAATCCCAGCATCTTTCAGCTCTTCGTTTTTCTTTTTAAGTCTAGCTCGAGTTTCGTTGAACGCTTGTTGCTGAGCCGGAGTTCTGTCTTCTCGTGCGAAAACTCCGTTAAATTGTTGTAGTTGATGGCGATTGCAGAGATTTAAAACAGCGGTTTGTTCCATTTCGTTTGCAAGAGAGACTTGAATAATATTAGAGTTATGAACAGTTTGTTTTTTACTTGAGTTTAGGCGTCGAGCTTGTTTGATTGTAAAGTCATCAAGACCACAAGCCTTGATGAACTCCGTGACGCTTGTCTTGTCGTCTTTGTTCTCGGTTTTGGGTAGATCAACCACAATGACGTTCATGGAACGATCCTGCCTGTCTTTGTTTTCGGCAGCAACAATATTTATTATTTCGTTTCTGTGTTTGACTGTTTCAGGTGCGTTTCCTTTGAGTTTCGAGGCGTAGGTAATAGATTTCTAGTCTTCCAGTTTCTTGTTGAGATCGTAAATTTGGGCAGTTAGTTTAGCCTCGGTTTCTTTATTCAATTTAATTATCAGTGTGAGTGCAGAGATTAATGCCACCTTGAGCATTTCGGCGACGCGGTTTTTGTAGTTTTCGTTGAATGTTTTGTTTGTGAATGTTGTTGCCATGGTATCTCTTATCGCTGCGTCGACTATTGATACGCAAGTTGTGTCGAGAGCTGCCGCAGCAGCCACTATTGATGTCATTTGATAATTGTCAATTTTAATAATTTACAATTATTAAAATAATAATAATAAAAATTTTAATAATAATGATAATAATAATAAAGATATTAAAATAATATATTTCAAGTTTTAGCAAACATTAAAACAAACTTAATTGCTGATTAGAACAGAACTAAGTGTTTATAGCACAATCAATTTATATTACGTCGTTTAGCAAATAATGTAATTTAAATGGCCTATACAAAATTATACAAAAGGAATTACGTCAATTAGCAAGCTAGAAAAATTAATATACTAAGAAATGTATTGTAGTTTAGAACAAAATTAACAATTAATAAAATAAAATACAAAAATAAGGAAGATGTTTAACAAATCACAATATAGTAGATAAACAAAATAAAACCAAAAATATTCAAATATATTATAGCAGTCAAATATAATATAGCAGTCAAAAATATGTACATTTCCGAATAATTATAAACAAGGAAAAAGGACGATCTTCGAAAAATATATATATGTGCAAAAAACTTTATAAATAAATTATTGTATAATTATTTCAAAATAAGACCTTAACAAAATAAAACCTTAATTAACTAGGAACTATATAAACTATAGAAACTATATAAAATTTCGGACAATTTTTTATATAAACTTTCTTAATAGACTCAAATCGACTGCAATAGTTTTTATATTTTCCAAATTTGAAAATCATCTTAAATAAATACAAATATTTTATTTATAGGACATTTGAAACTGAAATATCTTTTGAAGAGTACAAAAATGCGTATGAATCAAAGCTTTGAAACTTTTGCAGATTCAAAAATTCGTAATGAAAACAATCCTAATAACGGGTGGTTACTAAAAATTCGGACAAAATTTTATGGGCAACTACTCCCATAGTTTTTATGGTAGAGATTAATCATATCATTAAAAAGAGTTTTTAGTTATTTATTTATTTTAATTAAGTTTGTCTGTTTTTTCGGATCGGCCAACTCTAACACGAGTTGACCCAAAAAATGAAAATACAAGGTTAAGGTCAATTTTTTTCAGGCAAAGCTTTATTCTGGTTTGTAGTTGCTTCACGTCTTTTGCTTGCCAGTTACTCTCATACACTTTGCCTTTCAAAATAGCCCAAAAGTCTTCTATTGGATGACACTCCGGTACGGCTGGCGGATTGTCAACTTTTTTGATAAAATTGATGTTACGAGTCTCATAGCAGTTGGTCACGGTTTTGGCATAATGCGATGACGCCAGGTTCGGCCAAAATATATAATTACCATCGGCATGATGAGCGTTGATAAAAGGCACTAATCTTCTCTTTACACAATTAATTTCATAGATGGCTTTATTGACTACAAGGCCGCTGGGAACAAAAAATGGCTTTGAAATACTTTTGTCAGAAGCGGCCAGCGAGATAAGCACCTTGGGTTCGAACTTGTACTTTTTGCGATATTTAACACTTGGTGGAGTCTTGTCTCTGTTGCTAGAGTAGCAGGTGCTGTTTTCATTAATTGTTGAGTGTGACAGCGTAAAGTAAGACTCGTCGTCAAGGATGACCGATTTTCCTTTTAAATCACGATAAAGACGATCAATGCCGGTTTTGATTCGCTCATTCTGGTTCTCTTGTCAATGAGGTATACCCTGTTTTGTATAACTTTTGATGTCGGTGTACTTGGCAAGAGTTTTAATGATATGTGAATGACTGCATCCATATTTTCGACCAGCTTGCCTCATCGAAACTCGGTCACTGTGATCAAAGATGGTTTTCAGGGCGCTTGATAGCCCTTAGGAGTCATGATTTTTTCCTTGCACGCTTTTGTGCCCAGAATAATTCTCAACACGTTTGATTATATTATAGATAGGGCTTCTTGGAATTTTTTCAGCATTGAAGTGAGCTACTGTAAACTTTTTACCTTGCAATTTATTATTCAAATAGAACTCGTAAATCCGTTTTCTTACCTCTTCTTGCTTGACCATCATTATTTTCTTAATTATTATTAATTATCTAAAAACAAGTAAATTAACTTAAAGAGAATTAAATAAGCTTTAAAATGGAAATAAGCATGAAAAAAAAAGATTTAGCTTTTGGCATTTAAAATTCAGTTAAAGTTAGTCCAGATTTTTAGTAACCACCCGTTAAAGTAAAAAATCACACTGGAAACTACACAAGTAAATGGAATGAAAATGATTGTTGGATGGAAGTAGTTTCTTATGCGTCAGGTACAAAAATCAACTTTACTGAACTAGCACGAAAATGCAACGTTATTAGCAGTAAAGGTGAGTAATGGCTAAAAATAGGGGTGATATTGTAAAACAGTTTCTGTTAAGTAAAGGAACTGACTTAAGTTGTTTTCAATATAAAGGTCAAGGAAATAAAAAAATAAGACGATGCAAAAAGAAAATTTATGCAACAGATATTTTTACGTCAATAACAAATGTGCTACACTTCATACCTTGAATCAGGTAACTTAATTCAAAAACCATCAAGATCTGACACAAAATAATTACGAAATAAATATGCAATGTTATTTAAATGCAGTGTTGAAAAATGCTTATTATTAGTATATCTGCTGAACCAACAATGAAAAAAATAAAGATGAATATAATAGAGTGTCTAAAGGAGAATACACGATTGGTGAATTAATTATAACACAAAAGTTTAAAATCCTTACAATAACTGATGATAAATCTTTTAAAACTACTGAGGTTGAGGTAGCAGGTAGAAAAAATATCCCTCTTAATCATATTAGAAAAACACTTGCTGAAAATTGCAAATGTTTTTTGCGATTACATTCAGAATCTGAAATAAATTCAATGGGTGATAACAAAATTAAGGAAGTTCTACACTTCAGGATTTGCGGAATAAACTATTATATCTTAACAGAAAAAGAAACATTCAAACTTGGCATGATATATCTACTATAAACAACCATTTTCATTTACTGTTTATGGTGAACTGTGTCTGTGCAATAAAGCAATATATTACACTGAAAAGGAATATTTTGAAATTCATGGTTTTAAAATAAATGTTCAAGCTTAGATTGATAAACAACTAATGTAAACAAGTACCAGAAATGAAGATAACAGATGTTTAGGTGAGTCTATTAATGTAAATGGTAAAAAAATGAATGATATAATGCGATTTTTTCATGGTGATGCATCTGCCTGTCACTTTGAGATTGGACAGCAAAAAAAAGCTGATTATCCTTGTTGTGCATGTCCAATTAACATACATCTCTCTAATACAGCTCATTCATTTTATTAACCTCTATTGAGCATAGAAAATAGAGTAAAGAAGCTCACCCTTACTCAAATAAGTAGAAAACAAATTGATAAACAGCAAACTAAACTATACAAAAACTTACCAAAACATGAAATTGTTGATGAACTTAATGAAAGAGGAATATATTTTCAATATAAATCACATAAATTACATAATATAAATCACATAAATTCTACAACAAAAGCTTGATTGTGAAATGCATGGCATGCAGCGATTACCAGCTTTGCTGTTTAATGAGGATTTCAATGACTTAGAAAAGCTATATTTGGGTAACTATGTAATCTTGCCATGTGAACCATTTCATGATGTGAAAGTTTACACATCTAATCTTGATGAAGAAAATGGTGATGATGATGAAAATTCTCATTTGAATGTTATTGAAAGAAAACTGTTTAAGGAAATGGTAAATTTATCATTTGACAACAAAGGTTTCAAACGTGGCATTGACTATCGCAAAAGTTTAAGTAAATTAGTTTTGACATTGAAGGGTAAAATTGATTCAAAAGCTTACAATGTCTTATTAACAATGTTTAGCATTCATGGCATACTGTATGGTAATGAACTCAGTCGAACAACTGAAAATATTTTGTTTCTCTACAATCAAACTTTTTTACATTCAATTTATTTAAAAGAACTTATAACGGACAAACCAAAAAACCTGTTTCACAAAGAAAAATGTATGGCAAATACCAAGATAACCATACTACATACCCCACACAAAGATACTACATACCCCACACATGTTGAGAATAGTTTTTGGAATATCAGCATACTCTGAAGAAGAGGAAAGAACTTTTAATGCAATATAAACAGTTCAACTACAAACCACGATAGTGAGCATGTAATATTAAACACCTTGCTTCGACTACAATGTCATAAAAACTTAAACGAGGGCTACAAAGCTCAAAACTATCAGCATGCAATAAGAAAGATAGTAAATGAACATGAACGAACAGAAACAGAAATTACATTTTGGATGATTGAAATGTATCCATGGATATGGCAAGGACATTTAGAGCGGATATCAGACTACTTGTCAGAAGGTAAAAATATTTGGTGGTTTGAATCAAAAAATGGAATAATATTCAAAGATAAGATTGATAATATTTCCACATTAACGTCTGAATATATCAATTTCAAGAATATCTGGAATAAATATTTATTGGACAAAACTGAAATTCCTGCACAAAAGATCAAGATTGAGTACAGCGCGGGTACTCAAATTTTAAATTGTAATACTTTAAAAAAATATATAGTTTTAGAAAATAAAATTCAAACCAGTACTAACGATTCTTTTATTAATTTTGCACTAATAACAGAAGAACTAGAAAAAGAAAATTTAATTCAGATTCAAAAAATAATCAGGTTAAAAAACCTAAGTATGGACCAAACAACCAGTACTCTCTATTTATCTGATGCTTCAATAAAGCCTTCTGTTCAACCTAATAAGGAAATTACTTCACCAATAAAGACAGTTTTTAAAAGATATCAACCGGTAACCACTTCTTTCAGTGATCTACTTTTATCAAATGACACCAATACTTTTAATACTAGAGATAAGGAGATATCAGCAATAAAATAGTTAATTGTAAAACCTAATACTAATGTCCGTTATTTGTTTAAAACACATACAGCAGCACTCCTATTTAAGATTTTGCCAGAAAAGTATGATTTTTGCAAATCTTTTGAAAAAGCAAAAGTTGATTTAAAGCAGAATAAATTAGACAAAGATCTTATAACAAAGTATAAATATAAAGTTGCAGAAATAGAAGTAAAAATACTCTTAGCGTATGATAGCATTAAAGATTAATTAAAATCAATAGAAAAAATAGAATGGGAAAGTAGTGTCAGTTTAAAACTAATTCCAAAAAAGAGAGAAAAAAGAATTCGTTATAGCGAGCTAATAAACGAAGGAAAACAAATAAATATATTTAAAGATATATTTTTAAAAATGTTATTCGTTTGTAATAAAAATAAATACTTTTTGTAATGTTACTGAGAAACATTTTGTTAAAATTTTTTTAAGAGTTTTTAGCATTTTTTCACATAATTTTTATGTCAATAAATTTTAACCCCTTTCTGCATACTGTATCATATATGATACAGTTTATAAATTGTATATCTCTGGTTGAACGCTCAGCGATTTTAAATGGGAATTAAGTTTATTTAAAGCATACAATATTTAAGTGAGTGTGGCCACCGTACTTGAAATGTTTTTGGGAATTTTACTTTCAATTTTATTTCTCATATTATCAAAATGGCAACCGGTAGCAAATCAACTAATTATTGTAAGTACATATTTTTGTTGGGAAAGATTCCTTTCAATCATAAACCCATAAAAATTCCCAAAGTTTCTTATACATATTAGTAGTCCTCTTGTGTATTTATTTACCTATTTTCTTAAACTTTCATTCCTCAACAACTCTTTTTGTAAGTGTATCATAAATGATACATCATGCATCTAAAGAAAAAAATTTTAATTTTATAATTTTGATTTATTGTTATGTCTTTTGTTATAAAACGTTTTTATTATTTCTTCTAATCTTTAGCAATCAAACCAACTTCTTTCTATGACAGAAAGCCTTCTGGTATCCACAGGATACAGGCACCTGTCTTGATCAAGTTTGTTGATGACGACACAGATCTCTGCTCCTCAAGCGGAGATTCCAGCGATGAAGAAGATATAACCAATCACGAATTATTTTTGCCACTATCTTCTTCGTCCAGTGAGGAAGTTAATAGCAGTGATGAGAATGCTGACAGCAATGACAACCAGTCACTTTCAATATTAGGAAGAGCAAAAAAACACTAGGCCGCAGTGGTGCAAGCTACCAACAAACCAAATGCAAATGGCAAAAAGCCTGCAAAAAATCTCAGCTATTGTGGAAAGTTAAAAATCTTCCCAATAAACAAAAAGACCGCAAATTTAAAGGTAACCTACAAAAAATGGACGAGTTATTGGATTGTCTTGGTTCAGAACTGTCGTACTTTTATCAGATTTTTCCAAAAGAGCTTTTTCAAGAAATTGCCTATCAGACAACATTGTACTCCATGCAAACCAATCCTGAAACCCCATTTGCTGTAAAAGAGGAAGATATAGTTAGTTTTGTTGCATGTGTTTTGTATATGTCCATTTTCAAACTCCCAAGCACAAGAGATTGTTTGTCGTCTTCCATTGGAATTGCTTATGTAGCTAATATTATGCCCGTCAACCGCTTTGAAAAATTAAAAAGCATTATTCATTTTGATGACAACAACTCTGCTGACAAAGACGATAAGCTTTTCAAGATACGCCCTCTCATAAACAAAATAAATGAACAGCTGAACAATATTCCGTTTGAAGAAAATTTGGCGGTTGATGAGCAGATTATTCCGTTCAAAGGGAGACATTTAATCAAACAATACATCCCTAAAAAACCGCACAAATGGGGGTTTAAAGTTTTTGTTCTGAGTGGTGTCTCTGGCTTCAGCTATAATTTTGAAGTTTACTGTGGAGGAAGTGACAACATTTGCCTTGAAAGTGAACCAGACCTTGGGGCAAGTAGTAACGTTGTCATGCGTCTAGCCTGAATCCTGCCCGATGACGTTAATCATAAATTGTATGTTGACAATTGGTTCAATAGCATTGGTTTAAATGTTTATATGTTCAAGAGGGGAATTAAAATGGTTGGAACTGCACGTAGAAACCGAGTTGGAAATTTCCCAGTCTTGTCAGATAAGGAAATGAAGCAAAGGTGTTGCGGAGCATTTACCGAACATGTTGCCTAGGTTGACGGAGTTGATGTATCGGTAGTTTCCTGGTTTGACAGCAAAGTTGTAACTTTGCTGTCCAACTTTATTGGAAGTGAACCTTCAATTGAGATTAGAAGATTTTCAAGAAAAGATACGTGCCATATCAACATTTCCTCTCCAAGAGTAGTCACTATCTACAACAAGCACACGGGGGGAGTCGACTTGCTTGATTCTCTGCTTAGCTATTACAGAAACAAGATTCGGTCAAAAAAGTGGTATCACCGGATCTTTTTCCACTTGATTGATATGTCCATAATCATATCTAATTACCAGGTGTCGCGTAAACGAAAAACAGGTCGCCAATCTCTTGCTGACATCAATAGATTTTTTATTTATCATGATATCTTTATTGAGTGTAACTCTCTGAATAGCAACAAACATTAGTTTATAATTTTTTCATAAAGTTCCACTACTGCATGATGTATCATATATGATACAATTAATTGTTTTGCAATTAATTGACCTAAACATTTTTTTTTTCTTTTTTGGATGTTAGGTCATTAGGTCATAGAATGCTTCTAGAATCATTAGTTTAGTTCGATAAAAAAAAGTTATGCAAAAAAAGGGTTAAGGAAAAATATTTATGTTTTCTAAAATCTCTATGAAAATACGCTCCTTTTGAGACTCTGGTTGACTTTTGAATAATATTTTTTCAGACAATATAAGGGACTTTACCTCAAATACTTAAGATTTGAACCTAAATATCTTTACAGCTTGACGTGATGATGAAAAATGAGTTGAATATTTGAAATCAAAATGAGAAATGCTATACAAAAAATAAATTGTTTGCTCGGTACCAGAAAAAAAAAACTTTTTTTGTTGACCTGTGTTATTAATATAATGCTATCAGTAAATATAATTATATGTTGCCAGACTTCGTTTTTATTTTAAATTATAGAAAACTAACTAATAGGTAGCAGCTATGCCAAAGCTTATTAAAAATATTTCTTTAAGTGTTTTATAAGACCTTGGCATGCCAAGGCCTAATAAAAATGTTATCTGTGGTACCAATTAAGGTAATACATGGAAAATGAAAGCTTAGGTTTTTTATGTTAGTTTTTATTGAGTTTGGTGCATAACCTGATGGAAGAAATTGCAATATTATATAAATAAAATCATGTTTTTTTTTAAATTTTTTTATTTGATTTAGACAACAAGTACAGTACAAGGTCCATAGTTAACCCAAAAAAAATTAATTAACAAAAGTTCTGTTTAATCTATACATCGCTGCATTGTACAGGTAACTAACTGATTTATAAGACTAAGTCTGTAGTTAGGCAATAAAGTATCAAGATCCGGCAAGCTTAGTACCATAAACGTATTTGTAGCGCTTGAGTACTTGTCATATCCAAAAAACATAGTTGCACTTTTACCATAATTGAGCATTTCTTGAATCGTCTGATTAATATGTTTGTACGTGTATTATGTGACCCAGATACTTGAATTTGTCAATGAAAATTAATTCACATCCAGCTAAGGTAAAGAGTGGAAAATTATTTGATACAATCTTACATCTCTGTTTTGGGTTAAATACCATACACATCGTTTTTTTTTTGTATTAAATGACATGTTAATGGCAGTTGCTTCAACATTTAATGCAGTTAATAATTTTTGCAATACAAACAAAGATGGAGCAATTAGTAGAATATCGTCAATATTGTCAGCATATGCCAAAAGATTCAAAAAAGTTCCACCTATGTTACATCCAAGTTGGATATTCGTAATTTTGAAAATCAGTATTCTTATATAAAATTTTAACAAGAACGGTAAAAGAATACCACCTTGCCGTAAACCATTGCTTGTGTTCAAGCTATCAGAGTTTACTTTCTGCTATCTGACAAACATAGTTTGATTCTTGTACCAAGATGCAAGCAGACAGACAACATTCTTGGCAATACCCTGATCAATTAATTTAGAAAACAGTTTCCAATAATTAAGGCTATCAAAAGCTTTGCTGAAATCTATAAAGCATGTGAATACATGGCTTCCTCTAGAAATATAGTACTCGACTGTTTTTTTTAAATAACCTGTAAAAGACATTGCGGAATGACTTTTCTTGAAACCAAACTGAAAATCATCAGCATTCTCAAGAGATTCGATTCTTTCTAATAAAATATGTTCAAGTATTTAAGAGCAAGCTGGAGAGATTGCGATTGCTCTGTAATTATTTACATCTATTAAGTCTCGAATTTTAGATTTTACTAGAGGTTTTATTGTGCTTTCTAAAACCATTTCTGGAGAGGCAAAGTTTTCTATCTTAACTGCTATGTTTATGCTAACAAAAGTATGAAATTCCATTCCAGATCAAACCTTCATAAATTGCTTCAAAATATCAGAAATATCATTAGAAGCAGTGGAAAAGCATGTAAATGATGATAACGACCCTTTCTGTGGCTGAGATGTAGACGAGACTGTAATGGAAAACTTAAGAGATGATCTCGAATTATTAATAACAAAATTCAATGCAGATTTTAACCTTACGGCCGACGAGTTAGTTGACATAGATTTCGATGTTTGCATTGCTAACAAATCATCAGATGAGGACATCATTGCAGAAAATTTCTGAGCGTGATGCTATTGAAACTGAAGAGGAATCTGATGATGAGTGCGTTAATGTTTCTGACAATGCTACAAAACCAAGTCTGAACGAAGCGATGCATGCTGTCACTGTACTGGAGAATTTCAGTCTTTATTCTAACTTTAGAAATGATTTGACGAAGGCTCTTAAAGACATAAATCGTGTTATTAAAATGGATTTAAAAGCCTTAAAAAGACAATCAACAATTACTGACTTTTTTTTGAAAATGTAAAAGTTTAAATCACATAATATATATTGCATTTAGGCCTAAGAATCACTATTTGTTTGTTTGTTTCATTTCTATTCGTTACTTCGACCGGAATATTTGAAAAAAAGTCAACTTTCTATAATTCGAAAATCTCTCTAATTCGAACTTTTTTTTTCCCTGTTAAATTCGAATTAGAGAGATTGTACAGTAAATCGTTATTAGGTTCATAAATTATGTCAAATAAACACTTCGAGATATCTTTGTAATTATATTGATATATCTCCTGCAAAACTGTTATAACGAACGTTTTAGTAAAACGTCCGTTATAACAGTTTTGCAGTCAATATATTACAAAGATATCTCAAAGTGTTTGTTTGAGATAATTTATGAACCTAATAATGATTTAATACATTTGTGTTGATATATTTTAAAAAGTAGGCTACTTTTATAGCAGTTGGATTGAATTATGTAATATATGCTTCATTATGCGCTGTGCTAACAACAAATATTTTATATATAATTATAATTTTTAATATTTTATTATTAATATTAATTTTAAACAAATCCGTTTCTTTGTTAGTGGCAAACCAAAGAACTTTTTATTTATTGGTATTTAATTTATGCAAACCAAGAATTCGTAAATAATGGCAAAGTATTATAAACAAATAAAACTTTTAGTTTAAAGAATTTGTAATTATATTATATACATTACTATACTATAAACAACTGAAACTTAGTTAAATATAATATTTAACTAAGTTTCAGTTGTTTATAATATTTTGCTATTATTTACGACTTCTTGTTTGCATAAATTTAATATCAATAAATAAAAAGTTCTTCGGTTTGCCACTAACAACCAATCAGATTTGTTTAAAACTATCGGCTATTTTTTTAAACGAGTTTATTTGTTCTATGCCTTAGGGGTCATCCTTAAATGATGTCAGTGTTTATTCTCAATTTTTTGACTCCCCCTTCCCCCTTTGTCAAACTCTGTCAATTTTTGGACAACCCCCCGTTATATATGATGTCAGTTTTTGTGTACTCCCCCCCTAAAAACAATAAAATGCTTAAAAGCCATTGTTTTTTTTTCTGACTAAATTATACATTTATATAATAGTAGATCTCATCAAATTATATTATGTAATAGTCGATATCTCATTAAATAATCAACTAAGCAAATAATATTATATATCTTTAATATAATCTTCCCATACGTTGTTGAAGTGATCATCGATTAAAACAATAGGTAGTGAATGCTCTCCGCGCTCTAAAAGGACATCGTATTCTTGAGGTACAATCAAATTCGTTGCGTCAACTTCATTTTCATCTAACCATTCAGCAGTTTCCGAACTCTTCTGCAAGGTGATGACTACCAAAAATTCGGTCTGACACTTGACAGCGATACGAACAGGTTGGACCCTTTTGATTAGAGAGAGTGTTATAGCAGAAGAATGGATAGAAGCGTGCTTTTTCAACATAGCTTGAGAGGCAAAGTAGATATTGTACTTTTTACAGATTCTATCAGCTAGGCTAGACTGAATTGATGGACAAAACGCATCATACGGCAAAATTGGAAATCCTTTGGCAGTACGAGGAAGAATACCTTCAATGTTTGATGCGATAAGCATAAAGGCGGATGATGAAAACAATTCTTTTGCTCATTCTGAGACATCTACTGCTTTGAGCCCGTCTCTCGTTTGGTTGACAGGGACAGGTGGCGGAAGAAATCTTGCTCTACAATTTGAGTAAAATATTGACTTGTTTAAAGATGATCGGCAATCCAACGTTGATCTTGTAATAAAAAGCTCCTTGATTCTAGCTCTGATTTGTCTGGATCAATATACTCTGCAATGGTTGGATAACCGTCAATTTGTAAATCAGACCAAATATCAGCCAAAGCCTGTCCAGCAGAACCAAAGTTCTGTTTTTCTAAATTTTCATCTATTGTCCTGCCTGATTTAAAAAGATATGTTGGTTATTATAGGTTAAAAATTATATTAATATTTTTACAAATTAACTTTTGTCAATGTAATTACGTTGAGAATCACCCCAGATAATTCTTTACTTAGAGGTGCCATTCGTCGCTCAGCTCTGTTGAATACACTGCGGCCTGGAGCGTTCGTCATGATGAAAAGAGCGTCAAGGTTATTCTTCAAGAAATGGTGAATCCCGATTTCAATTACTTTTGACGCTAAACACAACAATAGGCTTAACCATATTAGTTTGAGGATCTCTGGTAATAGAGTCGAATTCTTTGATATCCAAGAGCCGCTGAAAGTCTAATCCATCTGCGAAGGCGGTCGAGGATGCGTGTTTTCCTGATCGAACAGCAATGTAGGTAGGTCCAGCATCTGTTTTTCCAAGTAACAGCATCTGTTTTTCCAAGACCATTTTTTTTGATCGTAATTTGAGCGTATACAGATGGTATAAGCTTGTGTTTAGCAGCCACGACCCAGTCGTGGTCCGGGAGAGTTACCCGGTACTCCAAATGCATCAACAACGGCGCCTGTTTTTTGGCTGCTGTGATTCCAATTGGCACTCTAGCCTTGTCGTCTTGGCTAATGAAACACACTTCATCTGGCCCTAAAATAGAACAAACTTCTTTCACATATTTTATAGTTGAACTGCAAAAGAGTCCGTCAACATGTTTTAAATGAGATTCATTCTAAGGACTGATCAATCTAACAGGGACTGTTTTGACGTGCCTTTTGCCTTCTAATGTTCCGTAACTTCTCGGAAGTAGACGAGTATAGAGGGCGCTCTTGCTGATTGCAAATCCAATTTTGTTTATCTCGGATGTCGATTCGTCGAGAGTTTTAATGCTCTAAATAATAAAGAAATATATTTGGATATAATTAACTTTTTTACAGAAAACGGGATTTACTTCGTAAATTATATTCAAATCAAATCTTGAAATTAGTTGTTAACAGTTCAAGGTATTTAAAATAGTGCAAGTACTAATTAAGAGTAAACTTCTAACAAATACAACATTAAAAAACATAGTTAAGCTATCATTACCCGAAGAATCTCTGACCGACGTCTTTCATCAGCGGACGAACCATGGAGAGCAATATCCATAATTGCCTTCAAAAGAAGAGGTTGATCTACTTCTAATGACGGTCAACCAGGTTTCTTTCTGATTTTTAGTTTTTCTTTGACTTCTGGATGCTCCAAGCTGATTTCCTCCATTCTATCTTTTTTCAGTTCTCTAGTTTTCTTCTGTTGAGCTTGATCATACTTTTTTTGGCCAGTTCTTTACATAGATGAGCTAGTTTCTTCTTTTTCTTTTTCAAATCATCCTCTTCAGCTTACCAGAAAAGCATACCAACCGGAATAAATATACTATAACTATGGATATACTCGTTTTTCCAAAGTACTTTGGCTTTTTTACTTTCATTCAGTCAGTTCTGTTTTGTTTCTCCGTCCTTGTTGGCGCAGAAGGAAATTGCTTGCTACATCAAAACTCATCAGTAATTATGACTGGGAGAAAGTTTGAATCTGGTCATAATAAGAGAAAAAGAAAACTCGAGGAAGAAAAATACTTCGCCACTCAGAAGAATTCAATTTTGCGTCACCTTTAGCCACTGAGTGATGCAAATACTCAAGAGATCGCTATTCTAAAGTTGCACATCGTCCTCATCCTGATAATACCCTTCATCTTGAAGATCCACAACCTCAAGATGATCTTGACAATCTTCCTGCGCTTGAAGATGATCCAGATACCCTACCTCATCATCATGGAAAAGATGATCCAGGTCCAATACAGCTTGAAGAAGATGATAATGGGATTTATGGCCCTCAACCCGAAGATGATCAACAGCCCCTCTATGTTCCAGAAAAAAATCTAGTTGAAGAAAATATTACATTTCCATCAACATCACAGTAAGTAGGAAATTATTTTTGTATGAAAACAGTACAGTCCCTGTTATCCGTCACTCGGTTATCAAAAATTTCTTTTTTCCTTTTTTTATTTGGTAATTTACCTTTCTTTTTTATTGTTTCTATTGCCTTGTTTTGCGTTATTTAAATAATATAAATACGCACAATCACATTAAGAACTGTAACCTACTAATGCATATAATTTTTTTTTTTTTCATTCTCCATATCCTTGTTATCCGACAATTTTTTTTCTTATCCGACACCCCTTGGTCCCATATTAGTCGGATAATCGAGACTCTACTGTATAAATCTTTCTTCTCTTATGAAAGATCCAATTCTAATTTCCTTAATTGTTGCATTTCAGAATTAAGGATCCTGCTCTTTGGCCCAAAATCTTAATGAATTCATTTAGAGAAACTCTGGTTCAACAAGGTCCTATAAAACTGAAGGAGGAAGGTTTTCAAAAAGATGAACATGGACGAAATTTCTCTGTGATGTATTATAAAGGGCATTTTGCAAATGAGGAAACCTATGCAAGAAAATGGTTAGTTTACTTCAAGCATTCAAACAGCATATTTTGTTTTCCTTGCAAAATACTTTCTATCGGAAAAAAGAACATAAAATTAACTGAAAATGAATATTCTGATTAGAAACATATAATATCAGATCTCAAGGACCATGAGAAGTCCGTAAACTACAAGGAATGCTTTATAAAGTGGATGGATTTGGCTGCAAGAATCAAGAAAAATGAGACTGTCAATGAATGCAACTTAAAAAAAATCAAATTAGAAGTGGAGTATTGGCAAAACATTTTGAAGAGAATAATTTCAGTTATAAAATTTCTTGCCTCTCACAATTTAGCATTCCAAGGAGATACTGATAAATTATTTTCTAAAGGTAATGGAAATTTTTTGGGCTTAATTGAAATGATTTCAGAATTTGATCTAATACTTTAAGAGCATCTAAGAAAAAATAAATCACACGAAGTAAGTGATCACTATCTTGGCAAAAACATTCAAAACCAAATTATTCAACTTTTGGGTTCAGAGATAAAGAAATCTATAATTTCAAATCGTCAGAATGCAAAATATTATTCAATAATTATGGATTGCACTACAGACGTAATTCACCAAGAACAATTAACCCTAGTTCTTAGATTTTACAACTGCAAGTTATTTGCAGTTGCAGAGCATTTTATTGGATTTGTTGATGTAAATAGGACAACCGGTGAAGTTTTAGCAGAAACTTTCCTGAAATATTTGACAGAAGCAGGTCCAGATATAATAAATTGTCGAGGTCAATCATATGATAATGAAGCAAACATGAAAGGGATTCATTCTGAAGTGCAAAAAAGAATAAGAGACATTAACCCTAGAGCGGTTTTTGTGCCATGTAGTTTCCACAGTTTGGATTTAATGGTATGTGATGCTGCAAAATCTTCTTCAAAAGCAGTGTCATTTTTTGGTTTGGTACAAGAAGTTTATAACTTTTTCTCAGGTTCTAATATCAGATGGACCATTTTAATGAAATCAGTGCAAACTTTGACTTTGAAGCCACTGTCTAATACTCGATGGGAGTCTCGAGTGGAAAGCTTAAAGACATTGAAATATGAATATTCTAAAGTTTATGATGATTAAAATATGAATATTCCAAAGTTTATGAACAGTTCAAAGTATGATACATTTACCAAATTTCAGGCAAATAATCTTGACAAGCAAATGTCCAAACTTACATTCATGGTAAGCTTGAGTGTATGGTATGACATATTATTTCAAGTAAATTTGGTCAGCAAAAAAATGCAGTCTCCAGACTATGATCTATCAACAGCACAAACCGAAATTGACCAACTTCTCAAGTATTTAATGACTTTCGTGATAAAAGAATTAAGGATGCCAAACTTTTTGGAAATTGCAGAAGAATTAGAAGTAATTCCTCAGTTTGAAGTTGAAAACACAGTTTGTCCCCGAAAGAAAAAAACTCTTTTTTCCTATGAATCTGCAGATGAACCAATTTTAAATCCAGAAACACAGTATGTGGTGGAAGTTTTCAATGTACTGGTAGATCAAGTGCTATCATCTTTAGCAAGTCGATTTAATCAACTGAAAGAACTTTCTGAGCTTTTTAGATTCTTATATAAAATTCCAGAAGTCACCCAAAATACTGAAGCACTTAAGAAACATAGCAAGGATTTAGAGGTTGCCTTAACTGAAAATGGACATTCGGCAAATAATTGATTTCAAATCAATTATTTGATGAAATCAAAGCAATATCCAGTATGGTTCCAGGAAAATTGCTCCCTAAGGCACTGATCAAATTTATTTTAGAAAATCACTACGAACAATCTTTTCCAAATTTAGTTATAGCATTGCGAATTTTATTGACATTGTCACTCACTGTTGCTTCCGCAGAAAGAAGTTTCTCAAAACTTAAATTAATTAAAACCTACTTAAAGTCAAACATTGTCAAAGTGCAAATTTACAGGCTTAGCTGAGATATCAATTGAAATTGACGAGTTAAAGAACATAGATATTAGTGCATTAGTCGAAACATTTGCTAATATTAAAGCTCGTAAAGTCAAGTTTCAATGAAGTCATGACTATAGTAATAATTTAATAAAAATAATTACAAAAATTTTTCTTTAATTTCAGGGAGGCCTCACATTTTGATCTTGCCCAGGGCCTCCAAAGTTCAAAGACAGCCTCTGATCAACTAGAGAGCAATTAGAGTTTCGTATTTGAAATAACGACAATTTAATTTCAAAAAATGACAAATTTATGAGTTTACTTTGAACCACACTTTATAATCTGCTAGCGAGCGAATAACGATTGTGAATTTTATATTCAAAGAGTTAACATTTCTAACATAATTTGATTCGTAGTCAAATGGTAATATATTACTAAAACGATGGTAATTTTTATTTTACGTTAGTAGTTGTTATTTATTTAATGTCTCTGGGAAACTTATTATATTAATTTATAATATTATATTATAAATAATTTAATAAAATATAATATCAAATTACCTTTAATATTAATTTCCCCACAAACAAAACATCATTTCTATACCATTTAGTAGATTTAAATACCGTTAAAATCTGCTCATTGAAACTTAAAAAATGATTTAAATTGACATCATTTTGGCCTCAACACCCCCTCCCCATTGTCAATTAGTGTCAAACATTCCAGCACTTCCCCCCCCCCCTTCCTATGTTTACTGACATCATTTATGGATGACCCCTTAGTTGCATTGAGTGGTCGTAAAGGTTTACTTGTGCGGCTGACTTGTCTTAAAGGATCAAATTTGCTGACTAACTTTACAAAAATTCATTAATGGAAAAAAGTCTTAAAAATTTTTTTAAAGTTTTGCCAAAATATTTATAATCTAATAGAATATATAGAATTATAATATTTATTATAGTTTTCATTTTTTATTGTGCGTTTAACAACATCAATCATATAATATTCTTATTAACTTATTATTAAATACTTAACATAATATTATTATTTTTAAAAGTTTTAATAAAGATTTGCTTTTTTTTTGTATTTGTAATTGTAATTGTAAATCCTAAAGGAAAAAACTACAGAAAATTGTAGTTGTATTTACAATTACAATTTTCTGTAGTTTTTTCATTTAGGATTTCTTTTTTGCTTAACAAAGCATTATTGTGATCTTTTATAATTCTTTCCATATTTTTTATGCAACTGTGGCGAACTTTAATTGTATTTCGATTAAAAATTTTATGTAATTTATTACCCAGCCAGCATGTCCAATTAGGCCCCACATGGGGCCCAAGTGGGCAGCTCTATGGGGCCCATATGGGTTGCCCACATCCCGCCCAAGGAAAATTGTCGCTGGGCGTGAATTGGGGCCCAAGCTTGGGCCCCAATTCACGCCCAGCGACATAATTCTAGGTTTGTTTTTTAATTGTTTTAAAGCAGTGAAAAAAACAACAACTTAAGCAACACTTAAGTGTTAATTAAGTTTTAGATTATCTAAAATCGATTAAAATTAATCTATAATTTTACCAGGATTTATTTTTTGCAATGTGATTTAGATTAATTATGCAGGACGTATTCAAATTATATGAAAACTATTCAAAAACCAATTATAAAATTTCAACATTTTAAAGAACAGAAAAAACACGCTGCTACGCGTGAAACCTGTGTGTACCTGTGAAAATTGTAGCCTAATCTAGTATTAGATTAGGCTACAATTTTCACAGGTCGGATTACTTTTTAGGCGCCCGAAAAACATACTGCAACACCGAAACACAAAAATAAGTGATCAATTTTGCAGGTCGTATCTTTAACATATTTTAAAGAACCTTTACATTTTGCATAATTAAACTATACTGCCAATATAATTATTATGAACACTAAGTAAAATACAACATTATAAACACCTCGAACAAAATTAGAAAATGCATATTATACAAGTGAAGCAATAATCGTTCTAAAAATACATAAAATATTCGAGTTAAGTCAAACAAAAAATTGCAAAAATGTATATACCG
Source organism: Hydra vulgaris (assembly GCF_038396675.1). Lineage (NCBI taxonomy): Eukaryota > Metazoa > Cnidaria > Hydrozoa > Anthoathecata > Hydridae > Hydra > Hydra vulgaris. Next base: position 59,616,967 of record NC_088920.1, on the reverse strand, counting down.
TTGATCTAAATATCACAAAATGTTGCAGTATTACCAGGAATTTGTTTATAACAAAAACAAATTAAATTCAAGTATATAATGTAAATAGAAATGTTTTTAAACTTAACAAGAAACACCAGTTATAGAATTATTCAAAAAAAGAGATATGTACATGAAGTAATAAGATAGCAAAAAATTGTACATAGCAGGCAACAAATTTGGATTGATACATGAATTTATATTATGATCACTTCCTGCTTTCAGGTTGTCTCTCCCTCTTGACGTAGCCTCGTTTCATTTGTTCTTTTGGCTCTTTCCGCTCGTTTGCCACCCCGATCTCGCGCCCCAGTTAACCATTTGCCTATAGCTATCTCTATATCTTTCACAGTTGCACTTGAAGTTAGCACATTTTGCTGAACAGCACCTAAAAAAGGTTATAGTTACTAAAACACTTGCTATTTCCTTGATATAAAATTACAAAAGAGAAAAAATCTAGGTCATAGACTTATCACCTCATATTATAGTGATGCAATATTATTATTTATTATTAAATAAAAAAATTCAACACAACAACACAAAACACTTGAAATAGTATCATTAATTAAATGTAGACTAATCTTATAGTAGTCTACAGTACTACTATGATGCAAATATATTTGCATCTTTAATTTTCATAACTAAGAAATTATTTGGGCTCAAAACCTATTTGGGCTATAAAAAATATTGTTACAATAATAAACAACAACAAATACAAAATACAATTTCATACGTACTGCACAATATATTGAAAAATTCAGTTCCCTTTATTCCTTTTTTATTGTTGGTTCCACTATAATAAAATTGGAGAGCTATGTTATCTGGCATAACTGCTTTCATCATCCTTGCTACTGCTTCAAAAACTTTCCGCCCTCCAAGACTGCTCAAATGAGAAACCTATTTCAAAGTTACTATGCATTTTAACATTTACTAAAATTTATAAATAAAAATTTATTTCATACTAGGTCTTTCTAATTAATTAAACAAAATTGTTTGATTGCATTGTAGAGTTATATTTATTAAAAGCATTTAATTGTACAAATTGTTTAACTAGATCTACTTTGGTAATAAAGTTTACAATTATTTCAAAAACACACAAATAGCGCTTCTTTCATAAAAACTGCTTAAATTATATAATGTAATTTAAATATAAACTGTTCTCTAACCAGAGCTTTAGAAATGTTGTAGTCTGTTTTGAGCTTATCGTTTAATTGCTGGAAGTCGTGGAGTTCTTTTATAGGAATAATGCCACGGGGAAGTTGTGACGCTTGGCTTACCACATTTTTTTGTTGCACTAAAGCATTTAAAATATTTCCATGAATAATTTGGGTGACTTTTATTTCCTGTACAGTTTTTAAAATTGCTTCGAGATAAGGTCTCAAATTCGAGCCTATAAAACAGAATAACTGAGCATTTTAAAAAATTGATTACTGCTGTTAACGCTACACACTACTAATTCTGATATAATTAAAAATTGTATAAGCAAACACTAAGGTGTTATCGTCAACAAAAATTGTAAACAAAATCAGTGTCATATACATAACAATTATGCAGTTACTGCAGAAGGAACTATTTGCATTAAATCTTGCTTCCCTTTGACAAAATTGATGAAAGTTGTGTGTGCAAAAATTTGTATGATAACAATAATTTATTAAGTTTATTTTGGCATGAACGTAATCATATACTATAAATAATATAAAATACGCTAACCTCCTGAATGAAAATTCATTGCTGATAATGACGAAGAGCTCGGCACATCAGTAAGCAAGGTGCACAGATCAGCTGTTTTACATTTATTTAATTGAATACATTATAAAATATGCAGAAATAAAATTAATAGATAATTTAGTAGATAATAAGACTACAACCAAGAAACTTAATTAAATTAGGCTTTACAATACATCTAATGTTATACTAACCTTGGATATTTTGGCCAATATCAGGAGCAACTTCAGCTACAGAAACAAGAGTTGTGTCATTAGCAGTCAATGGTGTATGCTGACTGGTTGAGCTAGTAGTAGGCGTACTGCAGATGGCTGGTGAAACGTGTCCAACAGAAAAACCAACAGGAGAATTTGTTGTACAAGGCGGACAACAAGGAGTGATTTGTAATGATTGAACAGATGTAGAACTGGAAGGATTATATTGAACATTAGAATTTATTCTTGGAGGTGGACTGGGAGGTTGCAGCAAATTTGACTTTTTTCTAGGATGTTCTTCATTGTCAGTATCAGAATCTGAAGAAATTCTCTTTGAAGTAATGAAACGCCTGAAAGTGTAAAAATATTATATATAGTCGAGAAATAGGCCATCTGGCTGGTATTAGTATTTAATTTTCAAACTGGTATTAGTCATCAAACTGGTATTAGTATTTAATTTTGTTTTTTGTTTGGGTAAGTTTTATATCCATTTTTAAACACTTGTGCGGTTTGGATGGCTTTTCATAGTGACATATAAATGCCATTATAAAAGAGTAGAAGCAATGTTTTACAACAGGATGGCATTAACATAAAGCAGGTTGTACTGGATTACATGTTACTAATAGCAGGATAACCTTACTTTACGTAAGGATAACCTGACCTGACTATAACTGAATATTAATTTAATAAAATGATTGAAATATGAGTTACATATTTTATGTACAAATGAGTTACATATATATATATATATATATATATACATTACAAATGAGTTACATTGTTTGAAAATTATCTATTAAATCGAAATTTAATTACGGATTGTATGTAATAATAAGGAAACAACAAGGTTTTCTTACCCATGTTTACTCCTCTTTGAGGTTTGTTTGCGCACTGGAGCATCTTGGTCAGTTGTGCCAATGTCTGATTGACTCAAGGCTTTTGTCACCTTTTCTTCAGCCCTTTCATAAGTTGCTAAAATATACAGCCAAAAATTGATATTAATTCATGCTCAACATTTTTTTTAATTTCATTGCATCATTTGTATCAAAAAAATTGTGTGAATATAAATTATGCCTACAAAAACATTATATTGTACCTGCTCTTCCCAGAACTCTAACAAAAAACTTTGGCCAAGTTACCAATGACTCACATTGATCACTAACAAGCTTTTTAATTGTATTTCTGCTTACTTTAGAAGGAAAGAAGCACTCTTCTTCCTCTTCTGAAACAAACCATGATACAGGGATAGTGGCTACACTATGATTACTTATAAATTCGACAATAGCAAACTTAAATGACATGTTGCTGCAAATAGAAATTAGGAAGTGAGGAAATGATACTATATTTAAATAATTGTCATTTCCTATATTTGAAATATAGTAATACTTAATGGATATAAATATTAAATACTAGATTTATTATAATAAATATAAATATAATAAATAAATATTTAATTAAATATGTTATAATAATTTCCATGGTTTAAATCCTATATCTGATTCCACAGTTAGAAAAATTAATACTATATCAGCAATGATATTACATTAAAATACATGTTATTTTTTAACTAATTTATATAATTTATTTAGGATTATTATAAATTTTGAGGATTTATATAATATTACGCCACTTAATTGAATTAAGGACGTTCTAAAATGTAATAAATTTTACAAAGAACTTTGCAAGAATAAAAAAACAGTGCCAGATTTTTTATATGCATTCAGCTATGTTAAAGAGCCATTAAAAACAAATTTTTTGGTCTACAAGAATTATTTATCATAAGAATTATTAGTCATATTGACTTTTAGAATTATTAGTCATATTGACTAAATTTATTCTTGATGCAACAAAGGCATAAGAACAAAGTTATCACCAAAAGGCATAATAACAAACTTTTTTCCAATCTTCTCAGACAGTACAAACTTTAGATCTGTGGATAAATGAGCAGCTAAAAATATTTCTAAATGAGTAAAATCTAATGGATAAATAAAAAATGGTTCCAAATGAATGAATTCGTTGTAAATAATGAATGTATCATTTTTTGATGTTTGCAGTATATTTCTGACAATTGATAGCTTCCCTAGAATTTCAAAGCAATTGTTGCCAACTGTTGATGAAATAAAAATATGATCTGTTTTCAAATGTTTATATTGTTGAAAACTTTCTTGAGAGAAGTTTTGTGGTACAGGACCAGTATAATGTTCTTTTGAAGGCATATTTTGTTGAATAGTGCTAGTATTTTCTGCATCCAAGAAAATACAGTCTTTTTCATAATAACGTCTCATTATTTGGATTCTGAGGCCTTCTCACCATTTTTTTTATTTGACCCAAAAAATTTTCAAAAGGAAATGATGATATTCTATCTAGTGCTCCAAAGTTTCTACAATCTTGTGGCAAATGAATGACAGAGTGTACATTATATATGAGCTGGTTTGTACCATATATAATTTCAAAATCGTTAACAAACAGGAGCAACAATTTCTCTGCATAGTCACAGTACTGCAAACTGTTTGCATATTCAGGTCGCAGTAAACATATCATTGCAACAGAAAATGTTAGAACGTTACGGTACATATTAATGGGAATAGCATCACGAAGAACAACTGCTCCCAAATATAACATAAATTGACGCAGCTCAGTTGCTTTCCACTGTTTGTATTCCATAATTGATCGTGGTCGCCTGGCAAATTCACGAGGCATGTGGCTCCTCAACATAATTAAGTTTGCAGATATATTCTGTAGTATCCTTGATGGCAACCTATAATGCAAATCCCCTTTCGTCCAGAGGCTAATAATTCTCCTAACTATGCCTAAACAAGTAAGGTGCATATAGTCAAGTGGAAATTTAGAAACTAAACCAATATTAAGTTCTAGCAATGGTGACCGTACATCGGGTAAATGGTGGTCCTCATCTTTTTGCTTAACAAAGTCAATATCGGTTCTAAGAGAAGCATGCAAATTTGGATAGATCATTTTATGGTCCAAGTAAGTGCCTTCCTCTGCACAACGCTCACATGCATTATAACCTCCATGCCCCTTAATACACTTTAAATATGATCGTGCTGGTGCATCACAAATAATTGCATTTACCCCAAATAAGATACACTTGATCTAAATATCTCACACCATTTTGAAATAAATGTTTCATTTCAATGATAAAATCATTTAAAAATGTATTGATACATAAAGGCTTTGATGATCCAGCATATAAGCCAATGATAAAAACATCTGCTTTTGGTAATTCAACAATACTGCCTAATATTGGCCATAATTGCATACGTGAGCTGCGAAATAGCGGCAAACCATCAATATTTATATTAAGAGACAATTTCTTGATTTCAAAATGAGTGACATTGATTTTTTTTCTTAAAGATGTGACTACTCCATTTTCAATACCAAAATGGTAATAGTCTCCGCCAGGAATCTTCTTAATCTGTGTACTTTTAGGTGTTTTTAACAGAGTTCTGGAATCCTTTGGTACTGATAAACCGGCTTGCCACAAAATATGAAGTAGTGATGTTACAGCTGCATGAGAAATGTTGAATGAAGTAGCCCAGTCACGTAAGCTACTGTTAATGTCAAATTCACTATATTCATATAAATCATTTTCACTCTCACTTGCCTCACTATCTGAGTCAGAGCTTTCATTTAAGTCACTTTCGTAATCATGTGGAATGCAGCAGTCACCATTTATTTGTAAATCAGGTATAGTATCCATGTATATTTCTTGATCGAATTTCTCAATAATAGTATTTGCAATTTCAGGCAATTGCATTTCCATAGTAGGCAATGTTGCTTGTTCTTGAAAATTGGCTGAATCTTTACTATTAGTTGTGTCGTTGAGATTCAACATTACCGAATCAAACGCTCTTTTAGCTTTCCTTTGTATAGTTCGAATACTGAACGCCATTGTGATATCTTATAAAATAAAATATTAAAGTTTTTTAATTTTCCCAAATCAATAATTTTCCCAAAAAAAATACATAAAATGCTTAAATTTAATAAATTTTTTTGATGCAATTAGATAGAATTTTTTTATCTGCGGTCATTATGCAATTATCAACATTCTATATAAGATGATGCATATTACGAACGCAGTAAAACCACTGATTTAGGATTGAAAAGGAAATTAGAAAAGAAATCTATCAGACAAAAAAATATTTAAAATAAATTTTTCGGTTTAAAATATAAAATTAAATAATATTCCCTAATTTTTCCCTGATTTCAAAGTTTTTTTTAAAAATGTCCTGAATTTTAGGTATTTCCTCTATCTTCTAAATTTTAAAAAAGATTCCCCTGAGTGCCCTGTAATACAGGGCACTCAGGGGAATCATAGAGGCTGTATGCAGCAATTTGCAGAAAAATGCAGCAAAGACTATAGCAGGCTGGAACTAGTTATTTGCAATTAACTGTACACTAAATACTCATAGTGTGTGCACAAAAATACGACTCGTATATCCAATGTCATAACAATTTTTAAACCAAAAACAAAATAAGTTAAATATAATTTATATCTATCTTGTATATTTATACTTTTTTATTTTAATGAACTCAAATACAAGCAACTTTAAAGTGAAGTTTAAATTTTGATATAAACAGCAACTGTCTTAAGGCCTAAATCTTTTATATTGGTTATTTTACTTAACAAATCTAAAATATATAGTCCAACAAATTCACAAATTTCTGATCCGTCATAACTGCCCATTGTTACATCAAAGGTGTCATGTATGTTTTTCTTTTTCCAAGTTTCCTTATTAAAATAAAGTAAGGTTTTTCTACAATGTTTTATTATACAGATTGTGTCCTCAGGAATAACTGTGTGGCTTTTTGCAAATTCAATTGTCTTATCTAAAATATCTGCAGTTATTGAGGGGTAAAAATCATTAATGTCAAATTGAATAAATGTACAGTTATTTTTATTTTTGATTATGAAGAACCAATTTATAACATCAGTGGTATTTTTCCACTGTTGCAAATTTAATTTATTTCTAAGAATATTATTAATTTTGTCCAATTTAATTTTGCTTACATGTCCAATCCACTTTTTGAGGGAACCAATAACCTACAACGAAGTTTTTTTTGAAAATTTGGTTTATAGTTTTTTAGTGTTTGGCTTGGGCAGGTTTTTTCGATTTGTTATCAAGGTTTATTTTTTTTAGTAATACTTTGCGCTTCTAAATTAATTGCAGCCTCCAAATTCTTAGGGGCTTTCTCATAAGAACTAGTAATATTGTCGCGTAAAATTTTTTCATAGTTTTCTGTTGTGAGTTGGTAAATGTTATTTGTTTTATCAGCAAAAACTAAAACATTACGGTTTGATTTAATTTTTTTAACATCTAACTTTAATTCTGTTTGAAATTCGTTTTTTATAGGGAGAAACTTTATTGGTTTAATTTAATGCAATAGGTAATTTTCAAAATTTTTCAAATAAGGTATAAAAGGTTGGGTATTTTTAGTTTTAAATCCATAATTACCATTATTTTGGTTATTATTAAATACAACATATGTGTTTGTTTTTGGTTTTAAGAAAAAATGGGCTTTCCAACGAATTCTTTTAATAAAATGCTCAACTTTTTCAATTAAAGAAATAGTATAACTTTTTTGATCTAGTAAAGGTATACTTTTCAACGAAATTATAAGTTTCCATATTTACACGGAATGTTAAAATACAATTAAGAGTGCTAAACAAATGTTAATAAGGAGCCTAATATATATTTAAACAATTTTAAAATGTATTCTACAAAATAGAGTGCTCAATGTTCTTAAAAGAACAGAGTAATATAGCAAAAATGTTTCCACTAACATAGGAAAAGTGTTTTTAAATTTGGTCGATAAGCATTTCCCGCCCTCTAATATTTACATAAAATTTTTAACCGAAATACAATTAAAATTAGCTACAGTTGCACAAAAAATATAGAAAGAATTATGAAAGGTCACAATAATGCTTTGTTAAACAAGAAGAAATCCTAAATGAATAAACTACAGAAAATTGTAGTTGTAAACAAAAAAACAATTGTCCAATGAGATGAAGTTGTTTATCAAAAAATGTGGTATATGGTATATAAATATGTTATTTCCTCTAAGAATGTACCTGATAAACAATATATTGGCATAACAGAGGGTGAATGAAAAAAACGTTTTGCCAATCACAAGCAATCTTTTAAAAATAAAAAGTATTCAAGAGACTCCTTGTTGTTCAAATATATATGGGAATTAAAAAATATTAAAAAAAAAAGCATAAGTAATTATTTCTAATGAATTCTTTTTATATTAGTGTCAGCAAATTTGAAAAATGTGTGAAATTTGCGACTTAATATAGTTTTTGGTATAAATTAAAGTTTTATTAATTTGATCATTCATTTTTGATGAGCCTTTATTGATGAAACATAGAGTTAAATGAAAAAAATTTTGTTAAGTGATTTTCTACTAATTTATAAGTGCTCTTATAAATTAGTAGAAAATATATATATATATATATATATATATATATATATATATATATATATATATATATATATATATATTTATATATATATATATATATATATATATATATATATATATATATATATATATATATATATATATATATATATATATATATATATATATATATATATTAACAGTTTAAAGTTGATACAATGTTAATATATTATGTTCAATTTTCAAAATGTAAATTTAAACCAATATAATAATTTATTAAATATAATTAGGAATAACAATTGAAAAAACAATATATTTTTATTAAGGCATAATAGATATCCTATATTACAACTATATAACTAACCCTTTGGTCAATATTTGCATTGAAGATTAATGCAGATGGCTTTTTTAGTATGTCATCAATGACTTTTTATACAAAGTTTTTGTATTTTATAAATGTTAACGCCCATGTTTCCACACTTGTATGATTTGAATAAGTTTCCGTGATGCTATTTTCTAATTTTATGAAACATTAAGAAAAAGTTGAAAGCAATTTTTTACAACCGGATGTTGTAAAAAATATCTTCAACATAAGGATTGGGCAATTTTATTGTGATGATACCATTATCATTTTTAAACCTGAACTTATTTATGTAAAATAGTGGAAAAAACCTACAGAATTTTGGGCTGAAAAATACTGTGCTTCAAAAAATTTAGTCTACTGTAACTTTTTCTCAATGCAACCTATGAGTACTCTAACATTATGAGATCTCTTGGACACAAGTGACCAGGAACAAGTAGTGATTCAAAACCGGAGTCCAAATCTCTGGTAACAGTTAATTATTGTCCCTGTTGTATGATTGTATTAAGGTTATAAAAGATTATATTTTAAGTGCAATTATTTTTTTTTAATTTTTCATAGATTTTAAAGGATGAAAGTATGGCCACAAAAGATGGATCAAATGAAAAAAACCTAGTTTGGGCAAAAAAATAAACTGAGCTGTTTAAATAATGACATTAATAATAATAACAATAATAATTATCATGATGATGATATTTTATGACTGCTATGAATATTTTTTAAAGAACAACTGCTTCTGTGTAATATCGCTAGAAAACTTATATTAGTCTAGACATCCCTTAAATTGATCAATTAAAAGATTGTCTAAGTATTCTGTGTAAAACATTTGCTTTTATTTAAAAAAATTTCGTTACACTAAATAGACAATCTTTTTTAGAATTTATATTATTTTTATGTACATTTCAAAGGCATTTATAAATTTAAAAAAATAATTAATTTAATTTTTTATTCTTTTTAATAATGCTAACTGCTAAGAGAGAATTTGTCTTTGATAATATATAAGTGGTATAAGTAATTTTGCAGCAAGTGGCTTTCAATTTAGTGGTATAAGTATCATAGTCACACATGGCCAACATATACGCTATACCATAAAACAAATGGCAATTACTTAGTGACACATGCGGCCCACACAAAATTTTTATTACTTTTATTATTGTTATTTTTTATAGTTCATTTATTTTGTATATCATAAGATTATAATAAAGACTTATATAACATTATATTTTAATAAAAACCACGTATTATTAAAATCCATATTTGTATTATCTTTTAAATCCTTACGAGCTGAAAATCTAACACATATATCACAGAAAGAATCGTTTACTTGGTTCCACATCAGAGTTCGATATCGCAATTTCAAATTCTCACTAAGCAGTTAGCATTATTTAAAAAAATGAGAAATTAAATAAATTATTCTTTCTAATTTATAAATGCCTTTTAAATGAACATAAAAATAATATAAATTCTAAAAAAGAAGTCTATTTAGTCTAAAAAAATTTTTTTTAAATAAAAAACAAATATTTTGCCAAATTTTTTTTATTTACATCTTTTTCAAGCAAAAAGCAAAGTTTGTCATTTTTTTGGACAAACAAATTTATAAAATCATCTATTAGGTATTACAAATAAAAAAAAGCTCATTAAATATGTAAAAGTGTCTCCTATAACTTCTATCCCCCATCCCCCAATTGTGGCACTAGCCACGGATCTAAAAATATCAATAAGATGCGCAGTTATTGCAAAACTCAAAATTGTATGAGTTAAACTTACTCTTAAAGATGTTTATATTAACGACATTAACATCATCGAAAGGCAACTGGTTCTATATGTTAACAACAAAAAAGTATTAAAAAAAGAATTGGTAGCTTTCAGACCACAGCCATTGATAGAGATGACGGATGAAAAAATAGAGCTATAACTGAGCAACACCCAATATTGAGCAATGAAATAAGTATCAGCAAAATAATGAAAGTCAATGTCCACTATCTGATAGTGAGAGTATAATATAGTAGTTTATAAATATATATATATATATATATATATATATATATATATATATATATATATATATATATATATATATATATATAAATACATATTTTGTGTGCCTGTATTTAAATAGCCTTGATTTTATTTTGTTATATTTTTGTTTTGGAGCTCGATATCTTTTTTTTTTCATTTTTTCATTTGTTTCATAAAACTTCATACAGGTTTAATGATTAAAATTTTTTTTTTTTTCTTAAAGCGTTCTATGATCATTGCCGCATCCTAGGCTATAACCTGTTTAACTCAAAAGAATAATGCAACCTGGTACTATATTATCATTAAAACTAGAAAACTGTTATAAATTTTACTTCTTAAAATTTATCAAGGCAAAAATTTTAATTAATTTTCAATAATAAAAATTGATAACTGAAAATACTCAATATTGGCTTAACATAATTTACAATATTGGCAACTATATTACGTAGCCAATGTGCATTTTAAAAACTATAGCAAATAATAAAGATTTTGCGTTTATAGGACGCAATCATATATAAAATGTAGACGTATTAAAAATAACATTGTGGCCTTTGGCAAGTTATAAAAAAATCAGACTGCTTTTATAAAGTGTTTGTGATTTAAAAAAGTAATTTTGAAAAAATGTTTGGTTGCCGAACATTCTTAAACATAAATAAAAAATATTTTCAAACTTTTTGTGTTCAAAAGTTGTTTTATACATAATCGTAATAGTGTTAGATATTTTATTTTCTACAATTTTGGTATGCTAATAAGTTCATTAAAGGTGGTACCAGGGTAAAAAACGGCTATAATAATAATAATGTACACTGTGACAATTGATGAAATCAATTGTGGAGCACAATAACAGAAGATGTTGTGCTATAAAAGCTATAAATGTTTTAAAAATAGCATTGTTTACTTTTCAATGTATATAAATATTATTTAGTATTTAATAAATAATTTTTGCAATAATCTGATTTATCAAGTTTATTTTTAAATTGGTCAATTGTTATTGATTCAACAATATGTGGTGGTAAACCATTCCAAGCATTTACGACTCTACACGAAAAGAAATTATATCTAGCATTACTTTTACAGTATGTCTTTGATACCTTTTGGTTATGACTACAAAAATTGTAAGGTTTTAATTGAACTTTAGATATTGAGTCGTTTATCCAATTTATTTCCTCATAACCGTTCTGTATTTTATATTGAAAAATAAGATCTCCTCTTAAACGACGTTCTTCTAGAGTTGTTAATTTCAATAACTGTAGTCTTTTTTCATATGGTATTTTTCTAAAAGCTGGTACCAGTTTTGCTGCCCTTCTCTGTACTTTTTCTAACTTTAAGATGTCTTGCTTCAGATAAGGACACCATACTTGGATTGCAAACTCAAGATGGGGTCTTACAAAAGTCGTATATAATTTTTTTGCCATATTTGAGTCAAAATATTTAAATGTTCGTTTAATAAGAGCAAGCATTTGATTTGATTTTCCGACAGCTTTATCAATATGACTGGTCCATTTTAAATTAGATTGCATCATTACTTCTAAATCTCGTTCTACTTTTGATGTTGCTAAGATATTATTCTGTTGAGTTTCAGCGTCGAACATTGAATAAGTTATACATGGATTTTTAAAGCCAATGTGCATAGTTTTACACTTTTCATAGTTAAATTTCATTAATTTTTAATAAAATTTCATAATATTATCAATATCTAGTTGTAATTTGTTTATGCGAATATCTTCATCTGATTTAAAAATATTTATAATTTTGCTATCATCTGCATATAATTTGATATTATTTTTTAATGTGTCTGGCAGATCGTTTATATAAATGAGAAATAGAAGAGGCCCGAGGACAAAACCTTGTGGAACTCCACTCTCGACTGTTAGCCATTTTGATACACAATCCCCTAAAATTACTCGTTGCTTTCTATTATGTAAATAGGCTTCTATCCAATTTAGAATTACTCCATAAATACCATATGATTTTAACTTTAACATCAGTCGCATATGAGGTACTTTATCAAAAGCTTTTGAGAAATCTGTATACAACATATCAACACACCAGCCATTCTCAATAGCATCAAATAAAATATCTTGTGTTTCTAGTAGATTAGTAGTACAGCTTTTGTTTTTTCGAAAACCATGTTGGTTATTATTTAATAAATTGTTTGTTAACATGTAATCCATTATTTTGTCACCTAAGATTGATTCAAGAATTTTGCATGGTATTGACGTTGATGAAATTGGTCTATAGTTTGCAGGATCATTTTTATCTCCATTCTTGTATAGTGGTGTTACATTTGCCATTTTCCATATGAGTGGAATTTGTTCTTCTTTTAAGGATGTTTTAAATAGTAACTCTAGAGGTTTGCAAAAACTATTTTGACATTTTTTTAACACATATGAACTTACACCATCTGCTCCTAATGCTTTATTGACATTTAGTTCACTTAGTTTAATTCGAACGACATCTTGAGTTATTACTGAGTCTATATCTAATTCTAAAATCTTGCTTGTTTTTACTGTAATGTTAGGAAAATTTGTCGGATCTTCTATAACAAATACTGAATGAAAGTTTTCATTGAGGATATTAGCAATATTATCACGATTTGTTTGTAAAGAACCAAATTTATCTGTTATTATATTAATGCCTAATTTTATTTTTCTGTTTGAATTAACATATGTATAAAATAGTTTTGGATTTTCTTTTGATGACTCAGCTATTTTTTTTTTTCATAATTTATTCTTTTTGATTTAACTAGATTTTTTATTGTTTTGTTGATATTGGACTTTTAGCTTGTCACATTTAAAACCATTAGATAATAATTTGTGCCATAAACTTGTTTTGTTTCTTATTGCTTTTTTTGCTTTTCTATCAATCCAAGGTTTGGGCTGTAATTTGTTATTGAAGTATATATTTTTTTTAGGAATGTATTTGTTGCATAATTCATTATAGATATTTAGGAATATTTCATAGCACTCATTAATACTATTTTTTCCAAAAAGACTTTCCCAATCATTTTCATTAATAGCTTTATTTATGACTGTGTAATTACCAAGTTTATAGTTAAATCCAGATTTCCCAAAATTTGACATTTCATTTTTAGTAGTGTTTTTTACAAAATATTTCCAGCTAAGTATTTGGTGTTCATTTCTAGTGTTGCCTAAAGTTGGGTTATGATGGATTTTATTTATATGTTCAGGTGTTTCTGTTAAAATTAAATCTAAGATATTACCATTAATTAAATTTGCATTATATGTAGGTGATATAACTGCTTGATGTAAGTAGTTGTCATTTATATATTCAACAAATTTGGTGGAGTATTTATCATATTTTTTTATGTTTTGAACATTTTTTTTTTCCATATTATATTTGGATAATTAAAATCTCCTGAAATAAGTAAACAAGAGTACCTATTATGATCAATTTTTCTTAGCCGCTTCTATTATTTTACAGATACAGTTATTAATTTCTTCAGATGCATCAGGTGGCCGATAAATACAACCAAGTAAAATTTGTTCATCTTTTATACTTAAAATACACCAAGTATGTTCAATGTTGTTGTTTTTAGTGAAACTATAATTGGGTGAGTAAACTAAAAAACTTTCTTTTACATAGATAGCAACACCACCTCCATGTGTTTTAACTGAACGACTATTTGATCTATTATTATGGATTATTTGATAACCATTTACATGTGTAACTGAGTTTTCATTAAACCAAGTTTCTGTGATCATATAGATATCAGGTTTAAAGGATGCAATATCCAATAGAAACAAGTCAAATTTATTGTTTAATGATGTAGCATTTGTGTATCTACAACTTAGACAATTATTATTTATATCTATACTATATTTTTTTTGAATTAATTACATCACGAGTCTGAGATTTTTAAACATATTTAGTCAATGTGTTAGTTGCAATGTTTTTTTTATTGAATTTGTTATTAGACAAAATTGGTTTGAATGAACTAATATTTAAACTCATTGATTGCTAATTTTGTGTACGTTTTAATTTCACTATTTTGTAATCTCTGATACCATAATATATCGACGATGCATTAGTAATTGAAGTATTTAGTTTTTTAGTTTGATTTCTTAGTTGATACATAAGGTACCTTTCTGCTTCAGTCATATCAACGTTAAAATAAATACCATTAAATTTGCCCTTGTTATTGTATGCATTTTTCAACATTAAATTTCTACAGGCTTTACTTTCTAATTCAAGAATTATTGGTGCTGATTTACCTTCTATTTTAGATCTTAAACGTGTCAATTTTTTTATCTTTATATCCTCTGTATTAATTTTAGACATAATTGTGTTTATTTCATTTTGGTCAAACTTTTTTTTCTTTAAAATATCATCATTATTACATTGGGTTATTCCGTAAATTAGTATGTTATTTTCTTTTTTCATTCGTTCTGCTGTTTCATTTGCAATAGTATTGATGATGTTAATTTGCTCTTTAGTCTTCTTAATGTTCTTTCCAGCTACGATGTTCCATGCTTTTTCGCTTTCAACAACAACATTATCTAATGTTTGTACATTTTTGTTCTGTTTTTCTAAAAGTTCTAAATGTTCAATTCTATATATTAGGTTTTTAATGATTTCGTCTTTTTCATCTAGCTTTTTTTCAAGAATCAATACTTTTTTAGTCAAATCTTTTACTGCTGCCATCGCCATGCTCAGTTTTCTTGTGCTCTGTTTTCTTGATACAATAACACAAGATTTATATAAGTTTATTTTTTTTTTTTACAAAATTACGATCGCCATTTTTAAACGGCGCGCAAATTTTTCTCTATTTTTGGTAAAATTTAGAAAAATACCAAAATGCAATGTTTTGAATTCTTAAATTTTTTGCGAAAAGTTGAAAATCTTCTCAATTTTCATTAAATTTACCCTTTTTTAAAAACATTTTGGTTTTGGCTTCATAGCAACGAGCTTAGCAACGCTTTTTTTCTAATATCTCCAAACCAAAAAGGCTTTAAATTTTTGCTCAATCATTAGATTTCTTCTTAAATATATTTTTAAGCTATAAGTTATACGTTAAAGCCACAAAAATTATTCTCAAAATAGAGCTCCTGAAGGACGGTAGTCAACTTTTTGTCAGTACTTCCTTAAGCTTAAATTGAGTTAAATTAAAATTAAATAATTGTTATTGTTTTTATCTAAAAATGGGTTCTTTATGCAATTCTAAGCAGGGGCTGATCAAGTATTTTTTGGTCTTTGAGATAAATAAAATCCATACATGGAGCAAACTCCAAGCATATATATGTTTATACTTATGTCAAATAAGAATTCCAATCACCGCAATTTTTTGCTAAGTAAAAATTGCGATGATTGGAGCCTGGGATTAAAAAAAGCCCGAAAAATTTTTCCCCCACTACCTCCTCTTGACCCAAACGTGAGAACAACAAGTTGATAAAATATTTTTTGTACTATTCTCAAATAGACTTATATTCATTGATAAATTTTAAGTTTCTCAGCGTTCAAAAGTTATGACCATGTAAAGTTTGTAACCCCCTAAAATTGAGGGGAGTTCAACAATTTTAGGGCTTTTTTATTCCCAGGCCTTAATCGTTGCAATCTTTTGCAAAGCATCATTATTTGACATAAGTATAAACATATAAATGTATAAAATTTGCTCTATATTAGGAAGTTAGCTATTTAGAAGACCAAAAAATGCTGGATCCTCCCTTGGGTATATGTACTCTAAAAGTAAAAAAAAAATGTTTTTTAGAGGAAAGTAACTGATAGTAATACAGCATCAAAAGTTACAAAAAATATAAATAAATCGGCTTGGCTGAGAAATTTCTGTTAGAAATTCCAAAAAATTTTTGTTAGAAATTTGTTTTGAACTGAAAGACGATTCTTTATCTCCTTTCATTGCATTAGAATGTAACTTTATTAATAACAGCGAGTTATCTATATCTCTAATAACCACCATTGGTCGATGCCCTGCCTATATTGGGAGTATCAGCATTAAGGGATATATATATTATTGGGAGTATCAGCATTAGAGCAGCCGTGGCGCAGTGGTAGCGTACTTGCCTCAGAAACAAAGGATCCGTGGTTCAAATCCACCTCTGGGCAAGTTTTGCGACATCGGTTAGGAAGGAGGCGTAAACTTCCAATTAAATGCTCATCCGCAGTACTCTGTGATAAGACCGTAAGGACTTCTTGGGGCACCTAAATAAAATTAAATTAAAAAAAAAAAATAAAAGATTTAATTAAAAAAAAAAAATTAATTAGTACAGTTTTTCAAAATTTCTTGCAATGATTGCGATTTGAACCTAAAGTTTTGTTCCTCGAAGGAATGTAATAGAGAATCTAATGGTTCAGGAAGAGGAAGTTATGAAGTAAATAAAAGAGTACTTATTGCTTTTTGTGAGAATGGTCAAGGGTATTCTTCATTAAAATTTTTTTAAGGTGCATGAATATGCCTCCACCAATGGCTCAAACAACTTTTGATGACTTGAACTGTGATTTGTATAATGCTCATGTACAAACATCTCAAGAATCAATGACTGAAGCAGGAAAAAGAGTTCATTCTAATTTGTCTGAAAACATAAATAGTAATTTTTCGAGGAATGCAAAAGTCAGTAGTGACTGTGCATGGCAAAAAAGGGGTTACTCGAAACAAAATTACTGGTAAAACCTACAATCATAATATTAGTATAGTTAAACCAGTATTTTCTTTTAAAGATCTTGGTTGCGATGAACTTTTGATAAAATGTGTGCATGGTGAAACTCAAAACGTAAATGAGTTTCTTAATAATCTGATTTGAACAAAATGCCCGAAACAAGTTATTAACTATAATGATGGTGCTACAGGATTTCCTGAAGCACCTAATAACACTTCCTGTGTTTATCAACTAGGTGGAAATTGTGGTTTTTATTCTGCTGAGAAAAGTCAAAATAAAGATATTCATCTTGTTAAACAATCGGATCATATTACAGAAGATTGTGTTAAAAAAAAGTAAAAAGCTCAGAGCCATGAGAAAAGGGTAAAACGATAAAGATAAACTTGAAAAAAGAGAAACATATGGTTATTGTCAATATTTAATAGTTTATTATTATTAATACAATATATACTTTTTAAAACTTGTTTTAGCTTTTTTCCTATACTTTTTTTCTCGCTAAATCTTAATTTTTCAGAAAAAAATAACTTTTGATAGAAAATAGATAATAAGTTGAAATTTTATTGATAAGTATTCTTTTATATGCTGAGTAAATATTTTATGATGAGTAAATATCATTAATACTAACAAGTAATACCTTATATTTTAATAAATTTTAATAAAAGAGATATGGAGAAGGGGGTAATGAATAATATTGTTGACATTTTATTCTGTTGTTTTATAAATATATATAAGTTTTACAACGATTTTTTAATATGTGTAAAAACCATAGATTCATTGAGAAACATAGATTCATTGAGAAACCAAGAAACACTGATTCATTCTCAAAACTCTAAAGCAATTGGACGTGTTTTTCTTGCATTGATAAGTTTAAGAAATCGTAAACCTACAAATTTATCTTTATAGTTATATATTTAAATATTAACTTAAATAAAATGAAATCAATTGATTTGTAATAATGAAGGGACTTCTCAATGTTTAAAAAGAAACTATTGTGTAGTATGCAGCATGCTACACAGCATGCTACACAAGCTGCTGCAACACCAACCAAGCTGGTTGGTGTTGCAACAGCTGGGCCTTGTGTAGCTGCTTCTTTCTTCGGCTATCTTCAACAGCTAGATAACTTTCTTTCTATTTCAACACATCGCTCGGAAGTTTTAATATCAAAACTGGAAAAAAGTGTTAAGATTCTAAAAAGTCTCTCACAGACTAGATGGTCTGCATGTGCAGATGCGTGTTCTGCTTTTCAAACGGGTTTTGTTAGTTAAAACATATAATTACCAGAATTAGTTCTTGATTACTAATAGTACTTATATATTTTGAAATATGCGTATAAACTTCAAAATAGCTTTAAAAGAACTGAACAACGACAAAACGCCAAGCACAAATGAATCGGTGAAAAGAAGAACAGTACTAGTCCAATATTTTCATTTCGAGATAATCAATGTCTAAGTTTTAAAAAGTTATAGTTTATAAACTTTTTACTTTGGATGCCAGTTATCTTAGCAGGTGTTTACCTCCATTCCCTAAGGAACTGTTAATATAGTGGTAGTTAATAAAAAAAAAGTTGTTTTTGTTGCTACAAAAAGTAAATAAAATGCTTGGGCAAGTACTATTCTTCCTCACAATCAAACTTTTCGAATTAGGGAATAAAAAAACTGTGAACTTTACGTGAAAAGCTATACTTTATTAAACAAATAAGTATTTAAATTAACAAACAATAGTCATTGCAATAAAAATAAAAGTTAATTATCTTCCTCCACGCTGTCGGTTGTTTTCCAGGAACATATATTTTTATAAAACTCAGTTGCGTTTGTGGGTATGTAACATTCCAGCTTTTTAATATTATTGATCTTTTTTTCATTTATTGCAACTGATTCCTGATAAACTTTCTTGGTGTGCAGTTGTGGCTCAACTCAATTTTTTACAAGTATAAAAGTTCTGGAACATAGTCCATCAATAAAGTCATATGTTGTCTCATACCCAGACTGTCATAAACAAACATTTTATAATCCGATACAGAAAATGCACGATCGTATGTTGTCTCTGATGGGTTTTGGGGCTTTTTTATAAACATTAGGCCACCAATCTTTAAAATTTAAAATGTGCTCGTGCGTGATCTTCGTGACCGTAAATGGTTTGAATTTTTTTTTGCTACAGACTAACAAATCAATATACTCATCCACAAGGTAGATGCGATCATGCTTTCGTATATTTCTTTTGATAGTACCAAAGTCTCTATTACAGGGAAGGAATGAGTGTCTCCGCGTAGGAAAACGATGATAAATTTTCTTAAAACACTTTCCAGCTTGTAGAGCTACTAGAAATCAAACAAGAGTATGGTTTTTATTTTGCCCAGAGCATCCATCAGAGAATAGATGAAGTTCTTGAACAGAATCCGGAATCCGGAGAATAGGTAAAGTTTTTAAACAGAGTTTTTGTGAAGATATGGTTCTGTAGAATGGTACATACTTCATTTGAGCCTTTCGGGCAAGCCCTTCGTGATAAACATAACAATGGCCCGTATTATTTCCCAGATTATGAATTTCAAAGGTAACTACCCAAAGCTGACGATAGTAAAATACCTCTTGAACAGGTATGTGCGGAAGAGGGAGGTTTTGCATGAAGTTAAAACACAGTGCGGCTACGTTTGGATTTGTATTAAAAAAATTTGTTACGTTTCTAATCTTATTACAAAATTTATTAGCACGTCTTTTGAGGACCATGAGCTGCGCTGCAGCCACCCTTTTGGCATTGTTGTTTAAGTTTTTGTCGCGTATTCTAGATCCCAAGTTCTCACATTCTGAGCACACTTTAACTTGAGGACGTCCAAATCTGAGATTGTAGTTTTCTTGAAAATAATTTAGGTAGTACTCATACTTAATTTTACTTGTCATATCGGGGTGTTGCTTTATAAACAAACTATGCATTGTTTGCCAGGCAAATATTTCAAAATTTTGGAAGAATAATGAGATGTTTCTACTGGGAATGATTTAATATGTGCTCTAAGTTTACCAATAAATTCGTCATTGATTTTAGATGGTCTATTGATTTTAGATGATCTATAGTGCTTTCCACGTCCATCTTTAGCTGACACTCTAGATAAGAGAATATTTGTTAGTCGCTGTACTTGAATGTGTGATATGGCATGCAAACTCATGAAGGCATATTTACATTCAGAAATACGATTACTGTTTTTAATAGCAAAATATAAAAAGTTACTCGTTCTAGGTTTTGCGTTTGCTGCACCAACTTCAATTCTCAGACGGCGTCTGATGACAGGGGTGTGTTCAATTAATTGAAGCAGTGTGTTCAATTAATTGAAGCTTTGAGCAACCGTGGCGCAGTGGTTAGAGTTCTGGCTCAGAACCTAGAGGTCATAGGTTCGACGCCAGCTCCGGCCCAGCAAGCGACATTGGTACGGAAGGAGGCGTGAACTTCCTATTAAATGCTCTCCCGTGTTGGTCTGTGATAAGACCGTAAGGACTTCTGGGAGTACCTAAAATAACTACAAAAAAAAAAAAAAAAAAAAAAAATAATTCGAGTAAAAAGGTATCAGCCTCATTTTTACATTTATCGTCGTACAAATGGCAAATAATTGTCTTCCTATCTTCATCAATAAATTTCTTCATGCACTGACGTTTACTAACACAATCTGATCGAGTAGTTTAGCTTCTACTAGCTTACCTGACGTGCTTGGTTAAGGTAGTCCTTTCTGGTGGGCCTGCTTTATCTTATGTCGTTTCCAGGTTTGAGGATTTGCTTTATGTTTTTTTACTTTTATTGGCGATTTATTTTCTTCATCGAACGTTGTTTCTGAATCACTCATGATTATTAAACAGAATTTCCCAACAACAGTTCATAAAATCTTTAATTAATTAACTCAAATTGAACAAAACAAAACGTTAATTATTTATCAATTATCTACGTTTGTACTAAGCTAACATTTTATAGACTTGGGCACATTCTGGTATAGAATTTATTAAACTTGATTTGGCGCGTTATAAAAATTGAGTAGAAAATTAGTACTAGTCCTGAACAAGTATTTTTCTTCGACTAGTTTAAATCTACTTTATGGCAAAAAAAATTGAAAGAAAGATGGACTAGTATTATTTTTGTAGTACATAGAGAGATCGATATAAGTTAAATGAAATTATGAAAAAAAGTGCAAATAATAAAAAATGGACTATTACTGTTCTTCTTCTCACCAGTTCAATTGGATTTTTAGTTCATCTTTCAGATATGGATTTTGTTGCATTTACATCGCATGCCCTAGAGCTTTTAGAAATCTACATAAACAATGCGGATATTTAATTTCCAAATAAATGTCTGCATTTCAAGAACTTCGTTTCCACTTCAATTGATATTGGTGACCAAAGAAACTCGTATCACATTCCCTTCGGCAAAAAAATTTCATTTTTTATTACAAACTTAAAGGAATTTTTAGTTTTTTGAAAAGTGTTCCATAGTTTTGGTCCTCGGTATGATATTCCATATTCAGAGTACTTACTATTAATTCTTGGCAATTTATAAGTATTCTATTGGTTTATTCTAAGAGAATACTTTTTGATTACATTTTTCGTAAATTTATTATTAAAGTTTTTTGGAATCAAGCTGTTGTTACATTTATACATAAAAGTTAGGCTTTGTTAAATATTGATTTCATATTAATCATTTTTCTTCCATTAATGGTTTGCATGTTCATATTTTTTTCTTCTTATATATAAGTCTCATGCATGTTTTTCTTCTTATAAGTCTGCATGCATGTTTTTGTAGAGAAAATATTTTTTTAAGTTTTGTTGGTTGAGTACTAGCCAATGCAATATTGGAATAGCATATAAGACTATATTAGGCCAAAATATACTGGTTTCAGACTTTTCTCGGTACATCAAACCAATTGTTTTTTGAATTTGGACAAATTTGGTACATCAAACCAATCGCTTTACTAATTTTTGATTGAAAATAATTTATATGGGGAAGCCATGATAAATTTTCATCAATAAGAATTCCTAAGAATTTTATTCAATCATTTTTACTAATTAGTGTATCATCTAAAATCAAATCAGGTAATTTTAAAGGAAGTTTTTCATCTTATGATTTTTTATGAAATAAAGTTTTTTTTTTTTCTCGTAGTCGTGCAGTTTCAAAACTATTGTTCGTTCACGATTACACGATTTTTTTTGTATAAGCAACTCGTTTATAAGCAACTGAACTCGATGTGAAAAAATATTAAGCAACTTCAGTTCTGAACAAATGTTAACATAAGCAACTCATAACTTGCACATAAAAATCAAGCACTCAAAAAGTTCCTTATTTACTGTCAAATACTATTTTTATGTTGGATATAAAACATAGCTATATGTAGTTTAAAAAAATTCCGTACACGTTTTTTTGAGAAATGAAAGCATTCGATTTTGCGTTCGAATCAATTTTTTTCTCTGCAATGAAATGACTTCTTTTAGATAAACGATTTCAAAAGTAATCACAGTAGTGTTGTTGTTGTGCATGTTGTTGACAACGCTGTTAAGATCATGAGTAAGAGAAAGCAGACTAATTTGTTCAACTTTGGTTTTACCAAAAACATTTGTCATCGTGGTGAGTTGGTAAATGTAGTGTTGAAGGAAAAAGAAGATAAGTTGTTTGAATGTTTTGTTTGCAAAAAATCACTGAAAACATCACAAGTCCTTTCGATGCACGAGTTTTGGTGTAAAAATAAGTTATCACATAAGGATATTGCTCAAACTGACAAAGACCCGAAATCAATGAGCTTGGATCAAATCAATGATGGAAAAAACAAGTACGATAATATTGAAAAAACTGTGAAATCGGTTTTAGAGAAGCTTGTTACTGATGTTGAAGCTAACGAATTACCAAAAATTGCTGACAAACGGAA
The DNA here is from genome assembly GCF_038396675.1 of Hydra vulgaris. Taxonomy (NCBI): domain Eukaryota; kingdom Metazoa; phylum Cnidaria; class Hydrozoa; order Anthoathecata; family Hydridae; genus Hydra; species Hydra vulgaris. The sequence goes on along the minus strand of NC_088920.1, from coordinate 59,593,708 downwards.
GAGCTATACGTTAAAAGAAAAGGTTGATGCGCTAAATGACGATGGTATGTTAAGTAAGGATGTAGCAAAAAAGTATAACGTTCATAAGAGTATTATTACACGATGGAAATCAAAGGAAAAAGAAATCTACCACAAGTACAACGAAAATAAGAAAAACGCGTTATTCAGGAAATGCCGAAGAGGCGACAAACACAAAGCTTTGTTTAACAAACTTTATGACAAATTCTCCGAAGCAAGAAAAAAGGTGCTGAAAGTTAACTTTGAGTGGTTGTATGTCCGAGCGAATCACATTCATCTACAACATAGCCCGAATGCTGACAGATTACCAAAATCAATAGTCACTCATTTCTTAAGGAAAAATAAGATCCGCATGCTGTGTGTTCAACGTAAGCGCCAAGCTGACGTAAAGAAAGAAACCCCGATTCTGATGAAATGGCATTCAAATTTCCCACCGAAAAAGAGAATCAATGTAGATCAAATTCCTCTCCAGTTTGTAGTCGAGAGCAAACGAACCTATGAAATTCCAATGAGTGAGGGAAAAGAACGAAGGGATCATAGAGTATGGGTAGCTCAACCTGGCAGTGGGCTTGATAAGCGACAAGCTATTCTTCAAATATGTTTTAGTCCTAAAGGAATGGTGAAGCCGGCGTTGATTTTCAGAGGTAAGGGGAAAAGGATTAGTCAAGATGAAGTTTTAGCCTATGACACTGATGTAGATATGTACTGGCAACCAAATGCATGGGCAGATACAGCGTTTTCCGTGAAATGGGTGAAGATCACTCTCTCCAATGCTGTCGCTAACCTGGATGAGTATGTTTTGTTCTGCGATAACCTGACAGCCCAAGTCAGTGATGAGTTTTTGAATGAAGTGCGACAACATAAAGGTATTGTCTGGTTTGGTGGTTCTAACGGGACACATTTATGGCAACCTGTTGATGCCGGACCAGGAAAAACATTCAAATCACATATTAAAGCAGAACAAAACATCTGGCTCGAAAATGATGAAAACATCGAACTCTGGCTTGGCAACGATGATCGGAAACTGTCAGCAAAAGATCGCCGCATTTTGATAACTCGTTGGGTCGGTGAAGGTTACCGTAAAACATCCTAAGACGAGGTTGTCTTATCACGGCTGATGGTAGCGAGGACGATAAGATAAATCCTGAAGGCATGCCTGCTTATGTTGGTCCACCCCCTGTTGACATTGACAACCCGGTGGAAATCACAGAGACTCCTATTCCAGACGAAGTAAAGGATGACCCTATTGATGTTTTGCCTAACGAATCAGACGGAGAAGACGAGGAACTAGATGGACAAGTAGAAAAATCAGACGGACAAGAAGACGAAGAAAGTCGAGATGAAGAAAATAAAGATCCAGCAGAAGAGAGAAACATTTTTGATCTTTTTTTTTTATTAGAATTTAAGTGATTTAGTTGTAAAGAGCACTCTTCTGTTAAAGACTTGATATTAAACCGTATTTTGTCTCTTATTCGTAAAAACACTGAAATTTAGGCTAAGAAATTTAAGCAAAAAAAATCGTGTATTATTCAAAACGCCAACTCTGTGCGCATGTTCAACTTTGACTTCTCTTTTGATGTTCAGATTTTCAGCAAAGAGTTTCTTTACTTTTTCTTTGGTTTTTTCCCAATCTTTTTCATCGCTACTCTCAGATAAACCATCACGCAAGTTGTTTCTTCGTTTTCGATCTTCGTGTTAAATTACACTGGTGTAATTTGGTGGGCAGCATGAAAAACACCAAAACGGTGTTAAATTACATTACACCGGTCTTAAATTAAACTTCACTGTTTGGTGTATTTCACGCTGCACACCTTTTTAGTGTTAATTTACACGTTTTGGTGTTAATATGCAACGTTTTGGTGTATTTCATGCTGCGCACTTTTTTAGTGTTAATTTACACCGTTTTGGTGTTTATTTAGACTGTTTTGATTATTTCAGGCTAGTTTCAAACAAACAAAAAAATTAACATACACATATTTAATTATAAAGTACATAAAAAGTTCTTGTTTATGTTCTACTTACTCGAATATTTTCATTTAAAAATGTTTATGGTTCATTTACAGTTAACGATTTCAATAGTTGAATTGCTTTTATTGATAAAAGATTTTTTTTTTAATATAAACTGCCAACATATCCCAAAATGATTTTGAACTAGTATCCTAGTTGTATAATGTATAAAAATTGTTAAATGTATAAAAAAAACCATAGTTTGGCGTGTATAATATTAACATAGTAGTCAGCAAGCTGCATGTCAGTGACTTCAGCTTATTGCTTAATAAGAGTTGAGCGAGGATTAAATTGGCCATTAAAAGGATGTCGTCATCGTATTCCTAAAATAAACAAACAAAAAAAATTATTTTTTAATCCTTATTAGTGATATAGGAAAATCCAACTAAACAAATTAAACTTTCAACCAAGCAGGAAAAAAATTATTATGATATTCTATCATGACATACTTGTGGTGTTTTCAGCGCCTATACACTCACACACAAAACTTAAAATGGGAAAGTTAATTTATTCTCACCTTTCTCATTTCCATAACTATATTTAAGATAACCACATTCATAAATGGACAAAAAAATATGATTTTTAAAGTCTCACATTTTTTCAACTTCTTATTTTGAACAGGGAAAATTTTTTTTATTTTATTAATAATATTTTACTACTTGTATGAATTTTTAAGCTGTGATTTTAAAGCCCTAAAGCTCACTTAACATATTATTCAGACTTTTGGATTTATATCTTTGAATTATTTAAATTATTGTGGTGAAGAAAAAATTATTTTGGCTGTATGAAATGGCTAAATTAAAAAAAAAAAAATTAATAAAAAGTATTTTTGTGCTATATAATGTAATTTAAAGTCTTGAATAGGAAGTTAAATATATGTGTCTACCTCTGTGGCCAATCAGACTCTGTCTCTCCTATGCATCTGCAATATTATTTGCACTTTGCAATCGTCTATTTGATAAGATAATGTGTTAAGAAGACATGATCTACTAAGTCCATTATTATTAAAAATGTAGACTATTAGACTATTAGACTAAATGTAGACTATTATTTAAAAAAAATTTTAACAAAAGTATGCATTTTTCAAAGCCAAAAAATTTTTATGGCCAAAAAAAAGTGAGATATTTTATTGAATTTTAGCCCTAAAGTCTGTAAAAACAAATATAAAATTATAACTGAGTATAATCTATAGTTAATATAAAAAAAAAAAAAAAGTGAAATTATTTTATTGTAGTCTTCAATAGAATAAAAAGTGGATAAAATGATATAGAAAATTTTCTGCTTGAAAAAGCGGCTTAATAGATTTTTTACTAAAAGCATTTAATAGATGGCTTACATTCCTTGTAAACATGTTTTCATCGGACCGACATCGTAAAGCCGCCACCGACATGCCGATGCTGGTCCACTGCAAAACCTTATGCGGCTTGCCGTCGTTGCAAAAACGCTGAAGGTCCGCTATGCCATGTTGACAGCAGTCCATGTATATATATACATATATATATACATATATATATATATATATATATATATATATATATATATATATATATATATATATATATATATATATATACATATATATACATATACATATACATATACATATATATATATATATATATATATATATATATATATATATATATATATATATATATATATATATATATATATATATATATATATGTATATATATATATGTATATATATATATATATATATATATATATATATATATGTATATATATATACATACATATATTAACATAATAGAAACTTATAGCTTGGATATTATAAACCAGGGTGGCCTCCTAAATAATCCTAAAATATCTTATTATTTGAAAAACATCCTAAAAAGTCCTAATTTCTCCTTAAGTATAGATAATTTTCTCAAATACTCCTAAAATCTCCTGATTTATTTGTCCTGAGTATAATGCATAAACTATTATCAGCCTATCAAAAATAAAGTTAATGAAATGATTCAGACTTGGAGTTAGTACTGTTGTATACTGAGAGAAAATAAGTTACTCAAATTTATATTTAATATTTTTGTAATATTTTAATAATTTAAAAATTTTATTCTAATAAAATTTAAACTTTTTTTTCTTATTTTTATCTAAGTTCTGAACATCAAAATTATTTTTATTAAAATTTTGTTTTAAATTGACCTAAAATAGTTTTGTACTTTCAGAATAGAAAATGTCAGTCAAATAAGAAGCTAAATTTTAAGAGCAGTTAAAAGACAATAAAATTTTTTATTTCGTTAAATTTTTTTTATCTGTTTATTATTAAAAATATTGTGTTCTGTTATTTTTTCTAACTTTACACTGCCATAATGTGCAAAAAATGTATGTTTTTAATACCAAGTACATAAGTTTTTATATTTTTAAAGAATACTTTTTTATTCTAATTTCTAGCTCTACTCTTTCTTATTTCTGTCAGTGGCAATTCTGGGAATTAAAATTATTTTTATTCACATTTTTATTATATTAAGTTAACCTAAATATTTTTGTATTTTTAGAAAAGAAAATGCCAGTTAAATATAAAACTAAATTTCAAGATCGTTGGTTAAATGACAATAACTATAAACTATGGGTACAAAAATGTCTCAACAATTTGTATTCAGTTAAATGTAAGGTATGTTTGAAAGTTATATCTAGCCCAAAAGCGCACTGTGTCCACAGCAAACTTTTATTGTATTTATTGCAAAGTCGCAGTTAGAAAAGAAAGCAGAGATAATGTTGGCAGTTGATGTTGTGCTTTCAAAACATTCTTTTCGATAAAGTGCAAACGAATCTGAATTATTTACTGTAATGTTTAGTGATAGTCAAATAGCTAAACAACTTTCTTGTGGGAAAACAAAGTGCACTTATCGTGTGTGCTTTAGAATTGCACCATATTTTAAGGAAATTTTTTGTGAGACATTATCAGAGCTTGATCAGTTTGTTTGCCAATTTAATGAATCTTACAACCAAGTTGTCAAGAAGAGCCAGATGGATTTGCATGTTAGAGATGGTAAAAACAAGATATTTCAACTCTGAATTCTTGGGAAAAGATGCTGCTGCCGATACTATGATATATTTCCGTAAATATATGAGTGGTTTAGAAGAAGATAAAATGCTCCATGTTTCCATGGATGGTCCAAATGTTAACGTGTCTTTCCTCTCTAATTTGAACGCTAAAAGAAGTGAATGTGAACTCAGTCAGTCAGTATTATTTGGATCATGTGGCCTTCACACCATGCCCTGTTCATTCAAGAATGGTACAAATGCTTCAGGATGGAAATTGAACAAATTACTGTCTTAATTGTATAAATTTTACCATCAGAGCCCTTCTCGTCCCTCTGATTTCGAAAATCTTACTCAAGCTCAGTCTTCAGACTATGCTCCACAGTTCTGTAGCCATCATTGGATTGAAAATGAGAAAGTAGCAAAGAGAGCAATGGAAATATGGCCCAAGATTATTGTAATAGTAACTTTTGGAGAAATTACCAAAAAGAAAGCAACCTGGTAAGCCTGTAGGCCTGGGCAAAATACTAGTTATAAATACCTTTCTTCATGCTATAAAGATGTGTTAGTCCCTATAAAGTTGCAATTTTTTAAGGAAACTTCAAAATTGTTAAATTCTTTCTTGTTAGTTTTCCAAACCAACAATCTTGACACTTTTTCTTGTGGAAACACTTTAGAATTTACTGAGGCTATTTTTATCAAAATATATCAAAAAAGAAGTTTTGTCTGAAGCATCCACAACTTTTAAATTATTAAAAGTTGATATCAGTGATGTCAAATATCAAGTGTTGGTCGCAAATATTGATCTTGGGTTTGGAATAAAGTATTTGCAACAACTGAAATCTAGAAAAAAAGTTACTGATGCACAAATCTATAATTTTAAAACAGAAGTTCAACAGTTTTTATTTACAATTTGCAAACATATGAATGAAAAAAGTGCTTCTAAGCTCATATTTTGCCAGATATTTATTATGTTTATCACCTTTGTACATGGTGGAATCTCATGAGATGTGTGAACTTTATTTTGAAAAGTTGTTGCTGAAATTAGTTGCTTATAAAAAGGTATCAGCCAAATTGCAGTATTCACAATTTTTAACTACTGTTATAAAAGTGAACCAGGAGAAATTTCTTGGTTTCAAAAAAGAAAGTGATGGTTTGGATTCTTTTTGGGTTCAATATACAGATGCTTCAAGATTCAAGGACTTAATGAAAATTGACCAATTGTTACAAATATTGGCCCATGGCCAAGCACAAGTAGAGCGTGGATTTAGTATAAACGACCAACTTCTGTATAATAATATGCTAATTAATACTCTTGTTGCACAAAGAATTGTACATGACCACATGTGCAGTGAAAATATAAAATCATCCCAATTGGCTATGACAACTAAACTTATGGGACATGTCAAAAATGCACGAAAACTATACTTTAACAGTCAGAAAGAGAAGTCCCTGAACGACTTAAAAACTGACCGTGATACTAAACTGAAAAATTTTAATAAAGAGATTACTAGTTATAATGAACAAATTCACACCCTTGAAGGTACCATTACTCAACCAGTTAAATTAAGATATGATATGATGCTCAGATATGATGCAGATGAGTATGCATTGGAAGCGGAAAATATTGATAGAAATTAATTCAACAATTCTATAATCTAATGCGCTAAAGAGGGTTGCCTCTGAAAAGCAGGACTTCTAGAAAAAATTAAAGCAGCAAAAAAAGTACTTATTGACAAGAAAGCTGAGATTTAGATTCGGATGTTTAAGTTTTTCAATCATTTTGTTTTTCTGATTTGGTTATTTTCTATTTTGGTTTAATGTTTGATAAATTTCTAACGCAAGTATGAAATTGATTTGTTTCAAGTTAATACTTTTGTATGTGTAGAGGTGTTAGATTATTTTAAATAACAGTGTTTGGGCCCTAATTTTATCTTATTTATCTTAGCTAGGCATTCTTTCAGTTTTTAAATAAAATGAAAATTTTTTTAACGCCACTTTATTTTTGAAATCTTCCTAAAGGCTCCTAAGATTTTTATCCTTTATTTTTCAAATTTCCTGATAAATCTCCTTAAAAACCTTAAAAAGTCTCCTAAATTATGCTAAATTATCCCAATTTTTTTAGACAAAAAAAATGTGGCTACTCTGTAAACGTAAAAATACTTTTAAATGCTTTACATATATTTACAATTTCATATAAATATTTGTTACTAACAATACTAGTACTTCAATTTTCAGAATAATTTATTGATCTAGAAAATTGTAATCAACAGAATAATATAGTATTTAACAAAATATGTGGTAATATTTATCAGTGTTTAGTATTATACGAAATTAAAATTTAGATAAAATGTGTTGGCAAATATATCTTTTAAAGGTAAAAGTTGCTATACTATTTAAAATATCATTTTAAAAGTATGATATTAAAAATATACATAATGAAATATAAACTCAATGAAAACATTTTTTTTCTTTAACGATTGACATAGATATAAAAAAACTAACCATCTAAAGAACAACGTTGTGTATTAGAATCCAGCTCATACAGCATCTTATCTTTATCAATTTCTATTTGCTCTCTTGTACGCACAGCAGTTGCATTTGTGTTCAACTTAGCGTTAGCTAACAAAAAATTTTTATGAATTATAAAAACTATATATAGAGATTAATTGTCTGTAAACTACAGAATAAATTACATCATAATATATATTTAGTCCTGTAGAATTTTACCAAAAAAAGGGTCAACCAAGAAAAAAGTGTTATAAAGACATGTTATATATCGTTGGAAAGCTTATTCTTTCCTCTTTAAAATGAGTAATTGATATTTTTTTTATTTTGGGGGAAAAAAGGTAAGACATCACAAAAATTAGGGGGTAAAATACGAAATTTTAAACTTTGATAATGATTTTTAAACATACTATACAATAAGTTGCACTGTAACTATAATAATACTTATAGTTAAATGATATAAAAGTGTTGAGTATATTATCTTTCTTGTTACTAGAATCATGGCTTCCGGAGCCGCACAGGCCACAAACACCCAGAAAACCTTTTTTTGTTTTTGCAAAAGGACCTTTTTTTATTTATTTGTTTGTTTTTTGTCAAACATTTTTGTTAAACTGTGTTTTTGTAAGTAAAAATGGGAATAAAAAGTTGTAGTTTTACATTCTAAAGTTATTAGAATGTAGTATTCTTTATGCATTTGAAATATAATCGTTTATTTTGGCAATTTTATTTGAAAACCTTTAAGTAAATTTTTTATCTTGGATTTAGTAAATTTTTTATGTTGGATTTTTAGATTTTAATAGAAATTATCTAATCTTTCAAATTATAATACAAATAATTCAAAATATATGTTTAAATTGCAAAAAGTTTGATTTGCAAATGATTTTAAAATTAATTTCTAGCAAAACTCAATAATTATAGATTTAAAAAATGAATCCTCTGTATGTGTATTTTGTGCTAAAATGAAATTAGAAGGAGATTCGTTGACCCAACAAAGGGCAAGATTTGGAAGAGATGTTGTCAACCAAGAAGCTCTTGATGGAAACTCCTATAGAAAGAAAACGTAAGCCTCAATCAGAACAAGTTTTTTTTAATTTTAAAGAACAATGTTTTTATTGTGGAAATATGTGCACACTTGACAGTTGCCATCCTGAGAGAAATAATTTCATAGAAGTAAGAACAAAGTCAACAAAAGTTTATCATGCAACCCTAGAACTATGCAAAGAACGTAACAACTTTTTATCAAAAACAATTGAAGCTAGACTTTTGAATATATATGATCTTGTAGCCATTGAAGCAGGATATCACATTTATTGCTGTGCAAAATTTAAAAGACCTATTACTACATGAAGCACTGGAAGACCTACTTCAACAGAAAAGCTAACTTAATGCAGCATGTATATAACTTGAGGAAGATATTGATCTTTACAGTGTCTGAGTTTTACGAAATGATGCAAACATTAGGAGAAGATATATATTCCCTTAAAAGTTTTGCAGACCATGAACTTTAGAAATTTCATCAATAAATGAAAAAATAAAAAGAGAAGTTAAAAAGGAAAGTTTTAACTTTTTAGAGGATAATAGAGGATTTTAGAGGTTTTTGAAAAAAGATAATTTAAACACTAAAATGCGTTTAACAGCATTTGTTAATAAGTTTATGCTTATGTTGTAAAACTGTTGGCCACTTTTGTAAAAAAAAAATTTAAAACAACTCTACATCATCTAATGTTGACACACTTTTATATAAAGCTGCTTAATAAAAAGGTTTGAAACAGCTTTGCACTATTTTGTGAAACCGTCTTGTTAGTAGCTTTACAGTGTGAAAATTTTTACACCGTATAAACACTGATCACTACTAACTGGATAGCACATCTCTAATATCCAAACTGAAGCCAGTTTTTTGTTCAGCTGCCATATTGGAAAACCCTAAAAAGCTGAATGGAATTTAAAAATACAGATAGCGCCTGAAAATTTGTTTATTTTATGCTTTTTACTTCCTTCATATGTATTAAACTAAGAGACATATTTCAATGATACTATTGTGTTTAAAAATATAGAAACTTTGAAAATTCTAAAAAAGGGCATGTATTTGTGCTTATCCGGTTATTAGAATAGTTGAGAAGTGCTATGCGGTTATTATAAAGAGATCAGTGTATTATGCTGGATGTTTCATTTATATTTATTCAACCAACATTTTTTGCGAAATTAATATCAAAAATATATTGTATTAAATAATAATAAATATAGAGAGTCTCAGATAACAAACATCAATAAACAACAAACAGAAAGTACTTGAAGAAACATTTTTTTAAAAAAAGAAATTATATGTGATTTGTTAACAAATCACAAAAAATGTAAGTAAGACTATTAACAAACTGTTATTATTTAAAAACCAGTAAAGAGGTAAACAGATTCTACCTGTTGACCAGCCTCGCACCCCTTCTTCATCTCGCGCAGATGTATTTTTAAATACATAGTTTTCAGTTTAAGATGTTGAACGCTGGATCTTCATGACTCAACGCATGGGTTTTGTTTGTGTCTCTGTTTTTATGACAAGGCAACTCATTCTATTATCTCCTAATGAGGGTTCAGCTCTAAAACTCAGTTTTATGGTTCTGAGGTCGGCTGGTAGTCAGGTTTCCTGAACTCTGTGGTAGTTCTCAGAAAAGCGGATTCCATCAACAGCTGAAATATATCAGAGTACTAACAGTACCATGTTGCACATGGATGGTGTCCCTGTTCGTATTTTTGGTGTGCATTGTTGAGGTCACATTTAGAGCACTTTGTTACAGCTTGGGGTTTATTAATAGTAATGAGACAATTGCTTAGACTATTAAATAGTGTACAGAGTACTATCTATGTTTTGAGTCAAGTTCTTTAAAAAATTTAAAATGACTAAAGTATTAAAAACTCATTTTTCTATATCGCTCTCCCTCATTTCAAGACAGCACTCTTTTCAATGTTATTTCTGATCTATTTGATCAAGCCCTATCTATTTATCCATCAGCCATTATCGTTGTTATTAGTGATTTTAATACTCATCACACTGGATGGCTTGGATCTAGTGTCAGTGACTCTGCTGGCATTAAGACCCTCAACTTTTGCCTTTCTCAATTTCTAACTCAAACAGTCAACTTTCCAACTCGCTTTCTAGACAACCCGAATCATTTACCTTCTCTACTCGATTTATGTTTTGTTTCAGACCCTAGTCAGTGTTCAGTTTCTCCACATTCACCCTTAGGTGCTTCTGATCACGATTTGATCTCTCTAAAACTATTATCTCATTCTTCTTCATCATCAGAATCCCCCTATCATCGTACTTCTTACAATTACCTTAAAGCTGACTGGGGCTCTTTCTGTGATTTTCTTTGTGATGGGCATTGGGTAGAAATCTTTCATCTTCCTGCTGACAAATGTACTTCTTACATAACTTCGTGGATTCAAGCTGGCAAGGAATCTTTTATTTCCTCTTAACAATTCCAGATCAAGCCTCATTCTTCTCCATGGTTTTCCTCGCATTGTGCTGCTGCAATTTTCAATCGAAATCATTATTTCCATATCTATAAGCAAAACAATTCTCCAGAAAACAGACACCTGCTTACTATTGCTAGAAACCATTGTAAAAAGGTTTAGTCCAACACCAAAGCTTGCTATTCTCAGGTCATGAAATCTCGTATCACAAAAATTAGGCTCTCGTGAATTCTGGTTGCTAAGAACATCATCTCTTGATTCCACTAGTTGCGTTCTACTTGATATAGCCAACAAACAGGTTGATTCATTGCTTGACATTCGTATCACTCCAGCTTCTGTGATTTCCTGCTTAGACTCTTCTACAGCTTGTGGTCCAGACAACATACCTATTGCAGTCTTGCAGAAGTGTTCTCTGAATCTGTCATCCATACTTTCAATACTACTTAACAAGTGCAAAGTAATAACTTACTTTCTGATCATCAATATGGATTTTGATCTTCTTGCTCTACAGCTGATTTGCTAACAGTAATAACCAATAGGTTTTATTGTGCATCAGATAGAGGTGGAGAGGTTAAGGCTATCGTTCTTAACATGTCTAAAGCTTTTGATAAAGTTTGGCATGCTAGTCTTCTCCATAAGCTTTCTTCTTACGGTGTATCTGGTAACATCTTTAAGATTATTGAGTCCTTCCTTTCCCATCGTAGTACAAAAGTTGTGCTCCATGGATAGCACTCTTCTTTACATCCTGTAACTTCAGGGGTTCCTTAAGGTTCAATCCTTGGCCCTGTACTCTCTTTAATTTACATTAACGATCTTCCAGATATTCTCACATCCAAGGTGGCATTGTAAGTACTAACATTTATTCTTGTCATGATAAGAAGCCTACACTCTCTGATTGCTTGGAGGGTGCATTTGAGCTTAAAAAGGATCTCACTTCTACTACAGCATGGGGCTCGCAATGGCTGGCAAACTTTAATTCAGATAAAAACCAATTTTTTCCAATAGTTATCGCAATAATTTAGATCTTATATTTATGAACAGTGATTTACTTGACAAGTCATCTACTCTTTATCTTCTAGAATTAACTCTTACTTTTGATCTTTCTTGGAACCCGTATATCAAATCAGTTGCAAAATTAGCATCTGCTAAGGTTGCATCTCTTTATTGAGCTCGACACTTTCTTACTCTGGATTCTATTCTTTATCTCTATAAATGATGTCTTTTCTCTTTAAGACATGGTGCAAAAACGCATTGTAAGACCTGCTCTTGCAGCCAGCCTCCAACCATTATCACATTGTCATAACGTTGCTTTTCTTTCTCTTTTCTACAAATACTATAATGGGCACTGTTCTAAAGAGCTAGTGTCTCTTGTGTCATCTACTAAAATTCATTCTCGTGTTACTCGTCATTCAATTAAGTCTCATCTTTTTTCTGTGACTGTTCTTAAGTGCTCCAAAAACTCTTATTTGTCTAGCTTTTTTCCTCGAACATCAGTTCTTTGGAATTTGCTTCCTTTACCTTGCTTTCCTGATTCATATTCCTCTACAAACTTCATCTTTTTTCTTCCAGTAACTTCTAACTCTTATAGTGGTTGTTTGCAGCCTTGTTGAAAGCAGAGATGTAAAAAAAAAAAAAAAAAAAAAAAAAAAACATGTAAAAGTAATGTTAGTTTCAATGATTTTTAAATAATACCAGTTTGCTAAGATGCAATCTTATTTTGCAATAGCACTTAGCAAGTATTTTTACTAGAATAAAATAGGGTTTTCATAAATTGGGATATCAAACATATGATTTTCCAAGTCCTGAAACACTAAAGATAAATTTAATTCTTTCAAAACTAAAATGGAAATAGAATCAACAATACTGCATCGTATTCTGGGTAGTTTTGCTGTTAACTGATTAATTAAGTGATGTTAACATTCTAACAAATTTCTGTTGTCATTTCAAACACTTTAATCACACTTAGTGAAGGTTTAAAAAGACCACCTCTTTCTTTAAAGGAAAGAAAAGTAGATTCATGCTGATAAAAAATGCAACCAAGAGATTTACAGCAGTGTTTACACACTAACTGCTTTTCAGCCATTTAGGCCACATAACCAGATATATATGATATAGCCGATTTTTTGTACTATGATAATATATTCACAATAGGTACTTCATAATAATCATGATCAGTAATGTGTGGTGTTATATTATCTTTCAGGTTATACTTTCTTATAATAGTGGCGATGGTCATAGTGTTTTTATTATTAGAATCATCTAACACATGAAGTAATGCTACTTCTAAAAAGTAGTCTTTTAAAAAAGATCTACAGACACACATGTCAGTCTTCTCTGTTTGAAATTTAATGCCAGCACATGAAAAAGCGCTGACAGGATGGTTATTTTTAAGTTTGCCTGCGCGTTTTATGAAATTCCTTTTTTTCTGCTATTTAAATTAAAATAAAAATAGCAAAAAAAATGCTTTGAATAAATACTAGACAAAATAATTTTAAAAAAAAAAACTAGTAAAAAAATGTCATTTTTCATAAAAGTTGTTCAAATGAACAAAAAACTTATGATACAATTAAAAACAAAAGGCGTTTAGTTTTTTGGCAAGCGCTTTTTTATGCGCTCACCAAAGTTTTTACAGGCGTGTGGGTGAGCACAAAAAGACTTAAGCGGGGAAACGCTGGCTAAACAGAGAAGCCTGACATGTGCTTTGAAATATGAATAAAAAACTCTGAGTTATTATTATTACAGCTTACATTTATAAGTTTTATACTTATAAATATTGGTTGAATAATAATAAATTTGTTAAAACATTTTGCATAAAATCAAAAAAGAAAATTAAAGACAAACAGGTATATTTAATAGTGCACTGTTATAAACTTCAAATATTTGTAAGTATATATATATGAGGAGTGAACCTGCAAAACCAGACAAGTCCACTCCTAACATTTTATATGCATTTAGTGCCCCAAGCATTGTGGGCATGTTCTACACGTCTTCAAATAGGTCAGACATGCATAATCAGACAGGACGTTGAGATAAAGCGTGATGAAAATCGTTTATTTCTGCAGAATCAGACAAGTCCTTTCCTGGATTCTATTTTTAGATATGCAAAACCAGACAGATTGCGAACGAGTAATGACCAATCGCAGCACATTATTATTATGTCAGTTTGCTAAATATAGCAACATAATCAACCATAACAACTTTTGAAATGGCGGCGCACATTGCAAATGCTGATATTAATCATGTTGATGAGGATGTGGAAGTATTTGCGGCAAATCAGGGGTCCAGAAAACAGAAAAGCACTGGTGGAAATTGGTTAAAAGCAAAAATTGAGAAGGTATGCAACTTTTGTCATGATATAATATTAATAGTATCTTACACTAATCTTGCTTACACTAATCTTGCTTATAGCATTGTAAGAGTACAAAGTCAGTTTGCCCCTTGGTCATTTTGCCCAATGATGTTTTCACCCTTTGATTTTTTTGCTCTAGGCTATCTAGCTCCAATTTGCAAGGTGGTTATATCCTGCCATGGGCGCAAATCTAACCTAAATAATTTACATTACTATAAACTTCACAGTATAAACACGGAGAGTGCGAGCCTTTGAAGTTTTTAGAGCCGAGAAATGCAATGCAGCAGAGAGCTATGACTAAATTGTTTGAAAAGTTCTTCCTTCCCCAGCTCCTCTGTACCCTCTATAATAATCGCATCTGGGACTTCACAGTAAACTGCTCAGGGATAACATTACTGTAACATAACCCTAATCAAACCCTAACATGACAAGCAAGTCCTGATGTAACCCTAACCAATCTTAACCTAACCCTAAGCGAACAGTAGTAACTTACTCTAATCAAACCATCACCACTCTTAACCTCACTATAACCCTAACCTGATTATAAAAATGTCTACTAAATGTCAAAGTGACCTGTGCCAAAAGAATGCGGACAAGATTTTGCCAAAGGGTATTTAACAAGACTTACTTGACTAACTATTTCATTAAAACAAATCGAGTTTGTCAAAGTACTTTTCTAAAAATCATTCATCCAATCGGTAGAAACTGCCTGAATGGTGTAATTAAATGTCATGTTGAAAATAAAGGATGTGCCGCTGAAGAACGTGGTGGGGATCGTATAGGTGACAGGAACGAATCTCGAAAAATGAGTGTTTGCCAATTTATCAAAAAACTTCGTGCAACAGAAAGCCACTGGGAGAAAGAAAAGTGTAAAATTATATTTGGCAATTAAATTGAAAAACACAACCAATTTATGCAAAATCTACAATTCAACCATCTCAGCTACAGACCTAAAAGTTGGATATAATTTTATTTCAATAGGATTTTCAGACAAGAGTTAAATATAGGATTATCCTTGCCTGCTTGTGATACCTGTAAAACTTGTGACAGCCTTAGAAATCAGCTATGAGTATGCTCAACAAAAGATAAAGTTGTTCTTCTGAGAGTGCACAAATTATGAGCAAAATCATTTTATGCATCACTTAAGAACATAACAGAAAAGACATACATTGCAGAGTTCTTCTGCAACTGAGAGTGCACAAATTATGACCAAAATCATTTTATGCATCACTTAAGAACATAACAGAAAAGACATACAGTACCATGTTTGATTTGCAGCAAGTTCAATCCTTGCCACACATAACATGTCAGGAAACATTTTATTCTCGCCAGTTGTCGTTATACAATTTTGGGTTACATGATCAGGTATCTCTTAAGAATTATTCATATACGTGGATGGAAAATGAAGCATCTTGTGGTTTAAACAAAATTTCTCGCGCTGTTTTCCATTATTTGAAAAACATTGTTCAGGAAAGAGAATCATTTGAGAGTATGATTGGTGAGTGATGGCTGTCACAGCCATCACTCACCATGATGATGGTGAGTGATGGCTGTAGAGAGCAGAGCAAAAACAACATTGTGGTTAGTATGGCTCTATCATGGCTTGCAGAAGCACCAACAAACATTGATTCCATTGAACTTCTCTTTCCAGTACTTGGGCACTCATTCCTTCCTTGTGATCGCTTATTTGGAAGAAACAAGATGGAGTTGAAAACCAAGAACACGATATTGGAACCTAAAGGATTTCATGAAATATTTAGTCACCATTGTGACAAGGTTTTCTATATCAGAACCGACTGGTTTTGTGATGACTGGAAGACAGCAACAAGTGCTATCTACAAACCCGTGAAAAACATTCAAGAAGGAAAAAAAAATATTGCAACAACAACATACAGGGGAAACAAAGTGCCTGTGATTAATGTTTGATGCGAATTCAGCTACAAATGTGACGTGGACACTCCAGTCAATCTCTTAAAGAAAAAATTAAAACATCGTGGTTAACCATCGTGGTTAACCATATATATATATATATATATATATATATATATATATATATATATATATATATATATATATATATATATATATATATATATACAGTGGTGTACACTGGGTTTTCAGATGTTTGAGTTTTTACACTTACAGACATTGTGCAAACTCCAAACTTTTGTATGTTTATGCTTATGTCAAAAAAGAATGTTTTGCAAAGAATTGGGGTGATTAGAGCTTGGGAACAAAAAATCTCTAATTTTTGGGCCCACCCAGCCCTTAACGTGGGAGCAACGAGTTTATAAAATATTTTCTTTACTATTTTTATCTAAATTTATATTCATCAACAAATTCCAAATTTCATGCAATAATTTCTTATTTTTCAAAAACTATGACCATATAAAGTTTTAACCCCCCTCAATTTGAGGGGGCTGTAAACATTGCAGGGTCATAAAAACTCAACACTAAGAGATTATTGCATGAAACTTGAAATTTGTTGATGATTATAAATTTAGATGAAAATAGTAAAGAAAATATTTTATAAACTTGTTGCTCCCACGTTAAGGGCTGGGTGGGCTCAAAAATTAGGGGTTTTTTGTTCCCAAGCTCTAATCACCCCAATTCTTCGCAAAACATTCTTTTTTGATATAAGCATAAACATACAAAAGTTTGGAGTTTAAGCATAAACATACAAAAGCATAAGCATAAACATACAAAAGCATAAACATACAAAAGTTTTGGAGTTACAATGTTTGTAAGTGTCAAAACTCAAACATCTGAAAATCCAGTGTACACCACTGTATATATATATATATATATATATATATATATATATATATATATATATATATATATATACATATATAAATTTTTAATGTAAATATTGTTCCCATAAGCACTTTTTTTACATATATTGTTAGTGTTTTTTTATATTTTTATTCTTGTTTTTACCTATTTAAATTTAATATTTTGATATAAAATTATAAATTTAAATAGATATAAATTTATTTTTATTATTTTCATTCAATTTTTTATATAATATTTCATATTTTTATTTATTTATTTAATGAAACGAAAATTTATAGAAATATAACAATATGTAGAGTTGCCAGATGTCCCGATTTTACGAAGGAGAATTCTGCGCCAAATATGTAAAAATATTTTTTTTACTTAGTTCTCCTTCGTAAAATCGGGACATCTGGCAACCCTAACAATATGTTATAAGCAAAACTGCTTTTTGCTCTTTATTGCAACACATGATTCAATAAAGGCAGTCTTTCTTTTTGTTTTATGCATTTCTATCCCTTTTTCGTTTTGAATACCAGATATATACCTAGCAATTAATATCTTTTTTTTATAATACAGTCATACATTTTTTAATGCACTCACACTCACCTATGAGAGAAACTAATTTAAAAGCTTTGAAAAAAATTATTTTGATTCAAATATACCTATAGGCTTTCTCAAGAAAAGGGTTCCAAATGTGTTTATTACTGACTCAAAGTGCTGATTTATAACCCTTTGCAAATGGATTTCTTGAGTTAAGGTTGTCAAAAAGCTGATCAATTAATCGGATAAATTTTATTGTAGCTTCACGGCCCTTAAACTGCGGTAACTTTAGTACATTCCAATAGTATTCAATGGCATCAGCAACACAGGAACTAAACACCTGAGCAGCAAGGTTAACTTTAACATTTTTTGTTGCACCCAATTTATATGTTGAGATTTTAGTTAATTCCCAAGTCTAAGGCATTCTGTATTTTAAAGATTCTTTAAGTCTTTAATGTACTTCCAGCAAATTTGATTTTTTTCAGAACCAAACAAAATACTTCTTTCTGCTAATGTATTTATCATCAACTTCGGCATGACACCAATCGAGAAAAAAAAAAAAATTTCATTTTCTATAAGGGGATGTGGAAATGAAGGTACCATATTTGTAAATTTCAATGATGCACCAAGTTCCGAAAGCATACTAAAATGACAAGATGGACTGTCACAAGTAATTCCAATAACTTTGACACCAAGATCAGACAAACGTTGAATGCAAACTCTAATAAGTATTGCTCTTTCACTTTCGGTGAGACCATTAATAAAAAAAAACCCACATGGAAATTTCCATGAGCTGTTAACACTGACAACCATAAAAAATAATGCATCCTTCGCTACAGGCGTTGAGTCATCATTTTATATCATTCCCAAGATCAACATAACCACTGTACCTTTCACCATCCCATAATACACGTTTTTAATGCTCATTTCATCCATCATGAGAGGACAAACTACTACTTTATCTTGATTTTTTGCTTCTTCTTCTTTTATGTTTATAGGTTGAAATGCGGGTTTTGTAAAACCAGGATTTGCATCATTTTTTGAATATCGCTTTTGAATATGTGATTGGCAAGACAAAGCAAAATCAAATGTTTTACGCACAAACTCATATGCTTTATTAGAATAAAGCTGCAATGTCAATGCAAATGCCTTAATTTCAGGAGGATACTTTTGCCCCTTTTTTGAATTCTTACCAGTAATTATTTTATTCATATGTGCTCTTGGTACTCCAGAAAATGTCTTGAAAAGCATTCCTTGACAGTTTAGTGAAATCATATTTTTTCTGCTCCAAATTTTAACCAAAGATTTAACGAATATTACTGTTTTATTCATTTGGTGCGATTTTTGTTGGACGATTTTGAGTTTTTTTTTTAAATTTACAATTTTTTCATGGCTAATTTCGAGTTTCTTTTTTAACTCCACATACCTTGAAATTCATTCATCCATTGTTGAATTGCATTCATGTACCATTGATTCTTTTTCTTTATTGTTTACTTCTGTTTATAAATTGGCATTTACAAAAGGTGGTACAAATTATAGTAAAACTAAAAAATTATTAAGATATATTTTAATTACATAACTAAAAGTTTCACGCAATAGCGATCATCAGATGTAACAACAACAAAGAAGTAATGACAAAAATTATATTAAAAAAATGCTATGGAGTGTCTGCTTTGATGACATTAAAGTTCATTATTAGAAATTTATTTTATCATGGCAGCATTTTGACACAAGCTCGGTTCGTTTGTCAAGCAAATTTAATGGTGATGTAATAATGCAATATTTTTCTGTCAAGCATAAATTGCAAAATTTACCACCAGGTTTGAATGGCTCTGCTTGATCAAGAATATTTCATTTTAATACAGGTTTTATCGCTTTATTTTTGCATTCCCACACAAATTTTGAAAGTTCAGTGAAGTTGGCCTTACTTTCATAAACAAGAGTTTTTATGTTTATACCATCTGTCTTTGAAAGTTTTCTCAGTAAGCCCAATGTAATAATATCCTTCTTCTTGATGAGTTTTAAGTTGCAAACATAAATAAGATTTTTTGTAAGGCATTTTCCATTGAGTGGGCATAAGGTGGTTTGTAGACAATTGCATAATTGATTGGTATTTTCATTAGAATTAAATATCTTTTTATTATGAGAAGCAGTAATACTCTTGATGTTTGGAAGGCAGCTATAACTAACCTTTAAGTTGTTTCAATTATTAAGTTTGTGAAATTTCACTATATCATTTCGCTCTACTAATTATATAACATGTTGTATTGAGCACTCTTACTGGAAATATTAACACAATTCCTTCAATATATATATATATATATATATATATATATATATATATATATATATATATATATATATATATATATATATATATATATATAAGTGCTTTTTACTAATATATATATATATATATATATATATATATATATATATATATATATATATACACATATACATATACATATATGAATATAATTTAATCAGTAGGTTCATCAGGAAGAATTCTTCCTGATGAACCTATTGATGGTGAAACACAGTGTAGAAGAAAACAAAAATTAGATAAATGTTTTTTACTAATTTATTATTGCTCTGTTATTTAAGAACATTGAGCATTCTGTTTGTAGAATACACTAGCATAATTTATACATATATGTATATATATATATATATATATATATATATATATATATATCTATATATATATATATATATATATATATATATATATACATATATATATATATATATATATATATATATATATATATATATATATATATATATATATATATATATATATGTATATATATATAATATATATTTATATATATATATATATATATATATATATATATATATATATATATATATATATATGTATTTATATTTATATATATATATTTATATATATATATTGTTTTTTTTTTAAAAGAACTAGTCCTAGAAACCTTAAAATCATAAGAAACTTTTAGTACTAACTTACTTTTCAATAAGAAACTTATTTAAGAGTTTGAGGAATATTTTCCCTTTGCAATCAAATGGAATTCTATTCGATTGTGAATGAAAAACTAAAGTCTGAGAAACGTTGAGTTTGAGCCTTAGATTAACCTTGAAATAAGAAACTTTTTAGTACTAACCCGTTTGTTTGGTTTTTATAAAAAACAAGGTCTTTATACACTAGAAATTGCCTAAGGAACCTCTGGGTTGTGTGTGAAAATTAGATCCCATAACATATTAGATCCACCGCCGTTAAACTCAAAGCGAGGATGTGTTTTTCAATTTATTATATTTAGAAATGCTCCTTTGAGTCCGAAATATAATACAGTATCGTCCACAATTATTTTCGTCTCGTCCTTAATTATTTTCGTTGCAGTCCATAATTATTTTCGTCGCGTCCATAATTATTTTCGTCGCGTCCACAATTTTTTTCGTAATAAAAATACTTTAGTATTTTCACGAAATATATAATGGCAAACGAAAACAATACAAACATCAATCATTCGAATGTCAAAACAAGAACAAACAAAAAACAAAACTGCAACCGAAGAAAAAACTTCTACAATAAAAAGAATGATGAGTAGCAACAAATCAAGTCGATCTATTGCAAATGCATCAGGTCTTTCAATTAGGACGATTCAAAACGGGATACAAAAACTTGAACAAGATCAAAATAAAGTGCTTAAAAAGCGTGGCAGAGCGGCACTAGATAATATTGAAAGAAAGAGAGAAATTGAATTATTAATTAAAGGAAATAATGCATTAACTACGATCGACATTGCAGAACTAATGCCCGAAGAACATAAATGCTCGACAACTACAATTAAAAAAGAATTAAAACAAATGGGATATACCCGTAAATGGCTTAAATCGGTCGTTGCTGCGAGAAATTCAGCTCATGTAATAGCAACAAGGTTCACATTTTGCAATCGTGTTTCTTTTCTGCAAAATTCTGATCTGATTTATATTGATGAAACCGGTTTTAATTTGCACGATTTACGACATTATGGATATGCATTTTTGGGAAGTACTCCCTATATTACAGTCCCGACGCAGAGAGGAAGGAATGTTAGCTTAATATGCGTCATTTCAGTAACGGGATGAATTGGTTTTAAAATATAAGTTGGGGCCTTTAATACCGTTAGCATGAACGAGTGGATCGAACAAGATTTAAGACCAGCTTTAAGTGATCGAAGATATGTTGTAATAATGGACAATGCGCGATTCCACCATTCATCAACTGTAGAATCGGCATTTCGAGAATGCAATTGTACTATCCAGTTTTTACCACGTTACCGCCCTCAACTTAATCCTATCGAGGAGTATTTTGGTGTGATGAAAAATTTATTCAGAAGGATACAACCACGACCTAATAATCCACAAGAAATGAATAACATTATTACAAAGATTTTAACAGTTTTATTGAATACTCTTTTGAAAATTACTATTCTCATATGCGAGAGTGGGTGTTAAAAGGAATTCAGCGTAATGAATTTATGTGGTTAAATTATGCTTGAATTTTTTTTCTAAATTTACTGTAAAACATTTGAAAAATATGGTTTTTTTATTACGAAAATAATTGCGGACGCGACGATAATAATTATGGACGCGACGAAAATAATTGTGGACGATACTGTATTAGCCAAATTCATTAGACGCGGCCCGCATACTTACGTTTACAATGTAGAGAAAAAAATAAAAATGGTAGCTTCTCAGTTTGATAAAGTATCAACAAGTGTTCTAGATTTTAATATTTATACTTTTTCTAGCTAGATTTTTAAAACGCTTCAATTGTATTGTGCTTCTGCTTTATACTTTATAATAATTTTAAATCAAAAGATTCCAATTTTCTAATCAAATACTATCGTTTACCAAGATTAGAAAGTGTACAAAAATTCTATATGAAGTTGTTTAAAATAAGTTTATAAAAAGAGAGATAAAATACAAACAATTTTCCAAAAATCATTATTCCGGTTGAACAATAAGAAAAAAGATGCCAAAAAAACTGAATAGCTAAAAAAAAACTTGAATCAATCATAAAAAAAAGTGAAATGCTAAAACATAAGTACAAATCAGCAAAGAGAAAATTATAATTATAAAAATTATAAAAGGAACTTATCATATATATTATATATATATATTATATATATGAAGGGTTCCTATTATAATTTTTATAACTATAATTATCTCTTTTTTTATTTTTCAACTTGTACATAATATACAATTTTCAAAATAATAAAGTTGCTTTTATCTCGAAAAAATTACAATGGGAACAAACTTTAAGTTTTTTTAATGGTTTTAACATAACTAAACCAGATTGCCAAATTTGACTTTTAACATAACAAAATTAGATTGCAAAACTTGATTTTAAGATAATTTCAGTTTTTTTATTTTCTTTCAATCAAAAATTGAATTGACTGTTTCTTCAACAATTATTCAACTAAGAAGGTATTATTTGTTTAACTAAAAGTGTTTGTTGTATTGGTCTTTAGCAGGTATGATTAAAAACATGAAGTTTTGTATCTGTACACTTAATCTGTAGCTGGCATTGAACATAACATTGAGGAAAATGTTCAACTTGTTCATGGTCCAACACAATCAACACAATCTTAAGTTTTCTAGTCTAACAAACCTCTTGAAGGATCCAATTTATCAGGGCAACAACCGTATTTATTGTTGATTAGGCTAATAAAGTATAAGCATTTTTCAACTTTTGCTTTAGAAAGAAGTTTTCAAATAAATTACCTTTTTTAATATTTTTTAAATGGCCTAGGCCTGGTATAGATGTCCTATTTTTAATAAAATAGTCCAATATGATATAAAAATTTAAAAGTTTCCTAAAAAAACCAAGTGAATTAGATAGTCAACCAGCTGTAGTAAATTAGATAGTCAACCAGCTTTTTCTTAAAGTATTATAATCATTTGAATTATCTGTGAGTTTATTGATATATAATTCGATGTTTTTTAATTTTAGTGCTATCTATGTGAAGTATATTTAGATCAAATAATGGGTATTAAAACAAATAATCTCATAAAAAAAAGGCAGTTCTTTGTGAGTATTTATAATCTAAAAGTTGACAGACAGATGATTTGTGTTCAAATTTTGATTTCATCACTACAAAACAAACACGTTACAATTAAACAGCCATTTTTTTAAAGTTTTATTTTAATTTTTAAACAATTAATGATAAATCCTTTTAAAAATAGTTTAGTTCTGGATCTGCTGATATAGCAATTATGTCATCTCTTTTTTTTCTTTTTTAGGGCTCAGTTAATTTTTAAAATGTTTACACTTTTTAACTGTTCTGCGTAAGGTAGAGTCTAAATCATTTCTTTCATAGTTTTTATTTTATCATTATTGTGTTATAAAAAACACAAAAGTAAAAGTAAGCAACCCAGTACACAACCTACTAGAACTAACAGGATCACTATAATGTTCTATTTCAGGATTAAATCAATCAAAAAGTAAAATAGCTGATCTCAAATAGTCACTATACAATTTTATGCTCATAGATTTAATGCATGTAACATTTAACAAGGTAACTATTTTGTTTTGCAACTTTGCAGTATTCTTTATGGCATAAAGAAGCTTTTTCAGGAACTCCGCAGTTTCCTTTCACAATATCTGTAAACGATATCTTCACTAATTTTCTTATCGTAAAACATTTTGTTTGATGACCATTCAGCAATAATTTTAGGTATTTTAAGTGAGACTGCATTGAAAATACATGTTTGTTATTCAATAACAATATTCAATAGCCTATTAGGCTTCAGTTTACTTTTCAGCTTTAAATAACGTAAATAAATTTGCATTTTGTTTCTCAATTCCTCGAAAGTACCACATAAGACTCTTTTTCTATCTTTTTTAATCATTTACGTTTTTAATCATTACGAACTAATAGTAGCAGCGACAGTTTAGTTGATTTTTTCTAATAACAAAGTTACCATCTTTTTTCCCTACATCGAATTAATTTCGAGACTAGGCCTCTGAAATGAATTTAGCTACATTATATATAAATTATATATTAATAATGACGCAATAAGAGGGAAAAAAAGGATTTCATTTGTAAATTTGCCATTTACAAAGTAAATGGTGAAATCTACTTATCTTTTAAAAAATATTTATATTTCATTACAGCTGTTTGTAATTTTACGCAATGGGATTTTTTTTTTTTTTTACATATATTTATGCATAAAAGTAATAAATTGATAAATGACATGTAAAATTACCATTATCTTTACATCGCGAACATAAAAACAACAAAATAGATGTAAAATTAGTTTCAATTTATAGTTTTACCCGATGAGATCTAATAATTCAGCCGGATCTAATAATCCACCATAGTAATATGAATATAGCCAATATGAATCTGAAGAATTGTTAAAATTGAACGAATAAAACTTGGCGTGGTGAAATATAATAAATAGAAGTATATGCCAAAGTCATACTAATCACGATAATAAATATATATAAATATATAATAAATAAATATAAACTGTATATGTATATCGCGACGCTGTATAAAAAATATTCCAGTTGAAGTAAAATTATTCATTTTAAAATAGTTTATTACACTTATTGTGTGTTTTTGATAATCATGTATGTATAGGAAAAATTTAAAACTTTAAAAAAAAATTGGTTCCTTATTTAGTTTTTCGTAATGTCTTAATGTAAATATTCGGACTCAAAGGAACATTTCTAAATAAAATATATTAAAAACACATCCTCGTTTTGAGTTTAACGACAGTGGATCTAATATTTCATGGGATCTAATTTTGGATTTCATGGGAGAAATTTGTAAGCTTTAAATCTCACAGATATGTTTCAAACCTTACACATTTTATATTGACATAAATATATATCTTGCATGGTGGTCGAAAAGTTTCTTCCATATACTGTAGTTTTTAAGAGAGGGCTAATAAACCGACCAGAAAAAGTTTAAAAACTTAAATAATTTTTTTTTATTCTTAAATGATAGACTGCCTGCCCTAACTAAACCCCACAGTCGATGTAGCTGTACTCCGTTGCGAGTTAGACTATAAGATAGTCGATGTAGCAGCACTCCGTTGCAAGTCAGGCTATAAGATAGTCGATGTAGCAACACTCCGCGCGTGTTTTTAAAAAATGTTAAAAAAAACAACAAAACAAAAACAGTATTAATTAAAAAAAGCTTTCTAGTCATTATTATTGCGGTTTTTTAAAAACCGATAAAACTTAATGTATGTCCGCATTAATTTAATTGTTTTAATTTTTGACGACAGTAAAATGTAGCTTAATTGTTGAGGATATCTCGAAAAAAAACAAAACATTTAAGGAGGGGGGAGGGGCATTTACTCCAATAACCTCCCCCTTTGTATCCCTTTAAATTTTACTGCCATTAAGCTGGAGGATTTTCTTTCTATTGCAATGAGAAGCTCGTATCTTAGTTTTACTTAAAAAACTTTTTTTTTACAAAAAGTGTTTTTTATTAAAAAAGTATAGAGCTGTAGATTCTTTTCTACCATTTTGGTATAAGATATTACAATAATAAATATATAAACCAACAAATTATTGTTTCGCCCAATATCAGGGCTTATCAGCATGTCTAGGAACATATTTCATTCCAGACATGGACAATCGGAAAAATAAAAATTAATAACAGAAAAGAGAAAGACACAAATGCAAATAGATTTACATACATAGTCAAATATACGGTTATATATTTTTTTATATTACAAGATTTTCAAAAAAAGTTAAACCAAGTTAAACCTTAACAAAGAACAAGAAAGAAGATCATTTTTGATCAAATTAAAGAAAGGTAACAGTTTTTGAAAACAATTACAGTAAAAAACTGGTTTAAATGGCACAAAAACTTAAGAAAATTATTATGATGATTGAGACAAAGTTCATTTAAAATTATTTTAATTTTTTTTGTTTTGTCGCTAAATTAGAAAATCATAGAAAGAAATTGTCAATGTAAGAAAGCAAAGGTCAGTGTTTGCCTGAAAAATGACCACTAACCATATAGCTAATCCCAAACAAAAATATGGGGTTACATATAACCCGTCCTGTTAAGAAAACCATTGATGTCTTGGTCTTCCCAGTGAAAATAACTTTATTAACAAAGTAGAAGTTTTGTTAATAAAGTTATTATCAAAATAAAGTTATTTTGATTATAACTTTATTAACAAAACTCTCAAGGAAAGCCATGATACATAAAGCATGGAAAAAATTGATGAATAATGTTCAAGAAAATTGTTTAAACCGCTCAATATATCTAGTTCTACAAACATCCTTTAATTTTTCTTATGCGTTCGAGGTTCAAGATCTAAAATACTAGCTTCTAAAAGCTTCGTCTATTTTCTGAATAATTAATTCTGAATAATTAGAAAAAACGTCTGAGACTAATTAGATATTACGCGATTCACAAACAGATAAGATCAGTCGGTGGCTATGACAATGTGTATACAAAGCCTTTGAGTTTATAATTAGAACCTGAGCAGAAAGACCATTTATATACTCAGAGACAGAATATTCATATTGCTAAACTTTTCGATTTAGTTTAAATCTTTGTCAACCCTTTTATGGATTTGGTTGAAGCATGCCTAAATATATACATATATATATATATATATATATATATATATATATATATATATATATATATATATATATATATATATATATATATATATATATATATATATATATTTTAATTGGAAAGGTTCAATTTCTTATTTAGTTTTTCTAAATATAATATATTAAAAACACATCCTCGTTTTGAGTTTAACGAATCAATTCTGTGTTTTATTAATAATTTTAGTATTTAATCTTAATTAATTAAAAAAAAAAAAAAATTAAAAATCTTTTTTTTTATATTTTTATTTAGTGCAAGTTTTACTTTGTGCAAACTTATATTAATCTTTATATACTCATTTATTTAATATTTATTTCTAAGAACTTGTTATTTTACTTTTTATTGATTATTTTATTACTTTAAAAGAATTTTTTTTTTTTAACTTTTAAATTTTTTATTTAAAAAAAAAAAAAAAATTCTTTATGACCCTGTACCTTTTTGTTTTTGTTTTATCTTTTTAAAAATAAAGTCTTATTTTATAGATATTGGTAACATTTATATACTCTATACGAAATTATTTATTTTTTACGAAATCAATCTCGGGGCTTGGCGATAAGACAAATTGTGTCTTCTTCTTGCCTCAGCCATCTGTATATTGGAAATATTTGTTGTATTTATATTTTTATACGGCAAAAAAATGGAGAAAAAAAAAAGGAGAAAAAAACAAACTATAATGTTCGTTTCAAAAAACATAAAATATTCTTTAAAATGAACATCATAGTTTAACAATATGATCTGTTCTGATCGTTTATTGGCAATTTTTCTAAATTATAAGCTCGGTCTTGGTCGGAATTCTAGTATTTTTTGTGAAAATTGATAGAAATATTGTGTTTTGACAACTATATATAGCTAATATACGTCAGAACCGATTAGAACTAGGATCAATAGTAGATTAAGGAACTTTTTTAAAAGATTTTAACTAAATTCAAATTAACGCCAATGAGCGGAATAAAGACTCCAAAAAATAATAAAGACTCCAAAATGGTGTTCTTCAGATTCACTTATATGGGTAGTAAAAAGGTGTTGAAAATTATATACAAAAAGAAAATTTTCTTTAAATATCAAAAAATGAACCTGAAACAAAAAAAATTATACAATCTAAAGCTCTTGTTTGGACATAATGTGCTGATAAAACCATGCTAACTCCAAATAAAAGAATTCGAATAATTTGTAAATCGTCTTAACTGCAACGAGTAGTAATTTAAAGCGCAAACTGAAACTGAAAGTCATAAATCTGATGCTTACGGCAAATTAAAATTCTGGGGCTTTCCACTATGGCGTCGTTTGGCTTCAAAAAGTTAAAAATTTTCTTAAGAGATGTGCTATCCAGTTATTATAGAGATCATTGCGTGTAACCGATAAAGCTTACACCGTTTTGTAAACCGGTGTAAAACTGAATATATAGTTTTGTAAAAAGGTGTAAAACAGCTTTACACCGTTTTACACCACTTACACCAAAAAGGTGTAAATTTAAACTTCTTGCTTAAATAACTTTCGAAAAGAACCGTTTAAAATAAATACCAAAACGGAGTAATTTTACACCTTTTGATTAAGAGCGTACACTCTGAAGGTTAATTTTTAATAAAACGGTGTAAATTAACACCTTTTTATACTTGCGACGCCGTTTCAAAAAGGTGTAAGAATCGAGTATTGTTAAGTTTTTCTTCTTTTATACCTTTTAATTAGACGGTGTAAAACGGTGTAAAACAGCTATATACTGTTTTACACCGTTTTATTAAAAGGTGTAAAAGAAAAAAACATCATAATATCTACACTGTTTTATTAAAAATTAACCTTCAGAGTGTATAATTACACTAAAACGGTGTAAATTTAAACTTTTTGCTTAAATAAGTTTCTAAAAACACCGTTTGAGGTTATATTAACACCGAAACGGTCTAATTTTATATCTTTTGATTAAGAGCGTACATTAGGGTTAATAAAGGTTTTTGTTATGTATAATGAGTTTTCATTTTTGGATGTTATTATGCTAGTTGCCGAAAGTATTTAGTTGCCGACACAGTATTCTATATTTTCAAAGTAAAAGACATTCTTCTCTTAAAATATGACTACAATGAAACAAATAGGTATAATCAACAAATAGGATAATCGCAAAAGAGCTGTCGTCAAGATTACATTCACGCATATGTCAACGCTGGGAATAACTGTATGTCAGCAATAAATATAATAAAGGTGTTTGTTTTCAAAGATTCAAAAGGTTCATTGATAGTAAGATAACGAATATTAGTTCAATCCTTTTAATTAACGTCAATGAAATGACGTTATGTCAATACATTGTGGTAAAGTGAAAAAGGTTTTCAAGATTAGAAATTGCTTATAGTTTAACAAAGAAAAAAACATTGAAGGTGGGAAAATGTTTTGAGAAATATATAGCAAAAGAAACGGAAAGATAGATATCGCAACTCTGGTGTTTAATGCAGTCAATATGTCTTATGTTTTTTAATACTGAAGCAATACCTCAAAATACTGACAAAACCATTGGAATAAAAATACCCACAGAAACCAGAACAAACAAACATCGATTTAGGTTTATTAAATTACTCTTGTTTGTTTATCTAACTCTAAACTTCTCAGAGGAATGGGTACTGAAACGGCAGTTATGGAAAGTAAGTTTAAATTAGAGCGCAACATTGAAGTTACAAGATGGGATTTACATGTCCGTAAGCACACAAGAGTTACGACCAAGCAGAAAGATTTCTTACATATAGAGTTCGTAGTTGGTGAAGAAACAGGGTATAAATTAACACCAGAAAATTTTTTTCAAAAGGAGAACAAGTTCTTTTCAAAATGAGAACAAATTCTCTTCAAACTGAGAACAAGTTCTTTTCAAAATGAGAACAAATTCTCTTCAAACTGAGAACAAGTTCTTTTCAAAATGAGAACAAATTCTCTTCAAACTGAGAACAAGTTCTTTTCAAAATGAGAACGATGAAAGGTAAAAAAAGTCAAGTCATTAAGTCCAAATAAAATAAGTTTGTCAATAGCAAGTTGTTTCTTCGATTGTCTAAACAATATCGACTTTGCTTTAAAAACCTGAACATGTTGAAGTCATCGAGAACTTAACAGTCGAAGCCATCAAGAACTTAACAGTCGAAGCCATCGAGAACTTAACAGTCAAAGACTTGTAAGTTAATGTCACTGAAAATTTAGTTTACAGGATTTTAGCCAATTTTGAGACACTAAACAATGTTGACGTTAGGCAGTTTGTTCTTGTTGCAAAGAGTTTTGGAAATCAATCAAATCAATGTGTTGGTAAAATAATCTTAATACACTTGACACTGATAATGTGCTTATGAACTTTATAGATGAATTGAATTAAGCTTTTTATTGGCTATACCGTGAACAATAGTTTGCTGAATACTGGTGTAACGCACAACTTTAAAAATTTCTGACCATTAAAAACTGTTATGAAAATTTATTTCAAAACAGTTTTTTTTACTACATTTAGTGTTTTTAGCCCGGGCTAAAGTAACCTTATGTAGTGGGCTAAAGACACCCCAATTTTTTTTGAGCCTCAGTCACAAAAAAATTATAAACTTTTAAGCTTCCAAAAAATAGATATATACAAACACTGATAATTTAAAATTAGTTTAGTATTTTAGTAAAATACCTTTATTAGGTACTGCCATGGGTTTAAAAGTTTGTGCGATAAAATAATAATAATATTTTAGGTGCTCGTACCAAAGTGCTGTTTATAAGAATTTCGTAAAGAACTATAAATTATAAATAAGTTAGACTAAATAAGTAATAAATTTCTCACGATTTGCCACAAAAAATTACCGCTTACCTTAGGGAACTAAATATAAACCATTTTGATACAAAATTTCAGCTAGGGTCAAAATCACCCCATTTTACGATATTTGAATTGATGTTGCATTCGCTCATAAAAGTTTTATTTTTCTTCCTATTTCAATCAACTTTTTAATTGCATTAAAGTGTTACATCCAAAAATTATTAGTTAAAATTTTATGAAACTTCAAACCGCAATAACTTTTGAACCGCTTTGAGTAATCGTTTCAAAATCTCAGGTTTTTTGTATGAAATGTGTTGTTCAACGCATTTAAAAGCCAATTTGTTTTCAATGTTTTTATTACTTATAATTTACAACAACCTTAACGTTTTTGTTCGCTAAATATAGCATTTAAAAATACAACTTGTGACTCTTGTCAACAATTAATGGTCGTTATACAAAACGTTATAATAATAAAAATATGCAACGTGAGACTTTTGTCAATAATTAGCAAAGCTAATTATTGACAAATTAGTGACGCACATTAAAATTACAACATCTCCCCCAGCTCAGCTAGAGCTCATACGTAATCATGATACTTTTGATTAGGAAGCATTCTTCTCCCATAGTGAGTGAACCAAACAGGTTGTAACTCTGTCTCACATCATCAGCGTGGTTCATACTATCGCCAGTTTCGCCATCGTCTCGGGAGTTTATTTGAGAACTTGAATCTTCAATAAAATCGTGTTTTAAGTTCGTTTCGGGAGGTTTAACCAGAGTCAGATCGTAATCTTGATCAGTTGTTGTATCTTCTTTTTTGTCTACACGACGATGCTGCAGATGCGAAAAATGTTGTGGCAACGTATGTCCGTTGATTTCAACTTCCGCTGTCAAACCATTTTGCAGTGCATATACTTCCTTTTAACCATTGCTGTGTACACGGCGTCGTATGCTTGGGCTTCACCCACACTTTATCGCCAAAATTCCATCCTTGAAACTTTGTCAGGGACTTTTGTGTTGATTCGACTTTATCGATTCCAGGAATTCGGACGCGTTTGTACTGTTGGCAAAAAATTTCAAAAGGTGTGCCGTGTTTTGATGAAACGTTGTTGATTAAGAATACAGACATGGGTATACCACATTTTGCTCTCGCATTTGTTCTTTTTACCGTCCGATGAACCCTTTCAACAATTCCATTTCCCGATGGTTTTTCAACAGCTCGATAAATAAGTCTTATTTTCCACTTCGACGCCATAGCTTGCATAGTCTGAGATCTAAACAACTTAGAATTATCTAGGAGAACTTCGGAAGGAGGTCCAAGCGATGACCATATTGTTTCTAAAGATTGAACAAACATTGTTGCACTTTCGTTGCCTAATGATATCCACAACGTGTATCTGCTTGGGCCCACACTCAATACAGGTGAGATAAAGCAACCAATCAACGTGAGTAACATCAAAGGCTACTCTTTCCCACACTTTGCTGACAGCAAGATTTCCCACGAAATCACATTAGGATCAATTGAATTGCATTCATCACATTTAGCGACAACTTGTTTCACTGTGTCTCTGTTAACGTGGATACCAGCACGCGACCATAACTTAATACTCTTGGAAACTCCCATGTGTGCTATTGAATGAACTTTTTTTATCTGCTGATTATTGTGCTTATAAATATAGATATTACATTCTTGCGTTGCAACTTTATTTTTTATCCAATTCGGTGGCGCTCGCGTAAGTTCATCTGCGATATTTTTTGTTGTTGGTACCCATGTAACATTTATATTTATGGCGTAATCCTCGACCAATTTTCCAAATATTTGAAGCTTTCGTCGAATTAACATTTCGCATTGCCCAGCACATTTTACAGGTTTATCACGAGTCAATTCAGAATTTAACCAACTGAAAACACTATGAGAATCAGTCTTGATAGAGACATCACTTGGGTTCCATTTTAATGCCATACTGAGACCTTCAATACATGCTTCTAATTCATGTTGTAATTTTAATGTGCGTCACTAATTTGTCAATAATTAGCTTTGCTAATTATTGACAATAGTCACACGTTGCATATTTTTATTATTATAACGTTTTGTATAACGACCATTAATTGTTGACAAGAGTCACAAGTTATATTTTTAAATGCTATATATAGCGAACAATTTTTTTATAAAAACGTTGAGGTTGTTGTAAGTTATAAGTAATAAAAACATTGAAAACAAAATGGCTATTAAATGCGTTGAACAGCAAGCTAACCGGGTGTGTCTATCATCACCGCAATATGAAGATGGACAGCCAAAGCGATTTATTCGGCAGATGACTTCTTTCTTCGTGATAAACAATATTACTTCAGATCGACACGTAGCGTACTTGCTTGCTGCTCTGCCGTCGAAGATTTACAAGACTATGGAAGAATTAACAGCACCTGAATTACCAGAGGACGTGTCGTACGAAGATCTGGTGGCAAAACTGGAAACGTTGGAAATAAGAAAATCATCGTTAATCTCACGGTATAAATTTGGCAATGAAGAATTGATACAGACGTTTGCGCATCGAATGATCCGAGCAGCTCAAGAATGCATATTCTTGCCTTCAGAGAGAGAGGGCCGAATTCGTGATCAATTCATTATTGGGATTAATGATAATGCTGTTCTGCGTGCTATTCTTTGGGGAGAAGATGCATTGAGCTTTGACGATTGTGTCAAAACTGCATCCGTGGTTGTACAAACTAGATTGGATGCGGCATTTTTATCTGTAAATAAAGAAGTAAGTACAAGCTACCGAACGACTGGGACTGTAATGACAAGTTCTATACGAAGAAAGAAAGAAATGCGATGTTTCAACTGCGAATCATTAAATCACTTTGCGCGTGAATGTACCTCTTTATGAAAGAAATGCTCGCATAAACATGCTGCAAAGGGCTGCTACAAACGTCAAAAAAACCAGGAAAACTTAAATGGGACGAGTTTGCATTAAGTATTTCTACGAGAATTCGTCCTGAAACAATGCTACCTACTATCGACTTGGTAATAAATGGAAGAAAAGCTACAGCGCTTGTGGATACTGGTTGCTCGCAATCAATCATCACCAATAAGTTTCTGCCATCTGACTATAAAGTGATTCGTGTAGTGGATGTTGCAACAGTGGGCGGAACAATTCGATGTAAAGAAGTTGTTGCTAAAATACACTACCCAACGAACGGGTGCTTAATGGATGCGTTGGTATTATGTGTGAATAAAGTAACAAATACGACATGATTATGGGTATGGATCTAATAAAATTGTGTGATGAACTAAAAATTGGCACTGAAAAATTGAAATTCTGTAGTTCTTTGATTAACTTGCCATCGACACCTCGTGTTGCGACAATTGAAATTGGAACAAGCAAAGCTTGTTTTGGTGGCAAAAAATGGATTGTAAGTTGGAAGTGGAAGAACGAACTAAAAATGAAAAACAAAACAAGTCAATATAACGTACCTAATCGTGAGGCGTTCAACAAAGAAATCAATGAATGGATTAAAGAAGGCATACTTATCAAATATGACGACAAAACTATGGGAAAGGCTAAAGGATTACTACCATTGATGTGCGTCATTCAAGACAATAAAAAGAAGATAAGACCGGTACTTGATTATCGTGAACTAAACACCTATGTAAAAGCCTCTACAAGAGATGCGGATGTCATCAACGATGCAATGAGAGATTGGAGACACATGAGTAAAAACAGCAACGACTCGGTGGTTGATTTGAAAATTTGCATACCTACAAATTCATGTGCATAAACGACATTGGTCTTACCTAACTGTCATTTACAAAAAAATTGTTTGCTATATATAGCATTTAAAAAGACAACTTGTGACTCAACAATTAATGGTCGTTATACAAAACGTTATAATAATAAAAATATGCAACGTGTGACTTTTATCAATAATTAGCAAAGCTAATTATTGATAAATTAGTGACGCACATTATCATCACAACAAAATGATTCGAAGCAATCCCTGAAAACTTTATGAAGATCCAAAAGCTCAACTATTTCAAGTAGTTTTTTTTCTTATAAAAAAAACGAATCGACATTTTTTGCAGTCAGTAAACTAACAAATCGCTGTCAGCTCTTTTTCTATTAGTGAGAAGTTTCCAAACATTCCATGTAAAATGCGACTACTAAAGTTACGAGTTCCGAAAATGCCATTGTCAGTAATATTAAATATGCGATTGACATTTTTTGTTTTACTTAGAAAATTTGACGTTTAAAATCTTTAAATTGATAAAAATGTTCAAAGGAAGTAGAATAAAATATGATTGAGCTATTAAGCAATTTAACTGGCAAGTTTTAAGAATGTAATGATAAGGAGCGATTCGATAAATTTCAAATTTGAACTTTTGTAAATGTTAACAACGTGATCGCCAAAATTTCTTGAGTTTTTGATTTAGAAATTTCAAAAAGTATTTAATATAATTTAATTTATTTAGTATAAGTGCAATAAAGTGCAACAGCTTGATTCCAAAAGTTTCTGTTGATAAATTTATGAGAAATTGAGTCGAAAAGTATTCTCTTAGTAAAAGCCAATGAAATACTTATAAGTAGTCAAAAATTAGTTCCGAGTATTCTGAATTTAAAACATTATATCACATTATAATAATAATATTATTAATAATAAAAATAGTCGCAGTATTATTTATAACAATAGTAATAATAATAATAATCGACAATGAGCCCAACATTCTACAAACAGTATACTGAGGAACAAAATTATGGAACACTTTTCAACAAGCAAAAAATATAAACATGGTAAAGTTGTTAAATTCTTTCAAGTTTGTAATAAAAGTAAAAGTTTTAAAGTATTAAATAGTTTAATAAATAGTTATTTCCAAATAAACATTGAATTTTATAGTTTTTATTACAATTTTAACTTACAAAGCCCACATAATAGCTCTATGAAAATATTGCGGTGATTTGTTTTATTTATAAGCCATTTTTGTTGAAACTTGTGTGTTTATTTATAGACCTAAAATATAAAAAGATATCCAGACAATTTTCTCATTAATATTAACCACCTGGACACATAAAACCTGGGCTTTAACACTACCAGAACAGATACCATCTAGGCATCATATACAGTTATCATTTACAATTGTATGTGTGCGTGTATTGACTGTTTTTGAGGAATAGGTGCAGTGAATGTGCATGCACCAACCAAAGGTTCTGATTTGTGCAGGGAATCTTTTAATTCAGGGAGTCCTTTATTCTATATGGTAATATTTGGGTGGTAAATATCTGTGTAGAAAATTGTTTGTAAATCTCTTGTACTTACTTTTGGTTTATGCATAGTCACAAGAATAAAAATATATTCTTGTGACTAGTAAGCGACCGGGGCTATGGCCGGGGCTAGGTTTGATAACACATAGCCGCAACCGGGGCCAGGTTTATGACCAGGGCTGCATAAATATTGATAGATCCTATAAAAATGTTATTTTTAATTAAAATTTTTGATTTGAGTTATAATTAAAAACAATACTTTTATAGGATCTATTAATATTAATGCAGCCCGGGTCATAAACCTGGCCGGGGCTCCATTAAAACTGATAAATCCTATAAAATATTGTTTTTAAAAAAAATTCATGTCATAAATTTTAATTTAAAATAACATTTTTATAGGTTCTATCAATATTTATGCAGCCCTGGTCATAAACCTTGCCCCAGTCACAGCTATGTGTTATCAAACCTAGCCCCAGCCATAGCCCCGGTCGCTTACTACTTGTGACAGTGGTCTATACAAACCACTTTTGCAGTGTTTCATATTCCACATTTTGCATCCTTTTTAAACTCAATTAAAATCATATTAATAGAAATGTCAAGACATAATTTGAATAAAACTTTTTCCATATTATAATTTTAATGTAGTAAAATTAATAACAATGATGCTATCTGTATTCCGTCGAATCGTTGTTAATAGTTACAAGTATACTCCAAGGTTGCAAAGATTACTATCTTTTGATATAAAGACTCCAGAAGATTTCAATGATAAAGTAGTTCAATCGAAAGTTCCTGTTCTTGTTGACTTCCATGCTAGGTTTAAACTTTAAAAAGCTATTTAATTGATGAGATTTTTTTTACTTTCATTATTTTCTAACAAACAGTTATCCAAAATGTCTTTTTTTTTTTGTTGTTTTAGCAAATTGTATTACAAATGCAAAAGTATTAACTTTTGCCTTATACAGCTTTTTTACATATTTTTAGTTGGTGTGGGCCTTGCAAACAGCTTGCACCAGTTCTTGCATCAGTTGTGGATAGTTTTGAAGGAAAATTGAATTTGGCAAAAGTTGATGTTGATCAACATGAAGATTTAGCTATGGAATATGAGGTGATTTTTTTAAGGTTTACCTAAGAATATTTCAGGTATTTTCTTAGAGTTTATAAAAAACTGAAAAATCAGAGAGGTAAAATTTTTATGTAACAAGGCAACATTTTTACACAACCATTATGTATCAAATATCAGTTATTTCTACATAACAAAGACAACATTTTTACTTAATGAGATTTAGTACTCTTATTTATCCTTGTGTATTCTTATTTTGTTTCAAAATAAGAATACACAAGAATCTTAAATTAGAAATATTATGGCAACAGTTTTATCAGATCCGGAGTTGGAGTGGAAAGTTTTAAATTTAGTTAATTGAAGTTGAAGTTGGATCTTCACTTATTAGAATTTGTTTTTTTTGTTGTATTCATTAAGTAATGAATGGAAGTCATTTATTACTTAATGAATACAAACATCCAACATTTTGATAAGTTTATCAAAATGTTGGATGTTTGTTGTCGTGATAACATTCTCATGATAGCTACTCATCAATATATTTGATAAGGATTTGATATATAATATATTTGATATTTGATTTTACATTTGTTTTCGGTTCATTTGCTGATAGCAATGATAGCTTTGCCATTTTCAGCAGAAGCCTCAATACCTTTACCTACTGCATGATTTACAGAGTTACATATGTTGTCAAGAAACTTAACTGTTACATGTTTCAACAGATATACGTTTTCTTATGAGAATCTAAATATGTAAAAATAGTTTTTAAAATACTGTTCCGAAAATCTTGATTTTAATTGATCTTATTTATTGTGGTTTTAAATACTTCATTTGTTTCTGGTTTACTTTCTTCAAATTGTAATGAGTGTTTTAGAATGTATATTAGTGGAATTACTGATGAAATGGTAGTTGTACTCTCACTCGTATTTCTGGTAATCTCTTCAAAAGGTTGAAGAATAGACAATAATTTAATGATATGAAGCCATTTTTAGGAAATACTTGTAGGATGATGTGGTTACTAGCATACAGACACAATGAATTTTTTATTTGAATTATTCTTTCCAGCATGTATAAAGTAAATAAATGTAAATGAAAATAAAACAATACCCGAAGTCATAAATTTTAAAAAATTAAAAAAAGTATTTATAATAAATGTAAGTTCCTTACTGCGTATTACACTCTTGCACCACCCAAAAGCTTCTTAATTGAGTTGCAGAGTCAAACTTTTTGCCATGTGAGCAATTTAAGAATGATTAAAATGTGTAGAAATTTTTTTTCATTTTGATATTATTTTTTTGATTTCTTCATTAGTATCTAACAATTGTGTGCCATTTTGGCAGCATCTCATTAAATTTTTTATGAATTACATCTCCTGTGCATCATCAGTTTAATGGCATTTTAAAAAAAGTTCAATTTTTTTAAAACATTCAGTGATGCAGTGCGCTATCAAATTTAATAAGAAAATATTGGAACTTGGTTCAGTCCGAATATCAGTAGTAAATGAAACTTGTAATCTTACTTGCCAATTTCGGATAAAGTTTATTACAAGTAAAAACATGCCTTTCTTTTAACTAATAATTTAACAAACTAAATTGTAAAAGTGGTATAAATCTGATATCTTCCTCAAAATTGAAAGGTAGATTCTGCAGGGCAATCCATTGACTTGAGATTAAAAGATTTTTTAGATTTTAGATTCCTCATTAAACCATCTTGAAAGTGATTTATTTTTTTGTCTCTTGAAAAGGAGTTGAAGTCAAGGGATACTTTTTATTTTATTTTTCTAGCTGAATAAATTATTTATATTCACTTGCATGCAAAGACTTTAAATGGCCTTTTAAGGATGTAGTTGTACTTTTCTTGAATATATTTTCCCACAAACTTCAAAATTTGTTTTATTGTCTTTAACTACATTGAAGTACTGCCATATAACACTTTATTTTTGCTTCCATCGTTTAGACTTCACTTATGATAAATACTAGTAGATAAATACTACACTCATGCCCTACTAAGTTTGTAATTCAAAAGTAATTCAACTTAATAAATGTTTTTCTAAAATATAATTTTTTCGAATCACATCAAACAAGTTTGATATGATGCACTGCATTCTAAATCTTCATTAAACTTCCAGTTTAAAGTTATTGGAGCCGAATTCGGAGTTGGATGTGAAAGTCAATAACTTCCAAGAAAGTTAAAGCTCCGTAACATTGGTAACATTTTAATTAATTGTGGTATTAATCACAATTAATTAAAAGTGACTGAGTCAGTATTCAATATTTTGGTTCATTTATTGCCATATTATATATTATATAATATGTTATATTTTTACCATATATACTATTTGAATTTAAAAAATATATCATAAATCAGTTTTGTGTAGTAACATAACAATTAATAGATAAAACAGATAATTTTTCAAAAAATGTTGTATTGCAGATATAACTGCAATACAACAATTTTATTATTTCCTTTTCTTTATGCTTAAATTGCATACTATACCAAAGTTGTTGTTTGCAATAGATGAAGCCATTTTGATTTGTGGTTCCTATCTTATATCATTTGAAATGAATACGCCAAGATCTTTTTCTAATTTGGTAGTAATCAATTCTACATTACTGTTAAAGTTAGTCATTAAATATTTATGAGTAATATTTTTAATAGTGATATGCATGGTTTTATATTTTTCAAAATTGAATTTCATTTTTCAGTTTGTTGTCCAGTTTTCTAATATAACAATGCCATCTTGTAAAGCAACTAGTTTCATTA
Source organism: Hydra vulgaris (assembly GCF_038396675.1). NCBI lineage: Eukaryota > Metazoa > Cnidaria > Hydrozoa > Anthoathecata > Hydridae > Hydra > Hydra vulgaris. The sequence continues at coordinate 59,553,586 of NC_088920.1, read as the reverse complement.
TTAATCTCAGCTATTACTTTACAATCATTTGCATATAACATTTGATTTGTAAGTTGACTTGAAAGCTTATTGATATATTTAAACAAAACATGGTGATACACAGTCTCCAAGTACAACCCTTTGCTTTCTATCAGTTAAAAAGTAATTTATTCGCTTTAATAATGTAGGTCCAATGCCACATGCTTCAAGTTTTAGTAATACTTTTTTTAGTAATACTTTGTTAAAGGCTTTTGTGAAATCAGTGTAAAGGATATTAAATGACTTACCATTTGCAACACCTGTCGTTACTGAATCCATATATTCCAGCAGATTAGTTGTACAAATAATCTTATTGGAAGTGTTTTATTTTGTTGTTTTTTTTATTTAAAATTTTTTTTTATAATTGTTTAAAATAATTGTCTTTATTTGTCTTTCTATTTTTATTGCCAGATTTGTAAAATCACAATATTTTTAGGTTACTGCTGTTCCAGCTGTATTTGCGATAAAAAACGGTGAAGTCGTAGACAAGTTTACAGGATACAAAGACAAACAACAAGTGCTTTTATTTGCAAAAAAGCTTACTGAATAAAAGCTTTATTTTCAATTTATATCTTTTATTATAAAATATATTTCGAACAGAAAATGGTTTAAAATGTCGCGGAATAACTAAAAGAATGGAGATCCAGGCTTAATGGCTGTGATAAAACTTTGTTTTAATAAAATGTGAAACTTGTGGTGAGGCTGAGATCCTGTCAAATAATTTTCTTAAAACGAAATCAATGGAAATTTTATTCTTTTTAAAAATTTTTTTATTGTAAACATTTCCAACGATTTTTACTCTGTTAACAAAAACTCTCAATTTCAAAGAGGACATCTATAAAATACAACGCAGTAAAATCACTGATTAAGGACCCCCTCCTCCCTTTAACGTACCTGTACTTTTATAACGATCCCATCCCCCCCTCCCTTCCATCTTTGCGTACGTGTGCATTATTTATTGCTAATCACCTCCCTTCCCTAACGTATAAATTTTTAAAACATTGAAAAAAAAAACTTTTAACTAATTCGACATTTCTCTGTTACGTAATTGATTTTACGTAACTGACCTATTGATTTTTTAAACTCGTGGAATTCAATGCTTTTTTTTTTTAAAAAAAATCACATTTTTCTTGAGAAATTCAAACTTTCCCAAAGTCGGTGATATCCAGGTTATAGTCGGTTTTTTAACGAATATATAGTATTCGGATAGTCGGGTATCTCATACATTTCTGGTTTGCCCCTTCCCCTTATTTGTTCCTTCCCCCTGCTTAATTTATTCATTATAACTCTGACTTGCATTAACTTTGATATCTTTTATAATTATTCAAATTTTTACAATTATAGTTCCTTCTTATCATTACATATATTTTTATCATTATTATATGGCTATTGTAAAAATAATTAATGGAAACTAAACAGCTTCTTTTTGTTATTGTTGCTTCAGTAAAAAATTTAAGAAAGCTTGAAATCAATAAGCGAAACCAGTATGTGTCACAAGGTCTTGCTTGTTTAAAGGTAAAGTGTGAATTGTCTTCATGTGTAAAGGTTAAGTGTGGGTTTATACTATTTCCTTGTAATTGGTGGAGCCATAATTGAAAACGCATCATTGCTGCGTAAGGACCGATATGAAGTTCATATGACAGTTGTACGCCGTTTTGGATAGTGGAAATATGGATTTGGCATAAAGGCTCGATAAACTTTGCAATTGTTTTTTACTGGATTTCTGACATCTATTGACCTAGTCGGGAAAATCGAAACTGAAGTCAAAAGTGTCAAGTCAAATATTAATACGGAAAAAAACTACGCGTTTCGGAAATTAGTTCACAATTAAAACTTGGAGGTTGACGTGAAGTTAACATCATCAAAAGAATATATGACTGATTCGTTAACAAGAGTACCTATTTGGTAGATGAAAATGTTGAAACTTAAAAAATTTGCAAATAGTGCCGGAATCGTTGTGACAAATAAATTATCAGTTCTGGAAACTACATTAGCAGGCTAGACACTTTGGAATTAGATGAAGTTTAAGCTTTGCTTGTTTTTTTGCAAGTTTTTGTCTGCAACAGAAGATTTACACAAGAAGATTTAAGAGTGTGAACCGCTTATATCGATAGATCCAACACCCGTCGCGTTAACGCACGGAATGATAAAAGTTGAAAAAAATTAAAAAAAATTTGGCATGGATTTTACTTATTACAGAAGGTATCACTATCAAAGTTTACTCGTTGTGGTCCTTCAAGATTTGTACTGAGGCGGTAGTTGTCACAATTTTTGTAAATGCAGTGCATTTTTTTGAAGCCGGACCAAGAAGTAAACGCCTTAAAGAAGCAAAAGGAATTAAAAAGAAGGTAGCAGAGTGAGATAAAAGTGCAAAAAAACAGATGTCCATTGGAAAATAAAAAGTTGCTAAGGAGCAAAATATTATAACTAATCATAATAAAAAGTTATAAATACTATAGGAACAATAAAATAGTCGTGGTCTCAAATAGCTTAACTGTTAATGTGTAACTGGGACTTATAAAATGTATAAGAGCTGGAGTAAAATTATTCGTTTTATAAGTAGTTCTTATGTTGTCTGCGTAATCAGTAGTATAAATGTAGAATATAGATACATGTTTTGTACGAATGTTCCATGGATAAATATGTATAAACGAGTATCTCAGAGCGCAGTATGAACACAAGAGGATCCCTAGCTTTCATCCTTGACCGGTATCCCACAAGAAGTCAAGTCTAGGTGTACACCAGGCTATCTGTCAAAGTATTCTTTTGTGTTATCTTAAAAGTACTTTTCTCAGAGCATCCCATTAGCAAGTTTGCCACAGACCTACGCATTGGCTATGAGACCAGAGGGCAGAAAGTGGCGTGCAGTGTAACATGCATACAATGATTGGTTATATATAAGTGGTAAATAATTGGTTAGATATAAGTGTGATGGTACAAATAGTGTTTTATTCCAGTATATAATGAGGGTTGGTGACAAAAAAACCACAATATACATTTATATTATATTTTATAGTTAGGGATTTTGTGCCAGAGCAATGCTACATTTAAACGACTCGCCGTTTAAGCACTAAATGCCTGAAAAATGATATAACAACATACGCTCATAAAACATTTGTATCTGTACATCTGTAACCAGTTGAATAAGGTGTAGCTAGTTACAGATGCATCTAATTGGCAAATTACCACATACCATGTCCTTATCCTAAGGATGAATTCCAAAGTTCATTTCAAAGTTTTTAAAAATAATTAATTCACTTTGACCTCAGCGAGCAACGATACCTATCCAACGACACGCCAACATTGTATAAATGTTGACGATGTCACTAACGCCTAAAGGAAATAAAACAAACGTTAATTTACCCAATTGTTACGTTTTATTATCTTTTACATATCGAAACATTACTAATATATTTAGAATGAAAATATTGTAAGGTTTTATTGTATATATTGTTGTATATTTGATGTATTGTATAGATTAATGCATTAGCATTGATTAGTAAAATATTTTTAAAATCAGTATTTATTAAGTATTTAGAAATCCCTTATACACTCTTCATATTGCTTTTTCCCCAAATCATTTTCTTCTTGTTGTGTTTTTCCAAAATAGTCCGGCAACCACAATTGCACTTTTTTTCTGAGAAGTTCGCGACCAATTTCTCTTTGGCGTTCATTTGCTTGGAACTTCACGTATGTGATCCACGCCGTAAAAGATTTTTTAAGTAAACGTCTGAAAGAAAAAACATATTATGAAGGAATTAAGCAATAAAATCGTCTTCTATGACAATTTTATAAACATGAATTTTGTTATAACATCGTAAAAGTTAGATTTATAAAACAAAGAAATGTACACAAGACTTCGGTCAACATAGTCTAAACAAAATTAAATTACAAAGTTTAAATAGTGTTTAAAATGTTTAAAATGAGAAAGAATGAAATAGAGGATGCAATAAAATAGTTACGACAAATCTTTATCTCTTAATTATAGAATAAACTTTTTATCTCTGAATAAGATAAATAAAAAATTAAAACTTATTAAAAAATAACTTCTTTTTTTTGATAAATTGTTAAATTTTTGGCCACAAATAATTTTTTTTGTTGTCGTTAAAAAATGAACATAAAATAAATTGGAATTTTGTATCAGAAAACTTGAAATGTACCATTAAATAACTATTTACGCCGGTCAGGATCATTTTTCAAAATATAAACTTGCTATTTCAGATAAGAATTTATGGATTAAAGACAGTGAATGGGTTAAATAATGTAAAACGAAACGGTAAATTAGGGGGTTGAATGAAATATGCTAATTGTTTACTTGATTAATGGAGTTTTTTTTAATTATGTCTCAAGTGACCAATGAATCTCCATAAATGCTTTGTATAAATTTTAAATCATTTAAAAAGTAAAACAATCGGCTGTAAAAAGAGATGAAATTGACCTTTGTGTTTTTTTAAGTATTAAATTTCAACTTTGACAGAAAAATAAAAAATTGTTCAATTTTATGTTCTTAACAATTTAATTTTGATATTTTTTAATCTATAGTGTCTACTAGCTACCATTAGAAGTGTGACTGTGTCTACTAACTACCATAAGAAGTGTGACTGTGTCTAGTAGCTACCATAAGAAGTATGACTGTCTAACATAAGAAGTGTGACTGATCATCATCCGCGATCTTAAGCGCTATATAATTTTAAAAAAATTAATGGCTTTTTAAACAAATAAAAAATGTCTTAGAGTAAAAATAATTTTTTTTTCATTCTTCACTAATTATAAATAAAAAATAAAAAAAAAGATTTTAAAGCATAAAAAACTAAAGTTAATTTGTTTTTGCGTTGTTCTTGAAAGAATAAAGTTATTTTATATTTGTTATAGATGTACTATGAAGGATTTGTTACAGATGTACTATGACATTTCACCACTGCATTCTTGGATTAGGTTTTTGAATTTATTCTACATATTATTATAGAATTATAATAAAAAATTTATTTATGATAGGATGTTTGAAGAATTCGGTTTGAGAGTTTAAAAACCAGGACCTAGCGGAATAAGGACACGTAATACCAAAAATTTTTCTGATTCTTTATTACTCAGCAAAACTTTAGAAATAGATGAAGAAACTACCATCAGGTTACAAAACATTTAAATTGCAATGAATTGCAAAGACCCAATTGATCCAGGAAAAATTGATTAAAACATAAATAAATTGTTAGAGACATTTAATTGGTTCAAGATCCCAGCTTTCATTCACAAAGTGTTACCGCATGCTTGAAAATTATCATAAATTCACCAGTTTTATTTGGTTTAATGGAAGAAGTAGCAGTTGAATCTCAACATAAATTTGAATTTATGTTGAGATTCAACTGCTACATTAATTATTTAAATAAAGCAAAGTTTATTGAATGTGTTGAAAAACTTTAGTGCATTTAGTGGTTTTTTTTTAAAAAGTTTATGTTTATTTACAATTATGAACTCATTGGTATTAAAAGCTAATAAAGCCAAGCACTTATCTAAATTTAATTTTCCAGACATTGCTCCTTCAAATCATAACTAGGACCACTACATTATTGGATATAAAAACAAATATCATAATCTGAAGAGATTATGTTTTGTGCAAGATTAAGACCAGTTGTTCTTGATCTATATTCAATAAATTGCAAAAAGTATATATATATATATATATATATATATATATATATATATATATATATATATATATATATATATATATATATTTAGAGAGAGAGAGAGAGAGAGAGAGAGAGAGAGAGAGAAAGAGAGAGAGATAGAGATATATACTGTGTATATATATAATATTTATATATATTATATATATAAAAAGTATATATATATATATATATATACACACTAATATATATATATCTTAATATATATAAAGGGCAATGTGTGTTTGTGTGTGTGTCTGTTTGTTCTCTTTAGAAATCCAAACCGCCGGACCGATCTCGATGAAATTTGGTATGGGGGTAGTCCTCTAGGGGGAGAAGGTTCTTAGCTGGGTTTTGATCCCGTACCCCGATCCCCGGGGTCAAGGGGGCCCAAAAATGGACCCCCTGACCCCGGGGTCAGGGGGTCCATTTTTGGGCCCCCGTGGGGTCATTTTTTGGGCCCATTTTCGTGTACAGATATCAGGTAAGCCAGTTTAAATATTGGCCCGGGCAACGCCGGGTAACTCCATCTAGGTATATATAAAGGGCAATGTGTGTTTGTGTGTGTGTTTGTTTGTTTGTTCTCTATAGAAATCCAAACCGCCGGACCGATCTCGATGAAATTTGGCATTGGGGTAGTCCTCGAGGGGAAGAAGGTTCTTAGCTGGGTTTTGACCCCGTACCTCGAAAAAAGGGGCCCAAAAATGGGCCTCACTGACCCCGGGGTCAGGGGGGACCATTTTATGGGCCCATTTTTGTGTACAAATATCAGGTAAGCCAGTTTAAATATTGGCCCGGGCAACGCCGGGTAACTCCAGCTAGTGTATATATATATAGTATATATATATACACACTAATAACAACCTGCAGAACCTTTTAACAACTCAACATAAAAAATAAGAGAATAAAAAAACTTTTTTTAAAGCTCATTAAATATTATTAGTTATTTTTTGAATTAGATGGTGTGCAAGCCAAGTGGACTAAGCCATTTAGAGTAAATTATTGAGGAGAGTTTTTAATGAATAACTTTGTGAAAAATAAACAAACTATGTCACAAAAAGCAAATGGAGTAAATAAAGTAAAATACTTTCAATAGTTAAAAGTACTTTATTATATATATATATATATATATATATATATATATATATATATATATATATATATATATATATATATATATATATATATATATATATATATATAAATTGTGTTGTGTAAATTATGTTAAAGAACAGAACAATAATAAATTAGTAAAAACCACTTATCTAACTTTTGTTTTCTTCAACACTGTGTTTCACCATCAGTAGGTTCATCAAGAAGAATGTCTAATCATAACAAAACTTTCAAATTATAGAAAAATTATTTCACAGGAAGTTGGGAATTGTTACAATTGTTATAAAAAATTAGATAAGTGTTTTTTACTAATTTATTATTGCTCTGTTCTTTAGAAACATTGAGCAGTCTGTTTGTAGAATACACTAACATAATTTATATATTAGGCTCCAGGTTTATACTTGTTGAGCACTCTTAATTGTATTTTACATAAATAAAACATGGAAACTATTAATTTTAATTATTCCCTAAAAAATATCCCAATCCCAAACAAAAAAAGTTATACTATTTCTTTAATTGAAAAAATAGAACACTTTATTAAAAGAATTCCTTGGAAAGCCTATTTTTTCTTAGAATCTGAAAACAATAAAAATCCTATAATTGAAAATAACCAAAAAGAAAATTTTGATTTCAAAATAAAACCGCCCCACCATTTGTTCCTAACCTAGAAAACTTTGAAAACGATTTATTACACTTGATTAAAACAATAAAATTTTGAAATATTAGCAATGATTTCCAAAAGGAACTCAAGTTAGACAATAATATAAAATTAAACCCTAATATATTAGTTTTTGCTGATAAAACAAGCAACATATACCAAGTTGCCCCAGATAATCACCATAAATTACTGCGCGATAATATTTCTAATAACTACGCAAAAGCCAGAAAAACTTAGAAAGTTCAATTAATTTAGAAGGCCAAAACATTGCTAAAACACTTAATTTAGATGCTAGAATTGAATCAGTCGCACCAGCGCAAGCGTTTATCACACTAAAAGATCATAAACCAAATTTTCAAAATAAACTCCCTTGTAGGCTACTAGTACCTTCAAAAAGTGAACTAGGGCACATTAGTAAAATTAAATTAGACAAAATAATTATTATTCGGAAATAAATATTATTCGGAAATAAATATTATTCGGATAAATAAATATTATTCGAAAATAAATATTATTCGGAAAACAAATATTATTCGGAAAAAATTAAATTTGAAACAGTAGAAAAACACCACTGATGTTATAAATTGGTTTTCTAAAATTAGTAATAAAAATGAATGCACATTTATACAATTTGATATTAATGATTTTTACCCCTCAATTACAGCAGAAATTGTAGATAAAACAATAGAATTTGAAAAAATCTACACTGAAATTACAGACGACACTATTTGTTTAATTAAACATTGCAGAAAAACTTTACTCTATTTTAATAACGAGACGTAGAAGAAAAAAAACCATGCACGAATGCTTTGATGTAACAATGGGAAATTATGACGGAGTAGAAATTTGCAAATTTGTAGGCTTATATATTTTAAATTCTCTAGTAAAAATATTTCATTTTAATCAATTAGGCTTGTACCTCGATGATGGCTTAATAATAATGCAAAAAAAAATCAGGGCCTTAACTTGACAAAGTCAGAAAAAAAATTATAGAAATTTTCAAAAACATTGGCTTCCAAATTGAAATAAACATTAATTTAAAAATTAATTGTGAATTTTCTTAATGTCACATTTAATCTCTCGGAAAATTCTTATAGGCCTTATAAAAAACCTAATGATGAATTATCGTATATTAATATAAATTCAAATCATCCCCCTCAAATCTTAAAACAAATTCCCATTTCAATTAACAATAGACTAAAACAAAACTCTTCTAATGAAAATATTTTTAACTCTTCCAAACACGTGTATGAAGATGCTCTTATAAAAAGCGGATTTAAAAATTTTGAGCTAAAATTTGAAACAAAAATTGCAAAAAAGTGAAATAGAAATTTCAATAATTTGGTTCAACCCTCCGTACAGCAAAAATGTTTCAACAAACATTGGAAAAGCGTTTTTAAAATAAGTTGACAAACATTTCCCTCCCTCTAATTAATTGCACAAAATTTTTAACAGAAATACTATTAAGATAAGCTATAGCTGTACAAAAAATATTGAAAGAATTATAAAAGGCCATAATTTTGCATTGATTAATAAAAATGAATTCCTCAAAGAAAAAATACTGAAAAATGTAACTGCAAGCAAAAACTTGACTGCCCTATGAATTGCAAATGCTTATCAAAAAATATTATTACTAATGCATTGTTTCCTTTCAAAACAACCCTGATAAACAATATATTGGCTTACCCGAGAGCAAATGGAAAAAAAGTTATGCCAACCACAAATAATCTTTTAAACATAAAAAATACTCAAAAGAGACTATGCTGTCTAAATATATTTGGCAACTAAAAGAAAAAAACTTTAATTTTAAGCTAAACTGGTCTATCCTAAAAACTGCGCCGGCCTATAATAACATTTCCAAAAAATGTATACTATGTTTACAAGAAAAATTTGAAATTATTACTCATTTTAGATCAAGAAAATTTAGTGAATAAAAAATCAGAATTAATTTCTAAATGTAGACATAAAAATAAGTTCCTTTTAAAAAATTATAAAAACAAATGACCAGTCCAAATTTATCTTAATTCTAAAGAATTCTTTTCATGATTTTTTAATTATCTAATATAGTTGATGCAACTTCCTGGTTGCAAAATACTACAGTTATTACATAATTAATTATAAGAATTCCCAACTTGAAACCTGTGAAATAATTTTTCTATAATTTGAAAATTTTTTAATGATTAGACATTCTTCCTGATGAACCTACTGATGGTGAAACACAGTGTTGAAGAAAACAAAAATTAGATAAGTGTTTTTAACTAATTTATATATATATATATATATATATATATATATATATATATATATATATATATATATATATATATATATATATATATATATATATATATATATATATATATATATATATATATATATATATATACACACACACACGCACATACATATGTGTGTTGTGCGAAAAGGTACAATATTGTACAGCCAACAAGTGTAAATTAAAAAAATTAAAGGGTACTGTGTATTTTGATCAATTGCGGAACTTTCTTTGGCCCACATTAGTATTCGCTCATCAGTAACAAAGGTTTGCCACAATTTAAAAGTATACTTTATGATCCGTACACAAGAGAAGTTTGCAGCTATATCCATTTTTCTTTGATGATAAAAACATGCCTGAATAGTTATAAGTTCATTCATAGTCAAAATATTTATCATAAAAGATCTATCATTAAAAAGAAGTTTTGTTTTGAATTTTCAATAAAAATTTTTAATAAGATTTCTACAAGTGAACCTAAAGTTTTTATTAAATAAAACTTTTTTGTTATTCTTAAGTGAATTATTTAAGAGTTATTTACTTAAGTTAATTATTTACACCAAAAAAGTCATACCTTTAATAAGGAATTCACACCTCTTTTTAACAATAATTTACTATAGAATTGGTCAGCCATTGTCACTCGATCGAGAACTTTAGTCTTTGCAAAGCTGAACCATTTATTCATCACAAGTCTAAGCAATGTAATACTTCTGTGTTTACAGCTTGTTTCAATATTTCTTTGAGTAACTGCAACAATATTTTTCAATGGCTGAAGCCCATACTTACGAAGAAGTACCTTATTAAAGTGATTTATAGCTAGTTCATTTTTAAGACGATGTTGTTCGATTCGTAAAACTTTTTCTTTTTCTCTCTAAATTTAAAAATTATTCCATTCTTATATATATGTATTTTTATTTTAGTTTGCAAAGTAAATTAAATAACAAGTCCATAATGATTGGAGATGATTCATGTCAACAATTAAATTAAACTAAAAAAAAATTATTAACTTTTAAATTTAAAATCTTTTTTTATAAATTAACAAGTTAAGTTTTTTTTTAAACTAACGTAAAATTACTGTCTAATTAACAGCTATAACAAAAACAAAACTAAGTTTGTTATAACAAAAACAAAACTAAGTTTGTTATAACAAAAACAAAACTAAGTTTGTTATAACAAAAACAAAACTAAGTTTGTTATAACAAAAACAAAACTAAGTTTGTTATAACAAAAACAAAACAAAAGTTTGTTATAACAAAAACAAAACTAAGTTTGTTATAAAATCTAATTATTTAACAGCTATATATAAACAAAACTTTGATTTAGAATATTAATTTTATAACTTAAGTAAATATATACTATTACTTTTAATTACTCAATTACTCAATACTATATTATATAATTATAATAAAAATATTATATAAGTAAAATATTATATTGAATAATTGCTAAATTAGTTAAAAGATACATTTTTAAATTTTGACTTAAAAACCGAGGTTTTGGGAAAAAAAAAAGCAGTATGCACAGTTTACTGCAGTTTTTGACCGGTTATTTCGATTGACTTAAAAATATCTTCAATTGAATCCTTGATCCCAAATTAGACACCATTTAAATAAAATGACAGATAGGCATTTTAGCTTAAAAGCTTTGAACTTTAAAAGTTAAAAAAAAAAAAAAAAAAGCAACCGTGTATAAAGTAAACTTATTAACACAATAAACAATTGCTTTTTACTTATCTACTTGTCATACACTTTTTAGATATTTACAGTGGTAAAAATTAATGCAATACTAGGCTTTTATTAAATTAACAAGTTTTTGTTTTAAAATACAATTAGTTGCGTTTGATTCTAAATCTATTTTCTTTGCTCCTTGCTTTCTTCTTTTGTAAACATGGTTAAGCAAGAACTAGCCCTATCTTTTCTTCTCTTTGGTTGATTTTCCAATCTTTAACTAGTTTAATGGCCCTCTCTGATGAGTCATTGACCACATTAAGTGATTTAATAATAATTTCAAACTTAAGATAAAAATCGTTGAACTTCCATTAATGTGAAGGAATCTTATGCCACTCGAACTCACTCTTTCCATGTCCAATCTTATCAAAGATGAGCCAAGATTGCTTAGTTACTAGAGCATTAAGAGATGAAGACTGATCTTGTGCAAAATCTAGAGAGCTAAAAAGCTTTTTATTTACCATAACACGCTCAAGTGGATATACTATTGGTTTTGTAGAAAGCATACTGTATAATGCTTTGGTAATATCATCTCTGTTTGGGCAATGTTTATTTGCTAAAGCAAGCACAACTAAGGCAGGATCAAGATACCAGCTGTGCCTGTCAAATGATTTTAGTGCTATAGTAGCTCCATGAAGATTTATATCCATGAACCTATTCATCTGCCACAGTGTATTCATGTTCTACACAATATTTTAACAAAATCAGATGAATTCATCAATCAAAAAATCAACTAATCTTTTTTTTAACTCTGTTTTCTTATTTATTATTATTATTACTTTTAACCTGATATGGAGCAGTTGTGTCTTGAAAAAGACACAGCTCCCTTGTTAATGGAACAGTGTCTTTTTCAAGATCATTCCAGAATGATTTTAGGTGTTTAAAGAGCTGATTGTTTGGACCAGACATTTTACTACCGGGATAAATCTTGTTAAAGTTGGTAAAATGTCTTTCTAAAATAAGATATCTACAGGTAAGGAGGAGTAGTGGCCACTTAAGCTTATTTGCCATTCTTCTTTAACTCTGTGGTGCATTTTATTAGATTATAAACTGCTTTGAACTGCATTTCTCCAGCACCTGACTCAATATGAGGAATGCCTAGTAGCTTATTTTCACTGTTCACTTTCACTAGTACAGCTAAGCTTTCTCTTGCGGTTGAAACATTATCTGTATATTCTTCAGATAACTTTCTGTCAAAATGAACAGAGATCAGCTTACACATGGATAAAGTCAAGTCTTTTATATACTGTCTAATCTTTTGAGTTTCTGAACTTATCACTTTATCTACAGCTAAAAGAGATGATAATTTAGATAAAACAAATTCATTTCTTTCTCCTCCTGAGATAGCTATAACACTGTTGATTACAGTGTGCTGATTGACAAAGTCCTTTGCCTACAGTAGTTAGCAATGTATGCTTGAGAATATCTTTAGGCAGTATTATACTTTGTTCTTCTTCTTGGGTATTATCATTTAGCTCACTTTTAACAGAGCCATTGCATTCTGAGATTAAATAATCAGTGACATTACTTTCTGAACTATAAAATATATGTAAATCTTCTTTTTCAGAATCTATAAAATGGTCTCTCTATCCTTGATTGTTCCTGGTGTCAATCTGTTTTCACTATATATATATACATTAGGATTTGATAAATTATATATAAACACATTGTATGCTACAAGTTCTGTATCTTCCAAGTTCCCAGGGAGTCTTGAGCTTAGATATAATAAAACAGTTCTCTTTCGCTTCTGAATAGTTTGGTGTAAATGTTTGTTTAGACAACAAATAAAGTTTTTGAGAGAAATGAATGGTTTGGACTCTTGTAGGTAAAGATAATACTAGACAACAATACATAGGTAAAGATAATACTGGAAAACAAATACTGTTCTTCAACAGTTGAAAACTGAACAAATGATAGTTTCTTCCTAGTTTTTTTAACTAAATATATTTCTTTGCCTCAATTTCTTATTTTTCCACGAATCTTTCGCATACCTTTTTACTTTACTTTTTATTTCATGTAAATGAACTATAATAACATAAATTTAGAAATTTTTTTAATTTCTAAAAACATACTTCATTAAATATCATGCAGAAACTAATAATATATTAAAACACTGCAAATTTATAATTACAAAATCAACATTTTACACATGTTAAATTTTTTTCTATTTTATTAATGCATTAGTACAATGAAATCGCATTATACTAATGTATTAGTACAATGTAATTTCATTGTCAAAAAGAACTTATATGTTCTTGTGTATTAAATTAATCAAAAATTTGTTAAGTTTAAAAAAAATATATATATATATACATATATATATATATATATATATACATACACATATATATACATATACATATATACATACATATATATATGTATGTATATATGTATATGTATATATATATGTGTATAAATATATATATATATATATATATATATACATATATGTAAATTTTTATCGCTAATATCTTAATGTTTTACAATCCTAGAGGAAATTCAATAAGTTTCTTCTCAGTCTGGGTTTGTTAAGAAATGATATCTTTCATGAGGCTATCAAGTCTTGTACTTAGGGCCACATAGTTTGCTTGTAACTAGGAGCATATGTGCGTTTCTCTGATAAAGAATTTGGTTAGATAAAGAGGTAGATTGTTGAACATTGATTGGTGTAAAGCATTTTTTTTTGTGGATTACTATTTTAAGGGTAGACCAATTTTGTTCAGAATTATTAGTCAACTTTTTTATTTATTCAAGTGTTGCAATCAAGTAAAACTAATTAAGTTTATTGAAAACAATCTAAGATTAAATAAATTTTTAATCAAAATTATGTGTACCTTTGTTGTCAATTTATTATGGAGTTGAACCGAATTTGCAAAGAGCAGCCATAGGCACATTAGCTAGTGGCTCAAAAATACAATTAAAACAGCTTATTGTACCTAGGGCCACTAATTTTTAAACCCCTCTACATGACGGACTTTTTAAATTTGAATCATTACACCTATGTTAATTCAAAGTAATTAATATAGAGATGTGATCATTTCAGTTTCACTATTTTTAGACAAGTCTGAAGCCTTGAATTTGGGCATTGAAAAAATCCGGCCCTAGGTACACAAAATTTTTCTAACACTCCTGGTGGATAGCTGTTCTGCCCATCCACATATTAAAGGTTTAAGCAACATCAAGCTGATATATCTTCTCTGAACACCACACCCGTCCTTCAGTCCATGGATCAAGACATAATACAAAATTTTAAAGCTCATTATGGTTGCAAAATTGTGTGCCTGTATATCAAGACTTAATAATAACAAAACCTTTTTGAAAATTTGATGATAACCTGTTCAAATCTTTGACAGAAAAGCTTGACTGTTTGTGAGAACTAGGTCCTAGTGCCGTCCAAGAAGACCTCTAAACGTAATTTTACATTGGTTTAGATCACAGTCTAGTAACCACCTATACACCAGCTACTGATATGGAAATCAATGAATAATTGGATTAAAGTTGTTATAACAATTGAAATTGGATTGCAATTACATTCTTAAAAATTTTTGGTGCTTAGTCACATTTATTCAAGTTTCTGACAATTTTTATCTCGAATAGACGTTATCTGTTTGTGACTATTTTAAAGTACAAGTTTTAATAAAAAATAAAATTGCTGGTTTTTTGAA
The DNA here is from genome assembly GCF_038396675.1 of Hydra vulgaris. NCBI lineage: Eukaryota > Metazoa > Cnidaria > Hydrozoa > Anthoathecata > Hydridae > Hydra > Hydra vulgaris. The sequence goes on along the minus strand of NC_088920.1, from coordinate 59,538,467 downwards.
CAGTAAATTTTCTAAAATTATAATGGCTTCGTACATGGAATATGACAAAAAAAGTAATTCTGCTGTTTGGAAACATTTTTTAAGAGAAGAAAAAGGGCAAACAGCAATGTGTAAGTCTACTGACTGCAAAAAAATTTTAAAAATTGGAGGTGGTTCAACAAAAGGTCTCCATATGCACTTACTTTCCGCCCATAAAATTAACCTCACACCAACTACTATTTCAGTAAACACACGAGATGAACCACCAATAAAAAAAATAAAACGTTAACCAATTATTTTCCGATATTGGAGCGAGAAGAAAAATCACTTCCTGCTACACTTGCACGATTAACAGCCATTGATGGGATTTCGTTCAACGTGATATGCTGTTCTAGTGATATACGTGCAGGTCTTATAGCTACAGGATTCAAAAGTTTACCCACAACAGTCAACACTGTGCGTAAAATGGTTGTAGATTACAGCAAAAAAATAAGGAGTTTTTTTATTACTGAAATAGCTAGCAAAAAAAAACCTGAATTCGGTGTAGGAGAAAGATTTTCTTTATCTTTTGATGAATGGACATCATTGCGTAACCGTTGCTACATGAATATTAATTTACACGCACTAAACTGTCAGTTCTGGAGCTTAGGCTTAATTCGTATAACGGGATCAATGTCTGCAGATAAGTGTATTGAGCTATTAGAACAATATCTTTTCTCAAATCAAGTCCATGCACAACATGGACTTGATTTGAGAAAAGATATTTTTGGTATTATGACTGACGGAGCGAGTGTGATGAAAAAAGTTGGGAGAATATTACCTGTAAATCAACAGTTATGTTTTGCCCATGGTGTGCAACTGGCCGTTATTGAAGTACTATATCAAAAGCAGGATATAGAAAGAGAAATAGATCAGCAATTCGACGAAGACGAACAATCAGATATAGAAGACAATTTTTCAGAGAGTAACTCTTGCGAGGATGATGATTTTTCTGACAACGATAAACTGATTGATCTTGATGCTAGTCATAATTGGCATCGAGGAAACGAATTTGATGTTACTGAGGTAAATTGTGGTCCAGTGATCAAAAAGGTACGAAAAGTAATAGTAATGCTCAGACGATCACAAAAAAAAACACGATATCTTGCAGAAGTATGTTGCGGCTGAATTTGGGAAACAAATAGCTCTATTTAAAGACTGCAAGACAAGATGGAATAGTCTTTTGTCAATACTTCAACGCGTCTATTTATTAAAAAATTGTATACAAAAGGCATTAATAGACATAAGTCTACCGGAAGATGAATCTTTGGCTTTATCTAATATTGAGCTTAAAACTGTATCTGCTATCATTAATGCGCTACTTCCAGTAAAAGCAACAGTTGAGGCCCTTTGACATCGGGATGCTAATTTGTTTACAGCCGATGTTGCCATAATTTTTATGTTAAAAAAACTTAAAGATGCTAACAACGTTATAAGTCAAAAGTTGCATTCATCTCTGGTTCTTCGAATGCAACAAAGGCGTACCAATGCAAGTGGGATCCTTCAGTATCTGCACAATGGTAGAACCAACATTCAGTCCAAATCTGAAATAGAGCTAGTAACAGTTCCGACTTCAATAAAATGTCGCAAATTAATAGTTGAGTTACTTGAAAGACTAGACGCTACAAATCCAGCTACATCATTAACAGCTAATGAGTCTGAATCAGAAGTTGAACTTTCTGTTTCAAATGAGGCACTACTCGAAATTGTTTCTGATTCTTCTGACTCTTCATCTGAATCTATTTCTTTTGCTCTTAAAAACAGCAAAAGAATCACAGACGAACTTAATAAAGCTATAAAAAAAGCACATTTGCCAAGCATACCAACTCAATGTGAGACGTTATCGATGAAAATTCAAAAGGAAATGGTGTTGTTTGAAAATGGAGGAGCACGTGGTGATTTTTTGCAAAGAGCGTATGATTTTTTAATGACTATTAAGCCTACCAGTGTGGAATCAGAACGTGCTTTTTCTGCGGCCGGACTTTTTGCAACAAAAATAAGAAGTCGTCTGGGGGATGAAACTTTGGATGTGCTCTGCTTCCTCAAAACGTATTTTAAGAATAATCAAAAATAATTGCATACGTATATTATATCTACAAAAACAACGTCTTTATAATTTAATAATTAAGTATGTATAATATTAACAAACCAAAGAACTTCCTTGAAATTTGTAAGTTTTTTCTAAACATACTTTAAATATCTTATTAATTTCCTTAAAATTTTTCTAAGATAATATGTTAAAATCTTTCAAAAACAGGTATTTCAAAATCCCGGGATCCCGGGAATAGGTAAATGTAATCCCGAAATCCCAGGATTTTAGATATAGCACGGGATTACAAACCCTATTTGAGATATTGAGAATCAAGTGTATTTACAGTGGTGCATAAGTAAATAATTACAGTGGTGCATCAGTAGATACTTGCAATAGTGCATCAGCAGATATTTACAGTGGTGCATTAGTAGATATTCTCAGTTCTGCATAAGTAGTTATTTACAATGTGCCTTGTCTTGTTAATTATTTTAGTTGCACCCAGTTATAGAACTGATAAAGATATTTTTAGCTATAAATTGCAAACTTCCAGCAACATTGCAAAATCAAAATATTAGAAACTGCAACAATTTACAAATCTCAAACATACTTAAAAATATATATTATTTTATACTCAAGAAATATATTTTCTGAATTATTAAATTAAAAAATATTTCTACAATAAATTTTATAAACAAATATTAATTTATTTATAAAATTTAATATAAAAGTGGTTAAAGATATTTTTAATAAACACTTATTTTATACATTGCTTTGTTAAAAAATATATAAATAAAAAAAAGGAAAAATTACAATTATAATTTTACAAAAAAGTAGTAATCAATTACTTTATAAAAAAAATTACGGTGATTGATTGTTGAAAATGTGAAGAAGGAATAGTGTCGCAAGTTGTCGCATTACTGTTTGTTGAATAATAGAATAAGGAATGTCGCAAATGAATTTAATGAATAGTATCAAAAATAAAATTTTTTGTCACAAAGAAATGTGACAAGTGACTATGAATAGAGTTAAAAACATAAAAAAGGAATAGCGTCGCAAGCAGTAAAATCGTAAAAGTGTCAAAAATAAAAAAAAAGGAGTAATGTCACAAATGAATTTAATGAACAGTGCCGAAAATTGAAAAAGGAATAATGTTGTGAGGGAGTTTAATGAATAGTGTGAAAAACAAAAAAATAATAAGAACTTTAAATGCATGTTTAGATAACATGTCTGATGTCATACTGAAATAGCCTGCTGTCGGGAGCTTCAGTACATACACCAACTATCTAATAGCCTGCTGCCGCAAAGGAGCGCCACTATACTGACTGAGGGTTTGGTATTGGGTAACAATCTTTTCTTTCATTATTGTTTGTTTTTTTCTTTTTTTTAATGTAAAAGCCATATGCTACAAAGATAAGCAAAACAAGTAAGCATTTACTGATCTATATACACTATAATAGATTACTATTTGTGACACTAGATTTTTACTATTTGCGACACTTTACTATTAACGACACTATTCCTTCTTTTTGTTTTCAACACTATCCATTAAGTTCATTTGCAACACTATTCCTTTTTTTTTTTGCATCATTGGGCTTTTTAAATATATTCGACACTATTCCAAAGTTTATTTTTCGAAACTATTCCTGTCACTCAAAATTACATACTTGAAGTTTAAGTTTTTTTTCCTCATTTTTGACTCGCAATCTTTCTTGTTTTTCTCTCTGTTCTTCAAGTTCTCGTTCCTCTTGTTGACGACGCAGCTCTTTCTATATTTAAAAAAAATTGCTAGAACATATTATTACATTAAAATTTTTTCAAGCTAGTTCTTTTCAAATTAATGTGACCTATAGGTCACATTAATTTTATTATTATGAAGTTTGCTGTTAACAAATATTTACAAAACTACACTAACATAAATATATAAATCCATGAATGGGACAAGAAGACAAGAAAAATAAAAAAATAATAAATAAAAGTACAATAAAAAACTCAATAGTTCGCCTGAAATCTGAAAAAACGATTTTTCAATAATTCACTAACTCATCAATCATTATAAAAAAGTAAATTTTGTTGCTAATGACCCTAACCCATCAGTAATTGGATCCTTTATTAATTTTGATGTATGTTGATAGAATGATAATCTGTTAATTAAAAATCAATTATTCCATAACAAATTTTCTCATTAAAAAATTTGGTAATCAGTAATTTTTTCTTCGTGAATTTTTTTGCGGTAAATTATTTCCAGGGTTAGTTTCCATGTAATAAAAAACACAAGGTCATTAATTTATCGAAATATTTTTACTTTAAAAAGTTAATATGTAATAATAAACTTACTTAAGTAAAAAGTAAACTTGTTTTTTTTTTGACATCATTAAAGTAGAAGCCTAATGATACAAGTCAAGTTAATACCTTCAATCAACCCTCAGAATTCGGGTTAGCATTTGGCAATGTCGATCCAACTGCCAACCTAAAAGTCTTTGAGGTCGGCAAAAAATTGCCAACCTCATTTCTATGTTTTATGGTAGGACCTTTGTGTCAAACTTTTTTTGCCGACCTAATGCTACCTCTAAAAAATTGCGGTTGGCAAATTTTTGCTGATCTCATTTTTCCTAATTCCGAGGGTTGTTCAATAGACAGCAAACAATTTATAGCATGATTGTCTAATGTAGACTATTTTTTGCAAAATTGAACCACTAAAATTTTTTTTTTTAAACATTTTAATATTTAAAAACTAATTTAATCAAAAATCATAACTTTTTTAAATGTCAAAATGTAAAATAATAAAAACAATTACTTAGAAACAAACAACAATTTATCTAATTTAAAGGAAAATTATGTAATGTTAAAACGTACTAAAACATATATCCAGTTTTAATTTAACTTAAAAACTGCATTGCGGCAACATCTTCTTAATTATCTTAATTATCGGAAGTATCTCCTTAATTTTGAATCTAAAGCATTTATTTCCGTTTTATAAAGTCTTTTGTTTGTTAAACAGTTTTAAAATTTTCAGTAGGCAACAAGCCTGTGTGACCAATTGGTTAGCTCGCTGAGTTTCTAAAACAAAAAGTGATTCGTAATCCTACCACTAGCCTATTTTTTTTAATCTTTTTTTGATTTTTGTAAAATACAAAACTGAACACATTTGAAGTTTTATAGATATTATATACATAATAACATATATAAAGATATTATACACTATAACAAACGAAAGAAAGAGAATTTTTTAAAAAAGCTTAAAAATTATTTAATACACATGGGCAACAATTTAAAAATTTGTTGCGCATGTGTAGGAGGTAGAATAATTATAATGTTAATTAAAATACAGCACATAAACATAATTTAGAAAAAATAATTTTAAACTCAAACAATGAAATTTCAAAGCATCCAAACATAATGAAAATTACTAATTTCCTCATCCACCAGTGGGTCTGATCCCAGACATGTAAACAAATATTATAGGTTGGACAGGTGATTCATTTTCAGTGCCACTTTTGAATAAATCTAAAGTTTCGAATAATCCTCAAGTTTAGGCAGCTGATTTGTTTTCTTCGTGAGCATTCAATTAACCCCAATTTGCTTTTTTTGTCTTCATTGTTCCAAAGAATAAACAAAATTGTTTCATTAAGTTCAAGTGTTTGGTTTGCAATTTGAATTTTAAAATATTCAGCAAATAAAATTCATCCAGCATACAAAGATTTCTTTTGTATTATTAACTATCTTTTCTCCAAGATAAAATAATGTAAATCATAATATAAAATAATACCATAATAAATTATCTTGGAAAAAAAAGATAGTTGTTAACAAATATCACTTGGTTATAACTATCATTTTATTTGTGATATTTAATCTTTTCAAACATAATCTTTTCAAATATAATTTATAATCACAAACTCTCTCTAAAACCTTAAAAAAAAAAAAACTCTCAACATCTCTCTCTTAAGTTCTTTATTTCAAAGGTTTTTTATTATGTAAAAATTCATGAAAAAATTACAGGATTGGTCATTCTGCCTAGTCTAAAAACCACAAATTTACCATTTGTTGCAACACACAAAACACATTACATGACCTGCGCATTGCACTGAATATTAAAGAAGAATGATAATTTAAAAAAGCTAAAAACTTGCAGAGAGATTGCTTAGTTAGCTGTAGTAAAAATATGGTTAGCATTGCAATTAATAATTTACACATAACTCATCATGTGTCACTAAAAGAGAGAGTATCTTATTAGGTTTCTTTTGCACCAACCAGAGTTTTTTTTTTATTTTTTATTTTAATTGAGAGTAATTTTTTGTGGCTTCATCTTCATGGTAAATATTGGCAGGTCTTTTGGGTGCAACCCTTTTTTGTTGATTATCAACAACATTCTTGTAAAAATGTTTTGCAACATTTTATGTTAAAGGTTGTTTTTTATACTCCTTTTTCATCAATTAGCATTATAAATTGGGCACCACAAACTTTCCTAGCTTCATTTCTGTTAAAAGGAACTTAAAGAATATAGACATCATCTTTTTTAATAAAGTGAAAAACTTTTTTAAATTTTAATTTGTTCAGAAATATATCTTCAATTCAATGTGACCATGGTTGACAACTATTTTTTAATAAAGCATAAAAATTAAAATTAAAATTTTTTATGGATCCTTTATTATTTATTGATTAATTTAACATAACAAAGAAAATGTCATAATTAAAAAACTGTATAAAAAATTAATTTTAACTGATCAAAAATGAGGTATATTTTTTTAAAACTGGAATTTATAAGTTATTTCGATTGTAAGATATCAGTTCAAAAAAAAAAATAATTGTGCAGATTTTCTAGATTTGAATGCAATTTATTATTAATTGCTTTTTAAAGATACAAATAAATGATGCAAATCAATGATGCAAATGTTAGGTTACCACAAATCCTTTGATTGTCACACATTTGATTGTTACAAAAAAAGAGTTTTTAATTTTATTTTGTGACATAGAGAAAGCAAATAAAAATATAACTAACAATTAAGAGTCATTGTCTGTAATAACCAGAAAGTTGCAAATAATGAATATCACTAATTTGCTTTTTGACATTTTATTTGTGTAATAGACACTATGACAAACAAAAAATATTTTGATCTAAATGTCAAAATCAAAAGAACTTTTGCTAGATTTTTTTAAAGTCATACTTTAGAAAGCAACAACTAGCGAATTAACTTTTGCTTGAATTGTTTCAAGTAAGACTTTACCAAGCAATAGCTGGTGTAATTATTTCAAAATGTTTTTTCAACTTATTAAGGATAAAAAATCAAAGTTAAAAGTCTGTTTTCTAAAAATCACAGTCTAAAAATACAAAAACTTGAGTATCTATGATCACAAGTTTTTGTATTTTTAGACTGTGATCACATTTTACAACATTTTTTTTATACAAGAAAAACAAGGGTCTAATGAAATTGCAATCTAATTACCTATTACAAAAAAAATATTTAAAAACCAACTTTCTACCAGTATAAATACACAAGCCAAAAGATTTTTAAAAATTATTGAAATTTGCTGAAATATGCTTATAAAACGGTAGTCTTTTATTAACAAAATAACTATGTGAGATCTTCTCCGTTAGCAAATTCATTTTGAAAAACGAATGAGTGTTATAAAAACACAAATTTTCATGCAATATCTAAGAATATAGTCATTGACAAAATCTTAGTTAAATTATTTTTGATTGCCTTCCTAGAAATTTGTGTCTTATTATGTGTACTGTTATGTGTAGTGTTGTGTGCACTTTTATGTGTATTGTTATTGGGAAAATTAATTACCTTAATTCAATATCATCTGAATTATCATGTATGTTGAACCCTAAATCTAATAATTTTCACATTGACAAACATTGATGATATCAAAATTAAATTGTTTTTAATTGCTTTTCCAAGCAATTAAAAACTTCCTTAGAGTATTGTAATTGATGAAATTAATTCAAAAATTAAATCCTAATTACTGTGGCATTACACAAAGTATATTTTTCCAGATTGATAGGAAAGAACTGAAAATTCACTTATGTATTTTTTTTTCTTTTACAGATTAGGTTTTTTATTTTTTTCATTTTTTGAAGAGTTGGTTTCGGAAAGAATTGATATGTATACAACTTTTATCATATATTTAATTTCATATGTGATTGTTGCATTTTATTTATTTTACTTTTAATTTTAGAACTTAATATAATGAAGTAATATAATTAACATAATTAACTAGTATAAATCAACAAGGCGTAATTCATAAAGGCAGTACTGAGATACAATCAAAGGGTGATTTACCATTGAGCAATTAGACAGAGATGTGTTAAAACACTTAAAATATTTAAAGCTGGATGTAAAAAATAATGAACGAAATGAGCTTTAATTAATAGAAAAGTATACTTTGGATAAGTTTAAATAAAAATGAAAAGTATGGTGTATATCACAAGTTCACCAATTGCATTGGTTGGGAAGAATCTAAAAGGTCCTGATATCCTGACCATAAATAATTAAGCAGTCATGGCGTAGTGGTAGCGCACTTGCCTCAGAAACGTAAGATCTGTGGTTCAAACTCCACCTCTGGGCAAGTTTTGTGACATCGACTGGGAAAGAAGCATGAACTTCCTATTAAATGCTCTTCCGTAAGGACTTCTTGGGGCACCTAAATCAACATAAATAAAAAAAAGCAAAAAAAAAAGCACCAACTGCACAATCTGTTCCCATGATAGTGTTTATATTAGTATTGATTATAAAAAACATTTCCCTGTTATGTACCAAAAGAGATAAAAATAGTTACAGTCAACTACTAAACCACCAGATCATAACCCAATTCTTGAACAATTTGATCAAAATTATATACCAGAAGAGATCATTGATCAAGATACCAGAAGAGATCATTGTTCATTATAGTGTTTTAAACTCAAGTGTGATGTTATTTCAGTAATTAAATGTAAACCCAGTACAATTTCACTTGATATGCACCTCCCCAACTCTGCAACATGCAGACTCTTCATTTGGTAGTGGAGTTGCAAAAGCGCTTTCTCTAACCAAATATGGTAGTGAATTGAGGTCACTATAAAAAAAAAATCAATTTGCTACTGCGCTACTATTCTTACTTAGCCAAAGAGTTTAAACTACAGACTTTTTCATTGATGGAAAAAAAGTGTGATGAAAACAAAAAAATAGTGTTATCAAAATAACCTTAGATGTATGCAATTTGATTAAAAGATTTTGAAATTGTTCAAAGGTTAATCTTTATATAAAGTTAAACTTTTAAAAATGCAATAGTAGAACATCTGAAAGATTCTTTTAGTGAAAAATCATTAAAATAAACTAATGTATTAAATGCTCATTGCATTGGAATTTTGTCATATAATGCTTGCATCATAATGCTTGCAAAAATATATGCATATGCTTATTCCTTTTTATTTTCAGCTTTCAAAATGCTTTTGTTCTTAACAGTAAATGGGGTTTATTTAAATGGTAAAATTTAATTATTTAAACGGTAAAATTTGGCTTTAAATGGTACAAATTTATGTTTAGTTTTTACTTTTTTGATTTGAAAATTTGATTGTCATTTAATTAACATGAGCATTTTTATTTAGTTATTAGAGTGCTCCAAGAAGTCCCAGAGGACTTATCACAGAACACCGAGAAAGTGCATTCAAGCCAGATGTTGCTAATCTGGCCAGAGGCAGCATCGAACCTCATACTTTTTGACTCTGAATTATTCTTATTCTACTAACTGTTAATCGTATAAAAAAAATTTAGTAGCGGGCTAGATGTGGACTAGTGATACTAATTTTAAAATTTGAAGAAGTAGTGAAGGAGCGGTTGCAGTTTTTGGTTGCTAAAAAAAAGCGGTAGTGCTTTTGAGTATTTAGTAGCAATGCCCAGCTCAGGTATGTATATGTGAAAGAATATTTATATATACATATATATATATATATATATATATATGTATAGATATATATATATATATATACATATATATATATATATATATATATACATATATATATTTACATATATATATACAGGGCTTGTGATGAAGCGAGCGCGATCGCGCTCCGCTCGTAAAACGCGCTCGTAAACGGTATTTACAAACGTTCTAGGCGCGATAAACAACGCTCGTTCAGCTTATAACGAGCGTATGAAATAACGCTCGTCCAATAGTTCGGGATTATTTTTTTATTTTCATAAAATATTTAAAAAAGATTTTTTATTAAAGATATACTATTATCAAAGCACTAATATAAAATATAAAAAGCACTACGTCGTTCTCTTTTGCACTAACGTAATGAATGAGCAGTTTGAAGTCGTTAATAGTCACTAATTTCTATTATGGAATGTGCACGTGGAAACACCGTGTGAATACAAAAATGCGCAAATAAAATAAGAATAGAAAATTAGAAAACCACTATAAGAAAATTAAAACTTTATTTTTAATCTATTTAGAGTATTTTTAATCTTGTGAAAATATCAAGTAAGATTTATTTGATTTATTGTTTGTAATATTCCACACATCGTTTATAATAAAAATAAATATTAATAATAGAGTAATTTTTAAAATTAGTTTTTGTTTATAGTATAGGTTTTTTTATTAACTATTATTTATTTTAACTCAAATTTAAAACGATTCTGTTGTTTAGAATGTTCGCAATCGCATTCGAAAAGGAAACAAAGTAATAACGTCAACATTTATTAAATGGAAAGTTATTATTCTAATTTATTATTATTTCAAATTATTCTTGTGTTATTTTTTTAAGGTTAAAAAAACGTAATTTAAAAAAGAAATTTTAGAAAAAAATTAAATAATTAATTTGAATAAAAAATATCAAAAAATATAAAAACCATTAACCGTTAATTAAGTTTACCGCGTAACATTTTAAAATGCATATATCAAAACAACGAATCAAAACACTAAATTATACTTCAATACTAAATCAATTAGAAGTTGCGTTTTTGTTTGATATTATTTTTTTATTAATATAAATAGTTAAAAATAAAATCGCGATCTGACAATATACAAGAAGTTTAGAAGTATAAAAATCTACATCGTTGAAGTAGTTTCATGAGTGTGATACTAATTCAAACATTTTTTGACGAAAGAATTATGTAACAAATAAAAAAAGATATAAAAAAATAAAAAGCTTTTTATGAGCATCGCCTTCAGCAATTTTCATGATCGCGCTCGCCGACGTTATTTCGAGCGCACATAATCACGCTCGATGAAAACATTTTCTAATTTTACGAGCGCGATTTAACACGCTTGACGATTTTCTTCATCACAAGCCCTGTATATATATATATATATATATATATATATATATATATATATATATATATATATATAAACACACACACACACACACACACACACACACACACACACACACACACACACACACACACACACACACACACACACACACACACACACACTTTTAAACATTATATCTTATTTTTGAAAATTTTAAAAAATATATGATGAAATAAAACTAACCAGTCTATCTTCTTCTTTTTTTCTCTTTTCAGCTTCAACACGTTCTTTAAGTTCTTTTCTTTTTTTTTCTCGTTCTTCCATTGCTAAAAATAAATCTTCCATTGCTAAATAAACCTTCCATTGCTAAAAAAATCTGCTTGCATATAAAAAATAGATTTAAATTGAATTAATAAAGTAAATAGACTAACCTTTAATAAGAGTGCTTGATTCTTTGTTCAAATAATTCTCTGAACGGTTTGAATAAAATGGGTGATTTACATTGTTTTTTCGGAATGTTTTGACAAACTTTTGTTTTTGCATTTCATTAGGAACAGACTGTTTTAATTCTTTGCTTAAAAACTGGCTGTTTCTTATAATTTCTTGTGTTTGAATATCTTTTTCGGTTCCTTTTTTTTCTGAATTCAATAATTCTTTGTTGCTGTATAATAAACTTTTACTAGCTTGACTTGCTTTGTTTGATAGTGCCAGTTTATTCTGTAACTCAATATTTTGGAGAACAGTGTTTCTATGTTTATCTTCAAACTCATTGATGTGAAGCTAAAATATCTTTTTTTAAATTTCTTTAGCATTTTAAATTCAACTATATAAAATTATTAAAATCAGATTATTACCGGATTTGGTCTATCAAAATTTTCACCAACATTAGCTTTATCATGAAAAAAATTATTTGAAGCTGCCTCTAAAAAGATTGCCATCTTTTCTGCATTTTTTTTATGTTCTTGTAGCAGACGCTTTTTTTGTAAAAAAAGCCTAGTATAGCTTAACCATGAGAAAAAACAATTTCGAACTAGTCTTTGTGAATGATGCTTCACAGCCAACTGTGATTTTCTAAAGTATGGGTAGGTCATACAAACAAAAAATATTTACTGCATACGAATCTAAGAAAACAATATCATTTAGAAAAATAAGAGTAAATAAAAAGTTTTAAAATTCCATATAATTAAACTTAATCACCTCTGTATATTCGATAGCAAGTCTTTAGTGTTTTGAGAATTAGTGCTAAACTTCATCCAAGAAACATAAGCTCTCCATGCTTGCCATGTTCGCAACATGCACTTGTAATTGATACTCTGGGATAATAACAGAATGCCTATTCGCCTTGTAACCACTAAACGATGCCATGCAGAAAAATGACATTGAAGTATCTTAAGGAATGTAAAATTAGGCAAAATAAAATTGGCGCAAGTATTGTAAACTAGTTATAAGAAATATAAAAATAAATATGAAGAAAAATATTAGTAAAAACGGTTAACTTGAAATAAGAGCAAATAAATCTAGAAAAGAGTTAATTAAACGGCTTTATAATACATTTAATAACCATCATATTTTTTAACAATTTCAAAAATCAATAAACAATTTAAAAAAAAAGAAAGGAAAAGTTTAAACAAAGAATTAAAACAAAATAAAATTAAACAACTACAAACTTTCACATTATATAACATTTTTTTAATGCTCTCCTCTTGAAATTTCTTTTTATTTAACTCTAATTCTAGTTTTCTCTTTTCTTCAGCTTCTTTTTTCAGCTGCATTTGTAATATTTCTTTGTCTTTTTTAATTTTCATTTCTTTTAATATATCCAACTTTGCAGCATTAAAAATTTCTTGATGGCTAAAATAAACAAACAACTGTAACTAACGCAAAAAAAGAGTAAAAAAATATTTTTGTTCATTATACTTAAGTACTCCAAAAAGACATTATTATTATTATTAAACTTGAGCATTGTGAAATAAAATTTAATGAAGAAATTTTACACCACCTTTATTTCACTCATTATTTTACATCAGTCTCTAACCACTGCACACTGACCAATATGACTGTTATGCTATATACATACTGATTTTTAAATATAATTTATTCATATTTTTTTTAAATTTTTACTGTGTAAATTTCATAAATAAATTAAATAATAGTAAATATAAACAAATTTTATTGTGTGAAAATCTACTTGTGTAACGTAAATTTTCTAAAAAACCAATAAAAAAGTATCAAATTAAAATAAACTAATATTTTTAAATGTGTTTGTAAAAGGAATTTTAAAGCAATTTAAAGCATTTTAACTTATTAAATGTCACATAAACCTTTCACAAAAAGTTTAAATGCATTTGTTTTGGGATTATTAACTTTGATTATTCTTTTAAGAAATGACATATTTATCTTACATTATGTTTACATTGATATCTTTTTTGTTTTTTTATAAACTCTCTAAAACACCATACGGCAATGAATAAGGTCATTATATGTTTATATATACATGTTTAATAGGGTTGGGGTAAAACGGATAAGTTATTTAAAAAATGCATTAATGAAATTTTTGGTTTCTTTTGATAAACAGTTTAAGAAAACAGAAAAAAAAATATTCCAAGAATGACTTCTGTGTTTGTTCCCATGAATCCAAAAATACAAATAAATTTAGTTTGTATACATATACTTGAAGCAGGGTCACATAAAATACCATAAAATTTATTTTTGTTTCTTTTATGTTAAACAAAACAAAGAGAAACAAAAAAAAAAAAAAATCGGCATTATGATTAGCCATAAAAATACTACAGATAGACTTATTTATAGATAGAATTATTTATAAACATTTTGTTTTACAGTTTATTGCAACTCCTACTTATGCAATAGCACATTTACAAAATCATGACTTTATTCATTAACAGTACAGTATTTCTTTATTTAAAACAAGCAGAGAAAGTTGGTCAATAAGAAAATCATTTAGAAAGTTTGTAATATTTAAATAAAAGATCTGTTATTCATTTTGCTGATATATGTTTAGCTGAAGGTCAGTTGCAATTAGCTTATAAATTTGATTAAACACCAAAGCAAAGAAGTTGTATTTAGGGAAATTGTGTTGACAATGTTTATTAACAAAAATGAAGAAAGCAAAGTTAAGGATCTTACAAGGACTAAAGCTTAATTATTTTTATTTATTAAAAATGATTTTAATGAGACAAAATGGCTGAGGATCTGCTCATAAAAATGGGACTTATATAACATTTCAGGTTATTTACTCTTGTAAATAACAGGGGAGATGGTTAAGACTTTAATAACACTATTAGTTTTTTTTAAATTTTATTCACCTAAGGCCGAGAGAACCACTGCAGTCAAGGAAGCTACTTTTATATGGTTACAACCCTCTCTTAACTTTTTAACTCCAAAACACAAACCTAGATAAAGAAGGCCACTATGCAGAGAAACAATTGAGCACAGTACGGTACTACCAAGGACGTGGTGGTGATCGAACTTGAAACTTCTTGCTCATAAAGCAAGCGCTGTACCACTACACCACTATTGCATTAAAAAGTTGAAAAGAATATTGCAGAACAAATATATTGTAAGCTGACTATTGTTTGAAATTTAAGGCAACAGATAAACAATCTTGGCTGAAAAATGGAAGATTCCATGTGAAAACATGCGATTTTTTTTGAAAATGCAACCCTAAGTCTCAGATTTTGCTGATTTTTAAACCACTTAAAAATTTTATCATCTAGTTTCAATTGGTTCCTAAGATATAGCTATTTTAAGTTTGCCTCTAACCAACAAAAATCTGCCATTTTTAAAAATGGTTTCTGTTAGATATGTGTTGGAAAGCTAAAAATTTGTAGCTTTACATATTTTGGGCAAATCAATCCAATAAACGTAAAATATTTAAAAACAAACTTCAAATTTAAACATTTATTGCAATTTTACTGGGGCGAGTCCAATCACAAAAATGCCAAAGTAGCTCGATTTTTTTATTTTATTTAAATTTTTTTTGAAGTTGTCCGGAATAGTTAAGTTACAGTTATTGCAAAGAATGGTGGTCTTTTCTAAAACAGAAATAAAAACATGGTCAAATCTACTTATATTTGTTGCTTAAAAGACAGGTATTATCATAATTTGACTGGTTTGTAAATAAAACAGTTTTGGCTATATCGAAATGTGCTTTTAGATAATGTTGACTTGCTGTTTCTGTTTTTTTTAGTAGTTTTATTATTTAGAAATGTTTATAACGCTGTAAAACTAAAGTTTGAATGCTCATTAATGATGTAAAATTTTCTAATCCTGAACAACCTTGACCCGATGAACCATTGAATGAATTGTATATTTTTCTTGCATCTTTTTTAGGGATAATAAATAATAGTATATTGATATAATGGAATCTTGTGGATTTGGAAAAGTTTTAAATGATGAATGTCACAAAATATTGTATTTGTTTGAAAACAAGGATTAAAAGATTTTTGTAATCTAGAAAAGGATTTTCAAGATACTTATATTTGAAAGTCTGGCTTGGTTGAGACTACATCATACGAATACTATATAAATTTATATAATATATATATATATAAATTTAGAAGCAGAGTATATTTATTAAAAATTAATGATTTTATTTTAGATCAAACAACCATATCTCGTGAAATGGCTTCTAACTTTAAATCCAAAAATCTAGACTGTAAACCAAGATGGAAATTTTGTTGTTCATGTATTCAGTTTTTGTCAAATGGTGATGAAGTTTCTGATAATAAAATGGAGTGTGAAATTGATGATGATGTATCATTTGTTAAAGGTAAATCTTGTAATAAGATTTTGAAATAAGTTTCTGAACATCTTAAACAACGTGCTAAGAAACTTAAATTGATATTAAAGAGAATATCAACATGCTAAGACTCCAATTGATATTAAAGAATTAGACAACTCTTTAATATCAATTGGAGTCTCGCCAATTAAAGCTCATGGAGTTGCTAAGCATTAATGAGTTGTAACAGCAAAAAGAAAATTAGCCAAAGCCTATACAAAAATGGAAGAAGGAGTAGCAAGTGCTTCTGGAGTAAATATAGATAACTTAAGTGTAGCCTCAACTTTTTCCAGTCATCCTACAGATAAAATAAAAGCAAATGATCTTGGTAATTTGACAACTTTAATGAAAGAAAAAACTTAAAGTTAAACTGTTAAAAAAAAACTCTTTAATACTAACACTAACACCTGAACCTAGAAAATATGCTTCAGAATGTTTTGAAGTTTCTGAACATCTTAAACAACGTGCTAAGAAACTTAAAAGTGAAAATGGAATTCTTGCTATACCTGATATGAAAATAGGCCAAAAATACCTGACTTTCTTACAGCTTTGGTTTAAGATTTTTTTCAACAAGATGAACATTCTAGATTATGCCTGGTAAAAAAGAATGTGTTAAATGTGGTCCTCCACAACAAAAAAGATTATTGTTGTGCAACCTTCATGCGCTTTATATTGATTTTAAAAGTACACACCCTAATTTTAAAATAGGATTTTCAAAGTTTTGTAATTTGCGTCCAAAATGGTGTATTAGTGTGGGGCCAAACGGTACACACTGTGTATGTGTTTGTATTCACCATCAAAACTCAATATTGCTTGTGAATGTTGTCAAATGGAATGTTACATACAAAGATTTAATGTCAAAATTAGTAAATGATACAAGCAGTAATGAATGCATGGTTCATAGATGTGCCAAATGTCCAGGTTGTGATAACTTAAAGGCATTTTTAGATCTGGAATTAAGTGAGATTGATGAAGAAAAAATTCAATTTAATCAATAGCAAAGTACTGATTGATCTTAATTAATTACTCAGACAGTTAACTTATTTGAATATAAAAAACTAGTTGTTTCTCACATTAATCAACTAACTTCACATTCATATATTGCTAAACTTGCAAATTAAAAGAGCTAAAAAATAATTTAGGTTACAATGAATGTATTATACAGGCAGATTTTGCAGAGAACTATCAATTTGTTATGCAGGATGAAATACAAAGTTATCATTGGAATAAACAACAATGTACACTATATCCAGTTGTTATATATTTTAAGGAAATTTCTAAAACAAATATTTAGCATAAGTCGTTTTATTTTTAAGTGATACAATGATCATGACACATGCTTTGTGTTTGAATTTCAAAAGAAAATTGTAGAGTACATTAAAGAATATTTAGTTGGTATCAATAAAATTTATTATTTTTCTGATGGATGTTCTGCTCATTACAAAAACTTTATAATTCTAAGCTGATATAAGGAAAATTTTGAGATAAATGGGTATTTTTTGCAAACAACCATGGAAAATCCACTTGTGATGGCATAGGTGGTACTGTTAAAAGAATAACAGCAAGAGCAAGCTTACAAAGACCACTGGAACACCAAATATTGACAGATGATGATATGCTTGAGTTTTGCATCACCAATATAAACACAATCATATTTTATATATTTTTCAAAGAAACAGTTAATGCAAGGCACCAGCAACTAAAGGAGCAATTTGAAACAGGCAAAATTGTTCCAGGTACCCGAAGTTATCATCATTACTTACCCATTTTAAAATTTAAAATTAGTTTTTTAAGAACAAGCAAGCATCAATGTGTTGACAGAATTATACTGTCAAAAGCAGTAATGTCCGATGTTGTAATTGTACCAAATCTAAATGATTTTGTTGCATACAAGTGCGACTCCTTTTGGTGGATAAGCATGGTTACAGAGATAGATATTACTACAAATGATATTCAATTTAAGTTTATGCACCCTCACGGACCTTCTCAAAAACTTCATTTGGCCACAAAGAGATGATGTCTGTTGAATACCATTGTTAAGTTTAATTGCAGTAATCAATATCCCAACAACAAAATCAGGGCAAACATATAACATTGATGTGAATAATTATAACACTATAACTAATAAATTTTAATTTTTTTGAGTTTTTAAATTTTAAATTTTGTATATTACTTTTGTTTCTTGAACTTCTTTCCAAGTGCTCTATTTGTCTTGGAGTCTTTGTTTTTTTAAGTTTATTTGTCTTAGTTTGATAAATATGAAACTTATGTTTTATAAGTAATAAATTTATATATATTTGAAGATGTTTTTATTTCTGCTTTAAGACCACAATCTGATTCTTTGTAATAACTCCAACTAAACTATTTTATACAACTTATAAAAAAAACTAAATATGCATTATACATCTGCATTTATATAATTCTCCCACTTTGAAACTATAATTTTTTAGGATTAGATTCTATAAAATTATAATGAAAACAGAAAAAGCTAGTCAACAACAACCAAAAGAACAGTTTGATGCAGCCAAAACTGTTTTAGTTACAAAGCTGTCAAACTAACACCTTTTCTTGTTTAATTTATCAAATTATATGTTTTTTAAGCAATAAATTCAAGTAGATTTGACCATGTTTTTATTTCTGTTTTAGAAAAGACCAATTTTTTGAAATAACTATAACTTAACTATTCAGGACAACTTTAAAAAAAAAAAAATTGAGCTACATATCCATTTTTGTGATTGGACTCGCCCCAGTAAAACTGCGATAAATATTTAAATTTCAGGTGTTATGTTCGTTTTTAAATATTTCAAGTTGTTTCATCGGATTTGTTGGCCCAAAATATGTAAAGGTACAAATTTTCAGCTTTCCAAAACACATAACTAACAGAAACTAGGACAAAAACCATTTTTATAAATGGCATATTTTTGTTGGTTGGAGGCAATCTTAAAATAGCTTTATCTTAGGAACCGATTAAAATTAGACAATAAAATTTTCAGGATGTTCATAGTTTACTAAAATGTTTAAGTGGCTTAAAAATCAGCAAAATCTGAGTCTTAGAGTTGCATGCCCTCGATGTTTTCACATGGAATTGTCCAAGTCCAAAACTTTCTTTCTTACATGCTAAAATATCTGAACTTTCCCCAACCTGTTAGAAACCATCTTCTCTAACCAATTAGATATACTCACTAATACCAATCTCTGCAAAAAACCGTTCTTTTTTTATCATTAAGATGTGTGCCACTGATCATCTCTTTTCTTTCAAGATAATGGACATCAAACTTCATTGCTCATGTTTTACTGC
This sequence comes from Hydra vulgaris, assembly GCF_038396675.1. Taxonomy (NCBI): domain Eukaryota; kingdom Metazoa; phylum Cnidaria; class Hydrozoa; order Anthoathecata; family Hydridae; genus Hydra; species Hydra vulgaris. The sequence continues at coordinate 59,519,075 of NC_088920.1, read as the reverse complement.
CATACATCAAAACAACCTAACATTGTAACTTTCCTTTAATCATTAATAATGCTGTTGCTGTTGGAACTGAGATTTTTATTGCTTACAAAGTGTACAAATTGAGTTTACTCAAACTCCTTCCCTACACACTCCACATGGTTGCTTCTGCATTTTTTACTTGCTCATTTTTTGATTTCACAATTTTTACTATTTATTTTATTCATAATTGTTCTAAACCATTTTGCTTCCCTTTATCCAACACTGAAGAAAGTAGTAATTTGTTTATTGCCTCTGAAATCAAGCATAAATCATCTGCATAGAGCAGCTTCCATGATAAACCAACACAAAACTCTTCAAACAAAAGACTAATTGCAAACCAACCTTTACATTTAAACTATTACTCTCTCTGACTTTGTTTTGATTGCTGTTGTGACACTTTCATTTAATAGAGACTAATTTAAACAAGGATACTTCAGCTTCGGAATTTAATGCTATTATCTTTTGATTGCTAAAAGCATTAAACATACCAAATTCTTTCAATATATCAATAAAAATTACAATTTTTGGGAAGTAAATTTTTATCACTTGAATTTTACCTATAGTAAATTCACGAGGCATCTTTCTATTTATAAGACTAAATAAAAATTTACTTTTTTCCTTAGACTGCACTATTTTTTATGTTACTTATGATCAAACTGACAAACCTATTAATTTTATCAATCAACCAACATTATCGTTATTGGTGATTTTAATGATCATCACACTGAACGACTAGGCTAAAGGATTACTGTCTTTGCTGGTACCAAAGCTCAAAATTTTTGTCTTTCTCAACTTCTTGCTAAGATAGTTGACTATCTAAGATAGTTGAGAAAGACCAAACAACTCTGATCACTTACATTGGCTTTCTGATTTATGTCTTGTCTCTGATTCTAGCTTCTGCTCAGTTTCTACTTGTTCTCCTAAAGGTGGTTAAAAACATGCAGCGATCTCTATAAATCTTTCATCTCGTACTTTTTCTTCAAACTCACCATTGCACCTCTTACTACTTTAAGGTTGATTGTAATTCCTTTTGTGGTTTTTTTAATGATGGTTCTCGGAATGATTTACTTCATTATTTCTAGTAACTTTTGGGGTATCACAAGAATAGTAAGGTCTGGATATAGTTAGTAGTGAGGTCTGGGTATAACTAATAGTAAGGTCCGAATATGACAAAAACAAACTTTTGAAAAAATATAAAACTGAAATAACAAAACTTATATTTGATATTTTCAGTTTCTTATGTTGTTTCTTGAACTTTCTAAAATTCTTTCTTGCTTTATCGCTTTTTATGAACATACTTTTTTTTATTATTGAACTTTCTACTTTTTTTTTCCTAAATCTAATATATGATCTACTCAACTTTATTTATTACTGCTTTAAAACTTAAGTAAACATTAAACAATGCTTAAGATCAATAAATGGACATTTGAGGCAAACCAAAATTATTTAAATAATATGGATATGTTGAAGAAGAAATCAATTGTATTTTTAAACATTGTTTTTTATTTGTTGTTTTTAAACATTGTTTTTTTATTTGTGGTTTTTAAACATTTTGTTTTGTAATTGTGTTTTAAACATTGCTTTTTAATCATTGTGTTTTTAGAAATTGTTTTCTTATTTGTTGTTTTTAAACATTGTGTTTTGTAATTGTGTTTAAAACATTGTTTTTTAAACATTATAATTTCAAAAAAGAATAAACGCAATGCTTTTTTTGACTTAAAAAGCAGAAATATAAATTTTTTATATAATACTATTTAATTAGTTAAAGAGAAAACCTGAAGTTCAAAAATTATTAAGTCCTAATTAAATTAGGTGCAATGTTTAAAAGTCAGAAAGCCTTATTTTCAAGCTATTGTAATATATATATATATATATATATATATATATATATATATATATATATATATATATATATATATATATATATATATATATATAGACTCTTACTTACTTGTCTTTATTTTTAACTTAATTTTTTTTCTAAAAAAATTAAAACATTTTGTGTTTTTTAATGTTTTTAAAAACATTATAGTCTTTTATTTTATTTTCTAGGTTTTTTAAAAAAAGATTAGTTTCCTAAATTTAATTTAATGTTTTTAATATAAAATGTACTTAATTTTGTTTTGTTTTATGTCAAAAGTAGTTAAGAGCCATTTTTTACCACAATTAATATATATATATATATATATATATATATATATATATATATATATATATATATATATATATATATATATATATATATATATACATACATACATACATACATACACATACATACATGTATATATAATATACAATTTTATTATGTTAAATACCGCTGTAACTCGTTCTCTCTTATTTTCTTTTCTTCATCTAGCTCTTTTTTAATTTTTATCATTTGTTTTTTGATATCATCTTCTTCTTTCATTTTTACTTTAAAATATGCTTCTTCTTCTTCTTTTACACGTTTTTTTGCTTGCTCTGCAACATTTTGTTTTTCAAGCAATGCATGCTTAGATTTTAATGTATTTTCTTGTCTTAATTTATTCTTGGCTCTATCCTTAAAAACAGAAAAAAACTTAAATTCAAACAATAAAATAAAAACTTATATATTCATGAACAATAGCTAACCTCCATATTTCTGTTAGCAATTCTCAGAGAATGGTCCTTTACTTTAATCTTTTTTAAATCTAATGGCACATTGCTTGAAATATCCAATTCTCTCATATTATTTAAAATTTCATTTATAAATAAAGCTTCATCAATTTCATTGCTATCTTTAAGAAAATATTTATGTTTAAAGTTACTTTTCAAATTGATATTCTCTTCTTCTCTGATTTCATTAAAACAATTTCCATGTATAATGCTTAAGTAGGTAGGTGATTCTGACTCTTGTTTAAAAGATGACATACTTTTAGAAGCTGGAAGACTTGTGTCTTTTTTCCAACTTTCTAACAACTCAGAAACTAAATTAAAACAGGCTCACAAATAAGATAAGAGTGAAATTAACAACATCATGTTGAAAAATTTAACATTTAAATGGTCAACATCTGTCAAAACTGTTTTGTTAAAGAATAATAATTTGAGCATCATAAATAAGAACAAACTTAAAAGGCACACAAATCAATTACAAACAAACAAATAAGCAATCAAAATAACACTAAATGACATATATCTTGTCTGAATAATCAACACCAAATAACTCACATATATCTCTGCTTGTCTAAAAAAACCTTTTTATAGCAGAATATATATACATAACATATATAAAGGACTGTAATATACTATAACTAATTATTATTATTAAAAAATATTCAGCAATAAAAAATTTTTATTGCTCAATATTTTACTATATTTTACTAAAAAAATTCAAATGTTCAAACAATGAACAGAAAAATTAGGATAAAAAAATTATTTTTATTTTTATCTGGTCTTTTTAGTAGTTACTTTTCTCTTTTACCTGTTTGCTAACAGGTTTAAAGTTGAGTCATCAGCAAATAGAGCCACTTTAGATGTAAGGTTGTCAGGAAGATCGTTAATGTAGATAAGAAACAAAATAGGACCAAGAATAGAACCTTAAGGTACCCCAGAAGTTACTGGAAACAAAGTAGAGTGTTGGCCTTTGAGGAATACTTTAATAAAGTGGGAAGAAAAAATGATTTGATAATCTCAAAAACTTTCACAGATACACCATAAGAAGCAAACTTATAAAGAAAACCAACATGCCATACTTTATCAAGCCGCCTCTATCTAATACAAAATAAAATCCATCAGTCACAGCAGTTAGCAAGTCAGCTGTAAAGCAAGAGGATCGAAAACTGTATTGATTTTCTGACAGTAAGTTATTTGACTCAAGATGGGATGTTAGAAGTTTGTTGATCAAAGACTCAAAGACCTTGCTAATAACAGATAAAAGACTGATTGGGCAATAATTGAAGGGTCAGAATGTTCTCCAGTTTTTTTTTAAATTAGAACCACAGATACCAATTTCCTGCAGGCAGGAAAACAAGATTCAGTCAAGCACTAATTAAATAGTTTAGCAAGAATTAAAGAAAGTTCTTGAGAACACTATTACCCATCAATACTGGGATCTGAGAAGGAACAGTGGAATTTATATTAGTCTTACAAATAGTAAGCAAGTCTGGTGAATTTTGCAAGAGGTGAGATTTGACTGATGGAAAGTTACTTCACAGGCCACGAATAATTGTGAAAGATAAATTGAAACAGTTAGGTGGTGGGGATGGTTTTTTAAATTTAATATTTTTGGTTACTTTAGGAATGGCTTACATTTAAAGAGTACTTTAAGTATTAAAGAGATCTCATTCACAGATATAGCACAGCATCCCAAGCAATAAGCTATGCAGTTGTCTCTGTCCTGCTAATTCTGTCATAACTTAGGGCTCCTTATGTGACCTTAAAAATGCATACCTAAAGCACTAACAGAGATATCATCAATATGCATCATTAAACTGTCAATACTATGATATTTTACAGCTGTTGATGGAACCAGCTTCTCTGAGAGCTACCAAAGAGTTTGGGAAACCTTACTAATAGCCACCCTCAGAACCATTTAACTGAGTTTTAGAGCTGTACCATCATTAGGAGATAACAGGAGGAGTTGCAGAAACACTATCAAAGAGACACAAGCAAAAATTTATGAGTAGAGTTAAGAAAATTCAGAATCAATCATCCTAGGCAGAAAACAATGTAACACAGGTTTACACCTACGCCTGCCTAATAATGAAGAAGGGGTTTAAGGCTAGTCGACAGAATTATTTAGCTTACTCCTAAAAGATTTTTACAATCAACAAATTGCACAGAAAATCAAAAGGCCACATCATGCAGTGAATAAATTTAAGTAAAAATTACAACAAAAATCACCCTAAAAGCAGAAGTAAAATGAACTGGAATTATCTGCGACAACAAGACTTGTCCGAAAAATTTTGTCATATTCAGGACAAATTGCAGTGGTAAAAAATGATCACTAAACCACCGTTGACAAAAATAAATAAATAAAAGATTTAAGTTTATCAAGAACAATAATTGACTACATATATGAAAATTCTCGACAGTATAATAAAATACAAGAACTTAAAACTTCTATGCAGCAAACATGAAACAACATTTCAATGGTTTGTTTGGAAAATCTTATAAAAAGTATGAAAAATTGAATCTTTGAACTAATTAATTATTTATTCCTAATAATCCCTGTAACAAACATAAAAAAAAAATGCATATACTTCATGATTTTATTTTTATGTACAAAATATAAGGAAAACTATGAAAATTTTGCTGAGTATATGTAGACATGATGAATATTCATGTATAAGAACTTATTATTACTAGATTACTGTATACATGATAATATCCATATTATCAACTGATTTAACAATAAGGATATAATACTATCATATTGTTTTTATGCATAACTATATTTAATACCATTAATGCAGGGCACACTGGCATAGATACTTGTGGTTCAATCTCTGGGTTCATTAAATTTTTACCACCTAGTCAATAGCTGTAAAATTGTTTAAACAGCCAAATGTAAAATTTGGAGCAATTTTTGTGTAATTGTATTTTTTAGTGTAACTGTAAATAAAACTGTACTGTTAGATACCAAGCATAGTGCTTTATAAAAATTTTAAAAGATAAATATTCAATACAAAAAATAATTATGTGATACTTTTATATTCAAAATTCCCAATCTTTTATAATAACTTGAAAACCTATTTGCTTTATAAAAGACACTAGTTTAATGAAAATAAATATTGGATACAAATTTCAATCCTTGAAACGAGAGGTTATTGGAGCTGAGTCTAAAAAAATACTCTTCCTTGTGAGAGCTATAAAATATGACACAAGTACATCGTGCATGCTACGACATCAGAGAAGTAATATGCTATGACATCAGAGAAGTAAAATAATTAACACAAAAATGACACCAAAAAAGGTTTAACATAAACCATACAGGAGCACTCCTTGCATGTTCTACCTACTTGTCAGTTGATGTATGTAAACAGTAAAAAAATAAGAAAAAAACAACATTCCTTCATCAATTAAATTTAATGGTTTTTACATAAAATACACTTGATTTTGTCATTTTTAAAAACAAAGAATCGTTAAAAGCCATTTTTAAACACAAACAGTGTTTTTTTTTTGTTTAAATTTTTATTTTAGTAATAGTTCTTCATGACTGAACTTTATACATACAAATATAACTTTATACATACAAATATAACTTTATACATACAAATATAACTTTATACATACAAATATAACTTTATACATACAAATATAACTTTATACATACAAATATAACTTTATACATACAAATATAACTTTATACATACAAATATAACTTTATAAATACAAATATAACTTTATACATACAAATATAACTTTATAAATACAAATATAACTTTATACATACAAATATAACTTTATACATACAAATATAACTTTATACATACAAATATAACTTTATAAATACAAATATAACTTTATACAAACAAATATAACTTTATACATACAAATATAACTTTATACATACAAATATAACTTTATACATACAAATATAACTTTATACATACAAATATAACTTTATACATACAAATATAACTTTATACATACAAATATAACTTTATACATACAAATATAACTTTATACATACAAATATAACTTTATACAAACAAATATAACTTTATACATACAAATATAACTTTATACATACAAATATAACTTTATACATACAAATATAACTTTATACATACAAATATAACTTTATACATACAAATATAACTTTATAAATACAAATATAACTTTATACATACAAATATAACTTTATAAATACAAATATAACTTTATACATACAAATATAACTTTATAAATACAAATATAACTTTATACATACAAATATAACTTTATAAATACAAATATAACTTTATATATACAAATATAACTTTATACATACAAATATAACTTTATACATACAAATATAACTTTATACATACAAATATAACTTTATAAATACAAATATAACTTTATAAATACAAATATAACTTTATACATACAAATATAACTTTATACATACAAATATAACTTTATACATACAAATATAACTTTATACATACAAATTTAACTTTATATATACAAATATAACTTTATACATACAAATATAACTTTATACATACAAATATAACTTTATACATACAAATATAACTTTATACATACAAATATAACTTTATACATACAAATATAACTTTATACATACAAATATAACTTTATACATACAAATATAACTTTATACATACAAATATAACTTTATACATACAAATATAACTTTATACATACAAATATAACTTTATACATACAAATATAACTTTATACATACAAATTTAACTTTATATATACAAATATAACTTTATACATACAAATATAACTTTATACATACAAATATAACTTTATACATACAAATATAACTTTATACATACAAATATAACTTTATACATACAAATATAACTTTATACATACAAATATAACTTTATACATACAAATATAACTTTATACATACAAATATAACTTTATACATACAAATATAACTTTATACATACAAATATAACTTTATACATACAAATATAACTTTATAAATACAAATATAACTTTATAAATACAAATATAACTTTATTAATACAAATATAACTTTATATATACAAATATAACTTTATAAATACAAATATAACTTTATACATACAAATATAACTTTATACATACAAATATAACTTTATACATACAAATATAACTTTATAAATACAAATATAACTTTATACATACAAATATAACTTTATAAATACAAATATAACTTTATACATACAAATATAACTTTATAAATACAAATATAACTTTATACATACAAATATAACTTTATACATACAAATATAACTTTATACATACAAATATAACTTTATAAATACAAATATAACTTTATACATACAAATATAACTTTATAAATACAAATATAACTTTATACATACAAATATAACTTTATAAATACAAATATAACTTTATACATACAAATATAACTTTATAAATACAAATATAACTTTATAAATACAAATATAACTTTATACATACAAATATAACTTTATAAATACAAATATAACTTTATACATAAAAATATAACTTTATACATACAAATATAACTATATAAATACAAATATAACTTTATAAATACAAATATAACTTTATACATACAAATATAACTTTATAAATACAAATATAAATTTATACATACAAATATAACTTTATACATACAAATATAACTTTATACATACAAATATAACTTTATACATACAAATATAACTTTATACATACAAATATAACTTTATACATACAAATATAACTTTATACATACAAATATAACTTTATACATACAAATATAACTTTATACATACAAATATAACTTTATACATACAAATATAACTTTATATATACAAATATAACTTTATACATACAAATATAACTTTATACATACAAATATAACTTTATACATACAAATATAACTTTATACATACAATTAACTTTATAATACAAATATAACTTTATACATACAAATATAACTTTATACATACAAATATAACTTTATACATACAAATATAACTTTATACATACAAATATAACTTTATACATACAAATATAACTTTATACATACAAATATAACTTTATACATACAAATATAACTTTATACATACAAATATAACTTTATACATACAAATATAACTTTATACATACAAATATAACTTTATACATACAAATATAACTTTATAAATACAAATATAACTTTATACATACAAATATAACTTTATAAATACAAATATAACTTTATATATACAAATATAACTTTATAAATACAAATATAACTTTATACATACAAATATAACTTTATACATACAAATATAACTTTATACATACAAATATAACTTTATAAATACAAATATAACTTTATACATACAAATATAACTTTATAAATACAAATATAACTTTATACATACAAATATAACTTTATACATACAAATATAACTTTATACATACAAATTTAACTTTATATATACAAATATAACTTTATACATACAAATATAACTTTATACATACAAATATAACTTTATACATACAAATATAACTTTATACATACAAATATAAATTTATACATACAAATATAACTTTATACATACAAATATAACTTTATACATACAAATATAACTTTATACATACAAATATAACTTTATACATACAAATATAACTTTATACATACAAATATAACTTTATACATACAAATATAACTTTATACATACAAATATAACTTTATACATACAAATATAACTTTATACATACAAATATAACTTTATACATACAAATATACATATTAAATAAAATCAAGTAACTTGATGTTGAATTTTTTTTTAAAATATCAAAACGATTTTTAACAAATATTTAAAAAATTTAAACTGAATACTTAATACTATGAAATGCTACTATAACAATTACTTATGTTACATAAACAATATAAACAATAAAAGTCCAAACGCACAATTGATATTTTTATTTAATTCAAAAATTATTCATTTATTGCAATGACATAGCAAATGGCGGTAAATGTTACAAGAAAAATAAATGAAAAGACCGAATAAAAAACAAAAAACATAGTACAGTTGAAAGAGAAAATGTTTTTAGTTACATACGACAATTTCAAAAAATAATAAAAAAAGCACATCAAACTAATGACTTTAAGAAGAAAAATGACTTTAAAGAAGAAAAACAATTGTACGTTTTATATCTCACATATACGCTCATTAAAAACATTTTAAAAACTGCTAATACTAGTTACGTTACTATCTCTAGCGTGCAGATACTATTTAAACTGAATACTTAATATTAGGAAGACAATTGTTTAATGAAACACTCCTTTAAAAATTTCTTATGTTACATAAAGCAAGATTTTTACAAAATATATTTATTTTTTTAATAATTCTATATACAATTCTTAATAATAAAAAAAGCGCAAACACGCAATTAGTAATTTTAAACTTATTTGTAGATCATTCATTTTTTGCAATTTGTGGCAAAAACTTACGAGACAATAAATAAAAGAATTATAATTAAAAAAAAAAAATGAAAAAAAAAGATTTTCACCGCTTGTAAAATGAAATAATCTAAATAAGTGAAGCAAAAATATGAATAATGAATAATGAAAATATGAACATAAACTCTCTATAGTTTATGTCATTTATAGTATTCATCAACGCGACTTATAGAAACATTTTGTAACATATAATTATAGAAACATATCGTATATCATAAAACTATTTCAAACACTTTTTCAAAATTTATATGATTTTATGAACTTTAAGCATATGCATTTTCCAAATTACATACTGATTATTTGTCAAACCTCTGATTTTTTTTTTCAACAGGTCAACCATGCCAGCAAGTATTCATTTTTGGAGGTCAAAATAGTAATTTTAGTCATTTCAGGGGGTTGTTGACAATTGACGGACCAAATTGCTATATTGCAAACTGAAATACTGCTTTAAAAAATAATTATATACTTCATACACATAAAATAATTTTTAACTTTTGATATCGTAATATAGTTATAATAAGACAATAGTATTTATAAAATTATTAAGTAAAAGAATGCACATAAAAAACAAACCTTCTAAATCAGTTTCAACAAATGTTGGAGATAAATTTGGTTTATGAGGGAGATTTTGACTTGCTTTATTAAAGTCATTCGGAACTGCCTAAAAACCATATACCATTTATAGTTCAAATTATAATTAATCTTTATATAATAATTAGAAAAATTTTAAAATCTTTAAAAAAGAAAACTGAAAAAATATATATCTTTTCTTACTAGAAATGAATCGTTTATTAAATATCACACTTTAGGCGGGGTCTATAAAATATTTTTTTTCCCATAAGAAACCTCTATCATATCTAGGTGAATTTTGACCTTTTCTTAGTGTCAGCATACCTTTTAAAAAGTATAAAAATGTCTTTGAGTGGGTCTCCTTTTCCTTAGTGTCAGCATACCTTTTGAAAAGTGATATCAACAGAAATCTTTTTGGTGAATCTAATGCTGTAAGGATTCAACTTACAAATTAAGAAAAAAAGATCTGGGTACAACATAAAAAATAACATAAGGCATAAAAAGTAACTTTTTTATTTTTTATCTAAAACTTAAGTTTATGAAATAAATATCAATCTTTTTAAATCAAGTGAAATAATTAAAAATGTTTCTTATTGTAAATCATAGATAATTTGAATAATGTATTTTAAGACTATTAAAAACATGTATTTAAAAAGACTTAAAAGGTGTTTATGCTCTCCTGCTAGGTTTATCTGTGAGAAAAAAATTTTTCCCTTATTTTTTTCCCTTAAATGAAACAAAAATTGGTAGAAAAATCAAATCTTCTTTAAAAGTATTAGAAAATTGATATCTTTAAATTGAAAAATCAGTAGGGAAAAAGTTGAAGTTGAGGAGTTTAGATGTATGATGCTGTTTTTATTTAGAGCATTGCAGATTTCTATTTTTATATTGGAATATACGAAACAAAAACAATAAAAATTATAACATTTTCTTTAGTCATCTTTGCATATCTTATAAAAGATATCAAAAGAAATAAATTAAAATAAATACACAAATAAATTGTTAAAAAATCATCAAAGTTACATAACGAACTAAATTAACTTTTGTAATAAAAGCTCACAAGTAAATATTTATACAAAAAACTTACTGAGGCAGTCTTTTTTTCCATCTTTTGTATAATGAACTTCGAATTGGTAAATGTTTCCATTGCAAACTTTTTGTTATACCTCTTTTTTTTTATGTTATATAAAGATTTGTCCACCAAAAATAAAATTAAAAATAAGTAAAATTTGACTATTTGTACCAATAGCAATTGGTACAAATATCAATTAGTAAATAAATAATGCCATTAGTATAAACTTATTTTCAAAGCTTTTATACAAAATAAGCATTAACCAGACTAAAAATACAAAAACATAATATTTACTCAGTTATAAATATAAATATATATATATATATATATATATATATATATATATATATATATATAAATTTATATATAAATATATATATATAAATATATATATGTATAAATATATATATATATATATATAAATATATATATATATATATATATATATATATATATATATATATATATATGTATATATATATATATATATATATATATATATATATATATATATATATATATATATATATATATATATACACACACATATATATATATACACACACACAAACACACACACATATATATACTTAAAATGTATACATATACTCAGATAAAAATAAACTATTCAAAATAAAGTATTATTTTAACATTAAATTAACAAATGAAGATGACATCAATTTTAAAATAATGCTTCTGATTATAAAAATATTTCAACGATATTTTAACTTCGTGCTTTTATGTTATTTTAAAAACTTTATGATTTAGAATCTCTAGTAGATTGAACATAAAAAGGATCACGAGTCTTCATTAACTGCTGCAATTGCAAATAGTCAGGATGATTGTTATCAAAAGAGTTTCCCTAAAAATTGAAATGATCTTAGCAAGAAACTATTTAGAGAAAAAAACCATAACATTTATATTAAAACAGTTTTTAAAAAAAAGAAGCCTACTTGTAAAGAAAGTCTCATCAAACCATGGGTTACATTTTTGTTCATTTCTTGTGCAATAGCAGCTTGATACTTAATAGCTTCAAGTAAAGAAACCAAACCAATATCTGTTATTTTATTTCCTATCAAAGAAATATTGTTACTTAGTAACTCTCATTTTTAAATGTCTCATAGCTAAATTTATTAAGTTTCACTGTTATCTGAAATAAAGTAAATTTAAAATACTTAATACCTAAAGTCAAATAAAGTTATTAATCAAAATAAAAAACACTTAGGAAAAAAAGCTTTTGAAAAAATGCTTATTTAAATAAGACTAAAATTTATCAACCGATCAAATATCATAAAAAAATAATTAGGCATTTAAAAATTTAGGCCGTGTAAAATTTACAACCTCATTTTTTGAAAGAACTTTTATCAATGGAAATTGTACAATGCTGTTTTATCTTTCTTGAATAAGTATTGAAGTAGATGTTAGTAAGTATAAAAAGTCTTTCAACTAAATTCTTCGCCTTTATGTAAAATGTTTGTGAAATTGTCTTTATGTAAACTGCTTAAGTATTAAATGCCTAAAAATGGTAGCTTCAACATTATGTCTCAAAATATTGACTTGAATATTATATTCCTTAAAATATTAGCTAAAAGAATATAATGTTAAGTATGATGCAACACAGCATCCACTAAATGTTAATCCATGAACCAGAAACTATTGAAGAAATGAGTTACCTATTTTAATAATAAAGAATGTGATACAAGAATATACACATACACACACACACACACACACACACACACACACACACACACACACACACACACACACACACACACACACACACACACACACACATTTATACATATATGAATGCAGCATTAGATACATACTGATGATGTCATATTAAAATAGGTAGCTGTGGAGCTTCAGTACATATATCAACTGAGTAAATATAGAAAACACGCAAGGTGTGCTGCTATATCAACTAAAGCCTTGGGTTGTAGCAGCAATGATTTTTTTAATTAATTTTTATAGATTTTTATGTTATTTCTTTGATTGTGGGCTCTGCGCATTGATTATTTCTGGGGATCTGTAGTATGGATGGCTCTTGCTTCCAGTGATTTTTCAAAGTGCTTAAAGCCTTTTTGTATGGATTCAGTACTTCAGCCAAGTTATTAAAGTTGTTTTTATTGTACAGTTGGTCTGTAAACCAATGGTCTACCCAGCCATACGATATAAATTGAAACTCTCTGCAGAACTGTTTTTGTTAAAAGAATTAAAATGAAGGCCAGAATCGCTTGCATAGCTCCGGAATTCCACCTCGCATTCCTGATATTGGGTAATTTCTGTAAC